>NC_069389.1:118009608-118315650 GCF_027475565.1 Acinonyx jubatus
GGAAGCTAGAAAGCATTTGAGCGGTGACTTAGTAGAACCAAGAAAGCCAAATCCTGAACTGACAGTAGAGAAAGCTAAAAAGTAACCCAATTTACAATGCAGAACTCTTACCCCTAATGATAACATGATTAGGGGAAGCAGGTACCTCTGGCAGGATGAAAGGAAAGGTCACTTGCAAGTGTACTTAGAATGCAGTTAAAACTCCAGGTCCCTTCCCCAACCCCAGCTGGAGCTGAAGGTTTTATCTTGTGGAGTGTAAGACAGCAGGTGTCTAGATGGGGGCGTCAGACCCAGTGGCGGGCTGAGGGCACTATAACTGAAAGCAGAAGTCTTCAGTGAATGCCAGGTCTCCAGCTTTCTTCTACTCAGCCCCTATGTTGAAGTCCTACCTCTAGTACCTCAGAATGTGACTGTATTTGGAGACAGGTCTCAAAGAGGTAATTAGGTTAAAATGTGGTCATTAGGGCAGGCCCTCGTCCAATCTGACCGACGTCCTCACCAGTAAACTTGAACACAGACACATACAGAGGGAGTGAAGTGAGTGTGAAGAATGTGAAGACACAGGGAGAAAGTGCCCATCTACAAGCTAAGGAGGGAGGCCTGAGAAACCAATCGTACTGACAGCTTTTCTTCAACTTCCAGCCTTCAAGAATCGGGTGCAAAAACATTTCTGTTGTTTAAGCCATCGCCAGTCTGTGGTACTTTGTTACAGCAGCAAAGTCATGCAGTACTATAGCAGAGTTCCCCCGACCCCAGTGGCCCAGCCGTAGCGCGGCACAGTGAAACTCTAAGTTGTCAAGGCTGACCCATAGCCTCAGGGTTTCCAATCAACCTTTGGTCCCCCACTCTTAAACCTTAGCAGACATCCAAGGATTATCAGACACCTGTGGAACACTTCCGACATGAAAGATATAATCCAAAGCAAACAGAAAAGAAACAAAAGAGATTTAGAGAAAGCACGGACTACTCATGAATGGGGGGAAAAACCGCTTCTAAGGTACTGACCGATACTACCACGTGGATAAACTTTGAAAATGTTATGCTAAGTGAAAGGAGCCAGACACAAGGGGCACATAGTGTGGGGTTTTGTTTGCATGAAATATCCAAAATGGGCAAACTCAGAGAGACAGAGAGTAGATTAGTAGTTGCCAGTAGATGGGAGGAGGGCGTAAGGAGAGACTGCCGATGGGTATGGAGTTTTGGGAGGGAGTCATAAAAATGTTCTGGAATTAGATAATGATGACAGTTACACAACTCTGTGAATATACTAGAAACCACAGAATTTTATACTTTGAAAGGGTGCGTTTTATGGTATATAAATGATGTCTCACTAAGCTGGTAGATAGATAACCTATATAACAATATCCTCAGAGATGTATGAAAAGATAGCACACACACGTAATGCAAACAGGGTGCTATAAACAAGAAACACTCAAAAAAAAGAACCAATACAAAAACAGTTCCTGGAAAGTAAATTACACTATAGTAAAAATTTTTTAATTCTATATAAGGATTAGAATATAAAATTGAGAAAATCTCCTACAAAGAGCAGCAAAAAGATAAAGAAACAAAATGACAAGAAAAAAAGTTAAGAAAATTAGAGGAGCAGTTTAAGAGCTACAGCCCACAATTATAATGGTAGGGCAGTAGAGACAATAGAGAGAAGAGGGAAAATGTATTAGTTACCTATTGCTGCATAACAAATTCTCCCAAAACTTGGTGGCTTAAACAACAATAATCACTTACTATCTCTTGTGGTTTCTACAGAACAGGAATTCATACAAGGCAGAACGTGGACTGTTTGTGCTCCACAATGTCTGGGCCTCAGCTGCAAAGCTCCAAGGCTGGAGAGTGGAAGCATCTGAAAGTTCATTCATGTCTAGTGGTTGATGCTGGCTGTTGACTGAAGTTCTAGCTGGGGCTGTCAACTGGTACACCCATGTGGGCTGGGCTCTCTCACAATGTGGTGGATAGATTCCAAGAATAAGTGTTCTGAGAGAGAAGAGAGAGAGAGACAGACAGACAGACAGACAGACCCAGGCAGAAATCATATCTCCTTTTATGACCTAGCCTTGGAAGTTGCACAGTGTTACTTCTGCCACATTAGATTGGCTGAGGCAGTTACAAAGGTCTACCCATGCTCAAGGGGAGGGAATATAGATTCTACCATTCCTTGGAGGAATACCAAGGTCACATCGTAAGTAGAGTATGTAGGAGGGAGGCTATATAGGCATCACCATTTTGGGGAAATACAATCAGCCACAGGAGAAAAACTTCAAAGAAATATCAAAATATAAGAAAAATTTCCGGAACTGAAGGATATGACTTTCCAACTCAAAAGGGGTCATTAGGTGCCCAATACAATAGATGAAAATAGAACCACACTAAGTCCTCTCATTGAGAAATTTCAGAACATTGAAGTCAAAGAAAAGATCCTAAAGCTTCTGTTCAATTTTTGACTGCCCTACATCTTTTCTCTTTGAAAACTTCCACCACCCCACCGGGGAGATTATCCATCAGCACACAACTCTGCTTCCCTTACTTCAGGAGAATGCACTTGCCCTAGGTTAATCAATAAACCTCATATTCCTGAGCATGCTGGTTGGTTCAGGGATGGACACATTTCACAAAGTCAAGTCCGGCCCTGTTTCAGGGACTGATACAGACATTGGTTATGAAAGGGCCTCTTCCGAGATTGTAAGGACCAGAAACAATATAAGCCTACAGCTGCCAAGGGCTATGTTTGCAGCTAAGTGTGAGAGGCCTGCTTAAGAATGAAGCCAACACTAAGGGAAGTAGAGCCAAGAGATGGAAAGAGAACACAGAAATTACATGATATTGTTTGAATGCCTAGAACTAGCTCTACTATTGGCCGTCCAAGGTTATGTAAGCCAACAAATCCCCTTTTTTGACATAAGTTTCTGTCACTTCAAAGCAAGAATCCTGACCAATTTAATAACTCATTGCATCAGTATTTCAGAGAATAACCATATGAGAGGGTAATCTCCAGAATATGTTAACTTTGTTTCCCAAGGGTAGATTCCAATAGTAGCAAGCATTCCTAGGACATTCAAGAAATTCAAGTAACAGCTATCAAAGCTTTTGCCCCCAGGATTTATTCACATTTCAATAAGATCTTTCAAGTGAATACAGAAAAGTCCTATTAGTCTATCAAGTAATTCTGTACTTGTATTTCAATATTAGTGATGTATGTGTGTATAAGTTAATTTTTTAAAGGCAGCGTTATTTTCAGAAATGACATATATCCTAAATGTGAACTCTAAGATATACAGTACAGATGAAGGCATGATAAAAGGAGATTATAATTCTGATCTGCTAAGTATCACAAATCCTTTGGAATCTCTTAAATCTTCCAAATGTTATTTTATAACTGTTACAATTTACTATTCATAGTCTGTACATGCACACACACACACACACACACACACACACACACACGCCCTTCAAGGTATATTTTCAAAATTAAAAGAGAAAAATGTTTTCAAAGACTGTTGGTAAACAATGAGCTTATGTGGTACTCAGATTAGTGTGAGGTTCTACTTTGGTGTAGAAAAGGGATAGAAGGAAGAAGGATAGAGAGAAGGAGGAAGGAACAGGGTAGGAAAGGAAAAGGAAAGAATAGGGAGACCTTGGATTAACTGTTAATTATAAACATAATTTCAAATTCTCAGGTGTAAAACTACAAGGCAGAAGATTTTTGCATAATTATAATTCTACAAGACAGGTTTCCAAGTAGAGGTCTTCTAAGTTTGGTATAAACAATTAATAACTAAGTATATATTTCCCCACTATAGTAAATCCGAGGAAAGTAAGTTTTCAAAATCAGTTAGCCTTACCTTTGCAGTTTAAGGTAATACTGTTTCCAGAATGAAGAATCAAACCCTGTATTCCTAGACATATCTGAGGTCAGTTTAAGTGGATTTAGAGACATTCAAACAATTAATCCAGATTTTTGGTTTTGACTATCTGATATTCACCATGGAGGATATAGAGTTAACTATGATTTTTCAGGAAATTTAAAAACCAAAAAATATTCGAATCACCAGACTATGATTCTTTGCAACTGACTTTCAAAAAGAGGTAAAATACATGAAATTACTGGTTCTGTCACCATTTCGTGGATAAAAACGAAGATACTTGAAAGCACATTTTTCCTGTGACCCATAGAAACTAGACAGTTGTTTTGTCTCAGACACTGCTTAAGTATTTGACATATTTTTGCTTAAGTATTTTACATATTTTATCACATTAAAAAAATTTTTTTAATGTTTATTTATTCTTGAGAGAGATACAGAGACAAGTGTGAGTGGGGGAGGGGCAGAGAGAGAGAAAGAGGGAGACACAGAATCTGAAGCAGGCTGAGGCTCTGAGCTGTCAGCACAGAGCCCGACGCGGGGTTCAAACCCACAAACTGTGAGATCATGATCTGAGCTGAAGTCGGACGCTTAACCGACTGAGCCACCAAGGTGCCCCTTTATCACATTTTATTGTGAAAAAACCTATGTGGTGAGTACTATTACTGTCTGCATCTTCGAATGGAGGAAACAGAGGAAGAGAGTTACTAACTTGTCAGAGGTCTGACAGCTAGTAAATAAATAGAAAGTCCAGGATTTGAACCTTCAGCACCATGGCCCCACAATCTTAACCACTTCTCTCTAGTGCCTACAACTCATAACTGGTTTGAAAATGTCCCCTGGAAAGAGCTGATGACTCAGAAAAAAAATCTTATTTCATCCTGACAGAAAGCCTCATTTAATATGGAAGTTGAAATACCAGCCACCTAATAAGATAAAATCTCCTTCTCTTCGGTAAATACTCGGATCAAACCATTTTTAAGAATGTAAAATATAAGGAATTCTCATTGTTATAAATATCCAACTCATGAGAATAAGAAAACATCTGGGTCTAATTAATCATTGTAAACTTTGCATTTTCGTATTCAAAAAGCAATCAAATATGCTCTGTCCATAATCAGCTAAGAGTGAATTATGGTAATTCATGCATATTAGCTTATCACAACACATAACAAAAAGCAGTTTTCCTTGTCTTTGTTTTTATTTTGTCAAAGTAATGAATGTAAACGGTAACAAACCAAAGGGTACAGAAAATCCTAGAACAAAAGGCTGCAGATCCCCTCCCACCACACCCTTCCCGACCCTAAACCCACTTCTCAAAAGCAATCCATGTTTCCTGTTTCTGCTTGTAGCTCTCTGGAAGTATGGGGAATATGTTTAGACATCTATTTCTTAACTTGTATCTGTTGAGTCCCTGATAGCCCTGAAAGGAAAGGAGCACTTAATTCACAAGGTCCCTCTGGCCTTTTCTCATCTCCCTGATTGTTGATCTTTGTTATTTTTAGTCTCTCTCTGGTTACCTTGGTAACTTTAAATACTGAACTTAAAGCTCCATTTCTAGCTCCATCAACTTTTGATAGTATCTCTTGGACAGAATGTAAATACAGGCAATATTGACAGTATAGAAGGAGGAATGTGGACGGGCCTGGCTTCCCGGTATGCAATCTGTGCAATCACACAGCCTAAAAGTGCTAAGTGCTTCATTTAATGGTCTGCTGTCACGGCCTTGAAATCCTTAAGTTATTAATGAAAATCTTAAAAACAGAAAGGGATGCCTTGTTCATGGTCAAGTGATCTATAATGTGGTATAACTGCAACGGAAAATCTCAACATTTTTTAAAAGTACTCAATGGGTGCATTCTAAGATGTGTATGCTTTAGAATATCCAAGGCTTGCCTTGAGCATATGTCAAAAATGATTATAAAGCAATGTTAATGTGATATTGGCATAGGGGTAGAGAACTGAAAAGTAAAACAGAATAGACTGTGGAGAAAGAGACCCACGAATATATAGAAATGATACATGCCAGGAGTGATATTACAAAGACAGGACAGATTATTCAGCAAATGAGGCTGAGACAACTGAATAGGCTACCATAGGCCATGCTCAAAAACCAGCTGCTCATGGATTAAAACTCTAATATGAAAACATAAAATTGTAAAAAATTTGAACCAGTAGAGGAAGGTATCTTTATAAACTCAAAGTAAGGAAATATTTCTTAAGTAATACACATAAAGCAATGTCAGAGAAACTATTGATAAATATGACTCCATTAACATTATTAACTTTTGCTCATCAACAAAGAAGGTAAGTGGTAAACGAGGAGAAGGTATATGCCACAAATACGCCTAACAAACTATTAACATCTAGAATACATAAAAACCCTTACAAGTCAGGAAGCAAAGAAAAAACAGCCAAACAAAATTGGGCAAAAGACATGACCCAACACTTCACAGAAGAAACATGAATGGCACATGACCATTTAAAAAGATGTCCCACTTCATTAATAATCACATAAATATAAATTATACCACAACTAGATATCATTTCATATCCACTAGGCTGTCACAACTGAAGAAATCTGACATCAAATGTTTGTCAGGATGCAGATAACTGGGAACTGCTCGTAGAAGTACAAACAGGTGAAACACACACGGGAAAACGATTTGGCACTATGCTATAAATTGAAATTCAAAAATTGCAAACAGCAATTCTACTCTGAGAATTCTACCAATTCTACAGTTATATATGCCAACCTCATACCCACACAGTTTATAATAGCAAAGAATAAAAAGGGGAAAAATCAGGGGCGTCTGTGTGGCTCAGTTGGTCAAGTGTCCAAGCGTCCAACCGCAGCTCAGGTCACGATCTGACAGTTTGAGTTTGAGCCCCACATTGGGCTCTCTGCTGTCAGCAGACAGCCCGCTTAGGATCCTCTGTTCCCCTTTCTCTCTGCCCCTCCCCTGTGCGCATGTGCTCGCACGCTCTCTCCCTCTCTCTCAGAAATAAATAAAACATTTAAAAAACGAGAAAAATGTCCAAAAATAGGCGAATATAGACAAATGGTGGTAAATTCACAGTGAAATATTATACAGCGGAGAAAATGAATTCCCTTATAACCACATGCAACAACATGAATGAATCTCATGAAGACAATATAGAGTGAAAATAGCAAGTAACAAGACTACTTCAACATTGCATTTTTATAAAGCTCAAAAATAAGCAGAGATTTGGATAAACCCAAACACAAACTTCAAGGTAACAGCCACCTCTGGGGGAAGGCTTGAAGATGGAAGAGGGAAGGAGTACGCAGGGAGATGTACCACCCAGAGCCCTGGCTGAGACAGTTAAGCTTTCTGGTTCTCCCCATTTCCCGGGACATGAAATTTTTCTAGTTCACTTTTCACTTAAAGGGCCTCACTCAGCTTTACATAAGGGTCTCAGTTCAATTCTGCAGGTTATGCAATCCCATAGGCTTGTCTCCTGTCCTGCCTAAAGCCTTCCTTATGGAGACCGGCATGCAGAACAGTGAGAGATTCAGCTCCAGCTCCAGCCCACCCCTCTGTTTTTCAGCTCCATTTGGTCTGTTCCCCAGGAATTGCCCTGACTTTCTTTGGACTTCAGATATGCTTTCCTTTAAAAAAAAATTTTTAACATTTATTTTTGAGAGAGAGAGAGAGAGAGAGAGAGAGCGAGCGTGAGTGGGGAGGGGCAGAGAGAGAGGGAGACACAATCTGAAACAGGCTCCAGACTTTGAGCTGTCAGCACAGAGTAGGATGTGGGGCTTGAACCCCATGAACCGTGAGATCATGACCTGAGCCGAAGTCTGATGCTTAACCAACTGAGCCACCCAGGAGCCCCCAGATATGCTTTTCAAAGGATTTTTGTAATAGTTTATCCAACATTTTCTGGTGGATTTTGCCATGGTACACCTTAAATCACTTTTCCAATCTCTTCTATGCAATTGATCTTTTCCAGTTTTCTACTGCTACTTTGGTCAATTTTGGTCATCATATACTACAAAAAAAAATCAGTAAAATCCCTCTGTTTTTAGCTCTACTGTCAAACTCCTGTATGTAATATTGATTTATAATTCTATCACCACGTTACTTATGAGTTTATGTCTCCTTCCTGCATACAAATTTTACTGGATTTTGTTTTTTCCACTTTTTTTTTCCTTAATCCATCTAACAAAAGGGTTTATCTAATTTATACGTATTTTCAAAGAACACATTTTTGGATTTTTATCATATATACTACAATTTTTGTTTCCTTATTAATTCTACCTTTTGCTTTTCTTAACTGATTTTTCATAGTTGCCCTAGTTTCTTTGGTTGTTCTTTTTCTTTTTCTTTTTTTTTTTAATGTTTATATATTTTTGAGAGAGAGAGAGAGAGGCAGAGCATGAGCGAGGGAGGGGCAGAGAGAGAGAAGGAGACACAGAATCCGAAGCAGGCTCCAGGCTCTGAGCTGTCAGCACAGAGCCCGACGCGGGGCTCGAACTCACGGACCATAAGATTGTGACTTGGGCCGAAGTCGGACACTTAACCGACTGAGCCACCCAGGTGCCCCAAAAGGGCCTTTCTTTTAAAATACCTTTATTTCAGGGCGCCTGGGTGGCTCAGTCGGTTAAGTGTTTGAATTCGTCTCAGGTCACGATCTCATAATTGATGAGTTTGAGCCCCACGTAGGGCTCTGTGCTGACAGCTCAGAACCTGGGGCCTGGAGCCTGCTTCTGATTTTGTGTCTCCCTGTCTCTTTGCCCATTCCCTGCTCATGCTCTGTCTCTCTCTGTCTCAAAAATAAATAAAACATTAAAAAAATTTTTTAAAAAGGCCTTTATTTCTACTCACCTCAGTCTTCCAGCCTAAGATCTACATGTGGTGCTAAAACAATCTGATATCCATTTGAAAAGAAACTGAAGCACAACCCATACCTCCCACCTTATACAAAAGTTCAACTGAAGTAGATTACAGACTTAAATCTAAAAGCTAAAACTATAAAACTAGAAGATAACACAGGAATAAAGCTTTACCACCTTGGCCTAAGAAAAGATTTTTTAAGGTAGAACACACAAAGCACAATCTATAAAGAATAAATAAATAAGTTGGACTTCATCAAAATTAAAAATTAGTGCTCTTCAAAAGACACATTAAAATAATGAAAAGACGAGCTACAGACTGGGAAAAAATATTTGCAAAACACTATATGTAGCAAAGGACATGGATCCAGAGTAATAAAAGAAACAAATGTACTTTTTAAATGTACTATTAAAAAGATTTTTGGGTAATTTATCAAAAAAGATAGGGGTGCCTGGATGGCTCTGTCAGTTAAGCATCTGAGTCTTGATTTCAGCTCAGGTCATGATCTCACGGTCGTAAGATCGAGGCCCATGCTGATCTCCGCACTGAGTGTGGGGCCTACTTGCGATTCTCTCTCTCCCTCTCTCTCTGCCCCTCCCCTGCTCTCTCTCTCTCTCAAAATAAATAAACATTAAAAAAAAATTTAAGATATACAAATGGATAATCACATGAAATCAACTTGACTACCCATAAGGGAAATACAGATTAAAAACCAACTGTGTTATCACTACACACCTATTAGAATGAGTCTTTTTTTATTATTTTATTTTTCAGAGAGAGAGAAGCAGAGCATGAGCAGGGGAGGGACACAGAGAGGGACCTGAATCTGAAACAGGCTCCAGGCTCTGAGCTGTCAGCACAGAGCCTGATGTGGGGCTCGAACTCATGAGCTGTGAGATCATGACCTGAGCTGAAGTCAGACACCTCACCGACTGAGCCACCCAGGCGCCCCTAGAATGACTCTTTTTAAAAGTAACAATACCAAGTGCTGGCAAAATTTCTGAGCAACATGTATACATTGCTGGTCAAAATGTAAAATAGTACAGCCACTTTTGAAAAGAGGTCAGCAATTTCTTATATAGTTGATTACACACTTACCATATGACCTAGAAACCCCACTCCTGGGTATTTACTTGAGAGAAACAAAAACTTGTATTCACACAAGTATCTCCACGCAAATGTTTATACCAAGTTTATTCATCATCTCCCTAAGCAGGAAACAACACAAATGGCCTCCAAATAGCAAATGGATGAACAAACTGTGGTACCTGTACATATACACAAAATGCAATGCTTCTCAGCAATACAAAGTAATGAACCACCAGTACATGGATGAATTTCAAATGCATTTTTCTAAGTGCAAAAATTCAGGATCAAAAGGTTACATATGTATGAATGCATTAATATGACATTCTAGAAGGGCAAGAACGTAGGGAAAGAAAACAGAGTAGAGTGTTTGCCAGGGGCTGGGTGTGAGAGCGTCAGGTTGTAGTTATACAACGGTAACCATTTGTCAAAGCTCACAGAACTGTACACTGAAAACAGCACATTGTGCTTTATGTAAATTACACCCCAATAATAAAAACAACCCAAAGAAACAAGATAGCCCAGTTTTGCACTCTGTGGTTTACCTCATGATCAACATAGTGATAAATTGCAAAGTCCATCCCTTCCAAGCAATCTAGTGAATACAAACCACAGAAGATTCAAGTATAGAATACGGTTTTACCAGACCCATAGCAGGCCAAGTAGGGGTTGAAATTCCTACTCATACTTGGGTGGGACCACGGCCAGTAATACTAGCAGTTCTCATTTTGCATGTCCAATCAGCACCTGCTTTCAGCAGCAATCTGGCTTGGGGCTAGGGCTCCGTCAAGCTTCTCTCCCCAGAGTTCAGTTTTCTGAACAGTTTTTCGTTTTTCTAATTCTACATCTTCCCTGTGCCTGTGCTCAGATTCCTCTCTGAGCTCTGGAGGTGAGGACAGCAGCTTCTGTTCCACCAGGTCCTGTCTGACTTCCTTTGCCTGCTTGAGTGACATCCTCAAGTTTTTATTTTGTTTTAGATTTCAATGTGTTTTTTTTTTTTAATTTCTAGTCAGTTAACATACATGGTAAAGTTGGTTTAGGGGTAGAATTTATTGATTCATCACTTACATACAACACCCAGTTCTCATCACAGTAAGTGCCCTCCTTAATGCCCATCACCCATTAAGCCCATCCCCTACCCACCTCCACTCCAGCAACTGTCAGTTTGTTCTCTATAGTTAAGAGTCTCTTATGGTTTAGTAAGTTTTTTATTTAATTCCAGTCAGTTAACATACTGTTATATTAGTTTCAGGTGTACAATACAGTGCGATTCATCACTTCCATACATCACCCCGTGCTCATCATGACAAATGCCCTCCGTAATCCCCATCACCTATTTAACCCATCCCCCCATCCACCTCCCCTCTGGTAACCATCAGTTTGTTCCCTATAGTTAAGCATCTGTTTCATGATTTCTCTCTCACTCTCGTTTTTTCCCCTTGCTTGTTTTCTTTCTTAAATACCACACATGAGTGAAATTGTATGGTATTTGTCTTTCTCTGACTTGTCTTTCTTTGACTTAGTAGCATTATACTCTCTAGCTCCATCCATGTCGTTGCAAATGGCAAGACTTCTATAGATATAAATATAAATATAAAGATATCCTGGCTATTGTAAATAATGTTGCTGTAAATATAGGGAAGCATGTATCCCTTTGAATTAGTGTTCTTGTATTCTTTAGGTAAATACCCAGTAGTGTGATTGCTGGATCAGAACACAGTCCTATTTTTAACTTTTTGAGGAACCTCCATACTGTTTTCCACAGTGGCCTCACCAGTTTTCATTTACACCAACAATGCACAAGGGTTCTTTTATTTTCCACATCCTCACCCAAACTTGTTGTTTCTCGTGTTATTGATTTACCGTAGCTTTGATTTGCATTTCCCTGAAAAGTGATGATGAGCATCTTTTCAGGTGTCTGTTAGCTATCTGTATACCTTCTTTGGAGAAGAAGATCTGTTCATGTCTTCTGCCCATTCTTAAATTGGATTGTTTTTTGGGTGTTGAGTTGTAGAAGTTCTTGATATATTTTGGATACTAGAGCTTTATTGGATAGTCATTTGCAAATAGTTTCCCTCATTCCATAGGTTATCTTTTTGGTTTTATTGTTTCCTTTGCTGTGCAGAAGGTTTTATTTTGATGGAGTCCCAATAGCTTATTTTTGCTTTTGTTTCACTTGCCTCAGGAGACCTATCTTGAAAGAAGTTGCTATGGCCGGTGTCAAGATAGTTATTGTCTGTGTTCTCTCCTAAGATTTTTATGGTCTCAGGTCTCACATTTAGGTCTTTCATCCCATTTTGAATTTGTTTTTGTGTATGCTGTAAGAAAGTGGTCCCGTTTTCCCAACACCATTTGTTGAAGAGACTGTCTTTTTTCCATTGGATATTATTTCTGGCTTTGTTAAAGATTAGTTGACCATATGGTTGTGGGTTCATTTCTGGGTTTTCTATTCATTCCATTGTTCTATGCGTGTTTTTGTGCCAGTACCATACTGTCTTGATGACTACAGCTTTGCAATGTAACTTGAAGCTCTGAATTGTGATGCCTCCAGCTTTGCTTTTCTTTTTCAAGATCACTTTGGCTATTTGGGGTCTTTTGTGGTTCTATACAAATTTTAGGATTGTTTGTTCCAGTTCTGTGAAAAATGCTATTGGTATTTCGATAGGGATTGCATTAAATGTGTAGATTGCTTTGCATACTATAGACATTTTAATAATATTTGTTCTCCCAATCACTGAGCATGGAATGTCTTTCCATTTATTTGTGTCATCTTCAGTTACTTTCATCAGTGTTTAAATTTCAGAGTACAGGTCTTGAACCTCTTTGGTTAGGTTTATTCTTAGGTATCATATTATTTTTGGTGCAATTCTAAGTGGGATTGTTTTCTTAATTTTTCTACTGCTTCACTGTTAATGTATAGAAATGCAACAAATTTCTGGACATTGATCTTGTATTGTGCTACTTTACTGAATTTATGAGTTTTGGCAGTTTTCTGGGGGAAATCTGTCAGATCTTCTAGAAATAGTATCATGTCCTCTGCAAATAGGTGAAGTTTTATTTTCCTTACTGATCTGCATGCCTATTGTTTTTATTGTCTGATTGTTGTGGCTATGACTTCCAGTACAATGTTGAATAAAATTTGAGAGTGGAAATCCTTGTTTTATTCCTGACCTTAGGGGGAAAGCTCTCAGTTTTTCCTCATTTAGGATGACGTGACCTGTGGGTTTTTCATATATGGCCCTTATTATGTTCAGGGATGTACCCTGTAAACCTACTTTGTTGAGGGTTTTTATCATGAATGGATGTCATACTTTGTTAAATGCTTTTTTTTTTTTTGATCTATTGAAAGGATCATATGGTTCTTATCCTTTCTCTTATTTATGTGATATATAACATAGATTGATTTGCAAATATTGAACCATCCTGGCAACTCAGGAATAAATTCTATTTTATCATGGAGAATGATTTTTTTTAATGTATTGTTGAATTTGGTTTGCTAGTAATTTGTTGAGGCCTTTTGCATCTATGTTTATCAGGGATATTGGCCTATTTTTCTCTTTTTTAGTACTATCTTTATCTGGTTCTGCTATCAGGATAATGTTGGCCTCACAGAATGAATTTGGATTTTTTTCCTCCCTTTTCTATTTTTTGGAATAGTTTAAGAAGAATAGGTATCGATTCCTCTTTAAATGTTTGGTAGAATTCCCCTGGGAAGCCATGTGATGCTGGGCTTTTTGTTTGTTGGGAGTTTTGTGGTTACTGATTCAATTTCATTGCTGGTTGTGGGTATGTTCAAATTTTCTATTTCTTCCTGTTTTGGTTTTGGTAGTTTATATATTTCTAGGAATTTATCCATTTTTTTTCAGGTTGTCCAATTTGTTGTCATATAGTTTTTCATAATATTCTCTCATAATTGTTCATACTTCTGTGGTATTGGTTATTTCTCCTCTCTCACTTGTGATTTCATTTATTTGACTCATTTCTCTTTTTCTTGATAAGTCTTGCTAGAGGTTTATCAATTTTATTGATTTTTTCAAAGAACCGGCTCCTGGTTTCATTGGTCTATTGTAATGTTGTTGTTTTTTTTTTTTTAAGTTTCTATATCATTCATTTCTGCTCTAATCTTTATTTTTTTCCTTACTTCTACTGGCTTTATGTACCATTTGTTGCTCTTTTTCTAGCACCTTCAGGTATAGGGTTATTTTGTTTCAGATTTTTTTTGCTTCTTGCTATAGGCTTGTATTGGTATAAACTTCCCTCTTAGAACCACTTTTGCTGCATCCCAAAGGTTTTGGACCATTGCATTTTCATTTTCATTTGTTTCCATATACTTTTGCACTTCTTCTTTTATTTCCTGGTTGAACCATTCACTATTTAGTAGCATGTTCTTTTTTTTTAATTTTTTAATGTTTTTATTTATTTTTGAGAAGAGAGACAGAGCATGAGCAGGGGAGGAGAAAGAGAAAGAGGGAGACACAGAATCCACAGTGGGCTCCAGGCTCCGAGCTGTCAGCATAGAGCCTGACATGGGGCTCGAACTCACAAGCCGTGAGATCATGACCTGAGCTGAAGTTGGACACAACCAACTGAGCCACCCAGGTGCCCCATAGTAGCATGTTCTTTAAACTGCATGTATTTGTGTTCTTTTCCATATTTTTTCTCATGGTTGACTTCTGTCATAGCATTGTGGTCAGAAAAAAATGCATGATTTCCATCTTCTTGAATTTGTTGAGGCTTGTTTTATGGACTAATATGTGATGTATTCTGAAGAATGTTCCATGTGCACTTGAATGTGTATTCTGCTGTTTTAAGATGGAATGTTCTGAATATATCTGTTAAATCCATCTGGCCCAGTGTGTCCTTCAAAGCCATGGTTTATTTGTTGATATTTTGTTTAGAGCATCTGTCCATCAATGAATGAGGGGTATTAAAGTCCCCTAGTATCATATTATTATGGATTAGTTCCTTTATGTTTGTTACTAACTGTTTTATGTATCTGGGTGCTTCTCTGTTTCATGCATAAATATTTACAATTGTTATATCTTGTTGTTGGATTGTCCCCTTTATTATAAAACAGCGCCCTTCTGTGTCTCTTAATACACTCTTTGTTTTAAAGTCTAGTTTGCCCAATATAAATATCGCTACTCTGGCTTTCTTTTGACATCCATTTGCATGACAGATGTTTCTCCATCCCCTCACTTTTGATCTGCAGGTGTCTTTAGGTCTAAAATGAGACTCTGACATCTTTCACCTTGGCTGACTCTGGCTGTACCTGTAGGAGGAGCTCACTGTGACCTGGGAAGGTGGGGAATGGGAGTTCTAAGATGTCTTGCTGGATCTCCTCCTACTCTTTTCTTGTGTGCTCAATGCAGAACTATTATTGTACTGTGAATACAACAGATTTCCATTTTGTCTGACAGTGCCCATTTAAATACCCCTGCCATCTTTCAAACCTACACTTCCCCAGCTTTTATTAAAGGGATCATACAAATTCTGTATGTGTCAGCTCTCATACCTCAGGCTCAACCTGATATTGTAAAACATTCTAAGGGGAAGAAAACAAAAGCAAACAAACTAGTCTTTCCCCAAGTCTTGTCACCGAGAAGAGGGACTATTCAATAACAACAGTCTGGATTTATTGATATCTGCTCCCTTGTCCCCAATCTCAGCTCTATCACAGTCCAGCAAGATCATCTTCCCTCATACAGAAAATTATGTCTGAAGTAAAGTAAGGTGCTTAATTTGTTAAAATTACAGTCATTTTAATCCTTTACATAAAGTACTTCAAGGCCATTTCAGTGCAGTACACTTAGAGAGCACAGAACATCATGGAAATGTCAAAACTTAAGGCATCAATTGCTCAGACCCATTAAAAGTTGCAACATTTTCTGATTTACCTGCCCAAAATGCACGCATATACAGTCATCTTTTGAACGAAATGTCAGATAGAACATTGTTTTTTGGGCTATTAACCAATGGACATTTTATGTCATATTTACATATACATTTCTGGGAGGAGGGTCAAATTCCGTGTAGAAAATGATTTCTGAATCCTGGTCCTTTAACCATCACTTAAGAGCAAAAGAATTCACTTTCATAAATCACAGAGGTCAAAGATTCCAGCTGCCTTTTAAGGGGAAGGGTTTGGTACACATTTTACAAGAGTTACTTTTAACAACAACAAGAAGTTTTTTTTACTTGAAGCCCATTTCCTCCTTAGGCAGTTTTCAGGGAAGGTTAATAAAAACAGGGCTTTTTAAACTTCACTGGTATCACAATTATCCATTCCCACATTTATTTAAATCCCCTGGTTTTGTAGTCTCTGAATTTCAGGCCATTTCTACAAGGAGAGCAAAGTCCAGGAAAGTTGAAGTGTTTTCATCACTGCTGTCACCACTTCCCACTTCTGAAAGCCCTGGGTACTATCAAATCCCTGCTGAAAAGTTAGCAACTGCTCATCTGTTGGGGGTCTCAAGCTGGTCTTCAAGACACCCCTAATTTCCTATGTTAACCATCTGTAGTAACAGGACCTGGAGCATCCATTTGATATACTTCACCAGGCCCCTGCTTGAATGTCTAATCCCCCCTCCATTCAGGGTTCCAACTCCCTTGTTATTAAAAAATACAAACAAGAAATAAAATAGGCTAAAACAAAACAAAAAAGACCACATAACCCTTAAGATACTACCAGTTTCCTCGAATGGGAGAGAACTAGAAATTTTTGGTAAACAGCACTAATGGCTCTCATAGTATGGGAGTATATGCAGTATAATTTTCCATGGCTTTTCTTTGGCTTCTAAGTTCAACCTGGGGGTGCAGCTTCCAGTGGCACTTTCCATGCAGGCAGGGTACTCCCAGATCAGAGAAAGCAGCCAAATTACTGCACACTGCTGCCCCTTTATTCTCCAACTCACATCACATTCTGGACAATTTGAATAATCTAGGTGCTTTCCTTTAAGGCAAGGTTTACGAACACTGAGCTCTGCTGATTCTCAAGTGGGACTTGACCTCAGCCAGGGCAGGGAGCAGACTCTGTGCTGTAGTGCTCCTGGGCAGTACTTCATCTCCCCACCCCCACCCCATACTTTCCAGTGTCCTAGAAAGCCCATTTCTCTTCAGCAACTTTTCCCACCACCCCGGTTGGGAACCTGGTGACCTCCTTCAACCCATAGACACCGGTCTTTCTTCTCTCATGTCTTGACAGGTCAAGAATATGGAAGCAGAGAGAGTGCCAGTCCGTGGCAAGAAGGCACTGAAAGTGTCTCCGTTTTGCTTTGACCACCAAGCTTTTCCTGGGATATTTAGCATTCTCCCCCTAAGCCCAGGGCTCCTGAATGCTGGTCACCACGTGTTGCTGTAGCCCATGGAAGAGACAGTACCATAGCGGTTCCCTCCACTGGAGCTCATGCAGAGTCCAAGGCTTCACCTATACTCAATAGCTGCAAGTATCAGGATCCGTCTCAAGAGAGGGAGAGAGGTTGGAGTTGGAATCTACATGCTCAGTGTCTCCCTCTCCACTCACAAGACATTGTAACTCGACTAAAATGAGGAAATCTTTTATTCCAAGCTATAAGTTGAGGTTCAATTTTAAACCTCTACCTGATTTTCCTCTAGGTTTATGCAAGCATTGTCAGAAATTCATTATGGTAAAGAAGTTTCCGATTTAAAAAATTACATTTGTAACATTTTTTTGGTGGTCTTCATACAGTGTTCTTATGAGAAGACTTAACTGCCAGTGATTAGACCGACACCAGCCCCAAACCCTGAATTAAGAATTAATTTCTCCTGAATATTATTATTCATTGAAACTGACCAATTAATTAATCTGTTTGAAATGTAGCTTATTTTCTTTCTTACAAGACAAGATCTTGAGGAAAGTAGCATTTTCAAATACACATCCTTTAAGCCAAACTGATTTTCATTTCCTTTTTTATCATTCTGTATTTTGGTCAGCATCCATGAGTCAGATTTCATGTACTAAAAGAACCCAGCAAGTAGCAATCAGTTCTAAAGTGAGGTCTTGCAAAATGCATTCTCATATAAACTGTGATTCTCAGGTCATATCAACCTCTATGTAAAAGGAAAGTCACAACGGCAGTTACGTGTTAGTATTTCTCTGCCCCTGCTCCTATACAGTGCCGAGGAAATGTTGGCCTCTTCAGTTTCTCAAGCATACTTCTGGTGAGTACCCTGGTCCTCCTAGAACCAGCCTTCTTGGCTCCTGTGGCATTTTATATTTCTCTCTTTCCCAATACTGATATGTCTTATCACTAAAACTATGCTACCACTGCCAACGAGAAGCATCCCTCCTGATACCTCTGCCCGCCCATGAGACCACTGATGCTTGGGTCCATTGCTAAAGGTCCTGCAATGAAAACATTAATGATGCACACTCCCATGACTGCCAAAACAGCTGGTGTCATGTCTATTGCTTGCAGAAAATCATGGGCCTAATGCAGCTGACACCTTACATCCTCTGGAGGCAAGCTTTATGAGCTCTTCCACTGCTTCTCTTACATCTAGAACTCGGACATGATGCCAGGGATTCTAGAACTAGGATACAATCTGAATGACTGATAGCACACTATGCTTAAAATTGGTCATCCTGTCTGATGGTGGTCTCAGTTCTTGAACCACGTTTGCTTGATCTCTCCACTCCAAACGTAAGTTCTGTCATAATAGGCTTTTCATCCCTCATGAAAACCAGACTCACCGTGGGCCTTTGTCTCATCAATTTTCTGGACATGTCCAAATTCCAGCTGTGAAAATACCTTACGCTCATACTAGTACACATGGATCCCATTCACTCTAATTACAGTTGCTGGTAATTAAATGGAAACAGTTTGCCATGTTAACAGTTTTTCCTCCAACACTGACTTAATTTTTTAATAAAATTTTTACGTTGGAATCAGTTTCAGCCCATAGAAAAGTTACAAAGGATAATACAGAGTTCCTATAAGCCCTCACTCAGTTTCCCCTAGTGTTAACGTACACATTACTTTGTTACATTTGTTGCAACCAAGAAACCAACTTCTGTGCGCTACTAACTAAACTATAGATTTTATTTGGATTTCACTAGTTTTTCTGCTTTCTTTCATCTCTTCCAGGATCCAATCTTGGATATCAAACGGCATTTTGTCATCATGTCTTTTTAGTCACCTTTAGTCTATTACTATTCCTCAGTCTGTCCTTGTGCCGTTAATTTAAAAAAAAAAATTTAATGTTTATTTTTTGAGAGAGAGAGAGAGAGAGAGAGACAGAGAGAGAGACAGAGTGTGAGCGGGGGAGGGGCAGAAAAAGAGGGAGACACAGAATCCGAAACAGGCTCCAGGCTCCTAGCTGTCAGCACAGAGCCCGATGCGGGGCTTGAACTCACAAGCTGTGAGATCATGACCTGAGCTGAAGTCAGACGCTTAACCAACTGAGCCATCCAGCCATCCCTCCTTGTCCCGTTAATTTTTAAATGGTTGAAATATTTTTATGTCAGTTCTCCAGGAAGAGTCTGAGCCCTGCTCTGCCTGGATTCTAAAGATTATGGAAAATACTTTTTCCTATTAATTCTGAAAAGGCAGGTTTTCCAATTAAGAGAGAACCAAGAAAGCTCTAGCACGCAGCTTTACAATATAATAATTACATATTTCTGAGGTTGGGCTTTCCTTTACTCCTTCCAAACAGGCAACCTTTTCATAGAGGCCAGGCACAAACATCTCTACATTTCACTGATACCCTCTGCTCTGTCAACTAGTTTGCAATTGTCAGCTCCTCAGCTATTATTGTTCCACAGTTGACACAGTGGATGCAGAGTGTGGCACTCACAGCCAGCTGCATACCCAATACCATTCTCATCTTCTTCCAAAAAAAACCCCTCCAGTTTTGTTTAGGGCCGCAGTGTGTCTGGCTAAAAGACGGCAATCCTCAGGCTTCCTTGCAGCTATGTGTGGCCATGTAACATCAACCTGGCCAGTGAGAGGTAAGCAGACGTCTATTGGAGGAGCTTTGGAAAAGCTAGTATTTGTCTGATTTTTGTTTTTAAAAGGAGCAGCTGGCATGTGCATGAAATGTAAACTCAAGGCCTGGAGAAGAAGCAGCCACCCTGCAAGCATGGGGACATCACAAACAGTAAGTGGAAAGCAGAAGGAGGCCCCATACCAAGTCCACAGTGCCTGCCTCCAGGCTTCTTATTACATGAGAATAATACGTCAAATAATATTGTTAAAACCCTTTCATTAAGTCAATATTTGTCAGGTTTAAGCGATATGTAATCAAATGTAACCGTATTGATAAATGGAGCCACACGTGCGACATGTACCGTGCCAGTACTACTGTAGACGGTGACAGTTGGTAACCTCTTCAAATAACCTCTTAGGAATCACAGGCATGAGAAAAATACCAGGAGATAGAAGATGGACGATATTTCACACTTCAGTAAGGATGTACAGACCTCCAAGCTTAGTCAATTCCTGAAGGAACTCTAAACACGATTCTTACTAAACAATCGTATGCTTCTGAAGGACTTTACTTACTGGTCTCCAGGTTAAAGTTCACTTAATTTTGCCAGCTCAGTGAGCCCAACTAAATGATCAAATCAATGTCTACTGTAATTTAGAAACATTTCCCTGGCATTAACAGCCCTTCTTGGAATACTCCTTGACGTGTGAAGAACAAGCCAGTTATGTGTGTTGCTCTCCAGAGTGAGACAACGTTCTGTGTGAGTTTGTGACTGGTGATGGCAATATAGGCAGAGGACTACGTCCACAGCCTAGTCCTAACATTGTTGATACAATACTTATGGTATGCACACACTAGTTAAGCTTTTCACATAGGTTATCTCATTTAATGCTCACAATGCCCCCAGTGAGGTACACACTATTATTATCCCCATTTTACAGATAAGGAAACTGAAGCACAGAGAGATCAAATAACTTGCCCAAGAAGACTGGCTAAGGAAAGTTCTCTTACCCCTAATTCAAATAGTTTGAGAAATCTATCCTTTGGTTAATTTCATCTGTGCATCACTGGGACACTACCATAGCCCCACCTCCTTGAAAGTTACCCTTTTCTCATGCTACTGGTCACTGGCACTTTGAAGTTACACAGAATCAACATTCCCTCCACATCTCCCACAACATATATGTATAACGAATGGCAATCGATATTTCAACATTAAGACTAATCCTTGCTT
Source organism: Acinonyx jubatus (assembly GCF_027475565.1). Classification (NCBI taxonomy): domain Eukaryota; kingdom Metazoa; phylum Chordata; class Mammalia; order Carnivora; family Felidae; genus Acinonyx; species Acinonyx jubatus. The sequence goes on from NC_069389.1 coordinate 118,030,614, forward strand.
GGGATGCCTGGGTGGCTCAGTCAGTTAAGCATCCGACTCTTGATTTTGGCTCAGGTCACGATCTCATGGTTTATGAGTTCAAGCCCTGTGTCAGGCTCTGTGCTGACAGCATGGAGCCTGGTTGAGATTCTCTCTCCTCTCTCTCTGCCCCTCCCCCACTCACGGTCTCCCTCTCTCTCTCAAATAGACATTAAAAAAAAAAAGACTAATCCTTGCTTTAGTTCTTTGAATACATGGGTGTCAGCATTACTCTTTCATTGTAGCCAAACTTACTCATTCTCTTCCTAGTGCTTATCTATTAAATGGCTCATTTCTTAGTTTTGTACCTCAGACTTCATATAGGTTAGGTGCTCCATGAGTTAGAAGTTCATATCTCTATAGGTTATAGAAAAGCCACCTTAAGAAGGCTCAACCAAATAGAGGTTTATTTTCCTAACACAAGAAATCTGGTGGTAGGTGGCTCCTGGCATTGGTTCACTGATGCTATTTGGCCCTCCCCTCATGGTTTCCCTAGCTTTAGGTAGCAAATCCACAATCAAGGCAGATATTATGGAAGAGTCCACACCAGCCAAATGTGTCCCCTTTTCTCAAAAAAGCTAATACTTTCTCAGAAACTTTCCAATAGTCTCATGTTTGCATCTTACTAAAAAAAAACAAATGTCATGTGGCCATTTTAGTCCTGGGGTGGCTGGAAACATGCATATGTAGGTTTTCTGGCCTCTGAGGTAGGGCAGACAAGGGAGAATAAGGCTGGGAATGGAAGTGGAGTTAGCCAACCCGGTGCCCGCCACACATTGCACGCTTATTTGTTCTTAATGGATAAGAAGAAAATAATATAATTATCTCATAATGAAGTAGATACTGAACTGACCTTGAAAACTAATAGTTGTACTTGTGCAGGCTTATTGGTGATGTTTGGGCTATGAATAGCGCTCCTGACATTCAGCCTCAAGGTGTAAGAGAAATCCCAACTCAAATGTCTAATATTGAGCTCTGACATATACAGACCTTATAAGTTGTCACTCCCAGCCTCACAACAAGAAAGATGCTAAGCAAAAAGAGAAGCATTGACTTTTATTAGACCCAGAGAACTCAGGTCACAGGGCAAACCACCAGCCCAAAATGTGGAGAGGCAGGTGAATACGGAGAATCACAGCAGAGATTACCTAAGGCAGAAGCTGCTGGAGCCAATTATTGGTAGGAGCACTGAAAAGGTGGTTTAGATGAATTGCTTGAGGCTGGGTGTAGACTTGGTTGAGAGTTAAAAACTCCTGAGGGACCAATCTTGGGGGGGGGGCGCCTATATTTTCATGGGCTTTGCCTCCAGGAACCCACCAGGTTCTCACAGTGAAGATCAGAGAAAAATTCCCTCCTGTTTCCTGCAGAAGGTGGGGAAAAGCAATCATTCTAAAATACAGTCTGTGTTCTCCACAACAAAAGCCTGCCCTCCGAAGGAAATTACTTACCAGAGCCTGTCCTGACCTGAGAGAGGGGCTATATGCCAGTACAAGTCCCCTCTAGCCTTCCTGTATCACCTAAAGGGAGAAAAAAACTAAGAAGTGCTTCTGAAGAAGACACCCCAGGGACTCAGGCCCTACTAAAATTTTGGGAGGTAATGATAAGATGATATAATGCTTCCCCTCCCTAACACCTTGCCACCATACCAACAGGGCTCCAGTGTAACAGTGCAGAACTGAGAGAGCTGAGAGACAGACTATGTAAGAAGGAGTTCTTAGGGAAACCCAAAGATAACAAAGGTCACACATACAAAAAACAAGGACACTAGAGGAAACTAAAGCATCTGCCACCCACAGCTGGAAGAAATAGTAAGCACAGCTCAGCTCCTACCCAAATTAACATAAAACCTCAACCTAAAATCCTAATTAACTCAGTTCCTATTACCCAATACATCATGCCTGAATTCCAACGAAAAGTTGAGAGGCATGGTAAAAGGCAAGAAAAAGTCACGGTGTGAACAGTTAAAGCAAACACAGGAGTAAGACTTAAATATGACACTGGTTTTACAATTATCAGATAGGGAATTTAAAGTAACTATGATTAGTATGTTAAATATTTAATGGGAAAAAGGAGACAACATGCAAGAACAAATCAGTGGTCAAAATCAGATACCATATGCTCAACTGGTTTCCAGCTTACAATTATTGCAATTGTCTCTAATCCTGTTTTTCCTGCCCTTATACGTTAAAAGTTCCAGCATTACAGTTTTAGTGTAAATTTGAGGAGCAAAAATATTTTCACGAGCATCAACAGTAATGTAACAAGCAGGAACGGAATGCAGTAAGAAAAACACAGCATCAGGGGGGCCTGGGTGGCTCAGTCAATTAAGCATCTGACTCTTGATTTTGGATCAGGCCATGGTCTCACCGTTGAGATTGAGCCCCATATTGGGCTCTGTGCTGGGCATGGAGTCTGCTTAAGATTCTCTCTCTCTCCCTCTCCCTCCCCTTCTCTCTCTCCCTCTGCCCCTGCTCCTGCCCCTGCTCAGTGTGCGCACACTCTTTCTCAAAAAAACATTTTTTAAAGGAAGAAAATATTGCAGTCACTTCAATATTACTACCAAAAATGTATAAAACTAAATCTAATATTGGCAACATATAACATAAACTCAATTTGAGTAACACTGTACAAAACAAGTATCCTATAATCTTGAAATGTGTTAAAGGCATGAAAATCAAGGCAAAACCAAGTAACTATTGTAGATACACAGCAATTGAACGTAAACATATTATTGTAGAACTGGACCCTTTGGCTATAAATAGCTTTACTGAGATAACTGGCCAAACTTGAAAAGAATACCAGGATTAGACAGTAGTATTTTTATTGTAGCATTTTATTCATATTTTATTATCAATGCTAATTCCTGATTTTGATGGTGGTATTCTCTATGTAAGTATTTGGAAGTAATGACCATCAGCTCAGCAGCTTACCTCCTAATAGCTCAGGGAAAAAAGGACTCTGTATTGTACTCAGCGTTTTTCTGTAAGTTTGATACTGCTTGATAATAGAAATAACTAAAAATGTGTATGTATGAAGTATGAAAAAGAATGAATCAGTAGTGCAGAGGGATGAAATCTCTAAGCAAAAGAAAGAACCAAAAAAATGATAGAAATGAATAAAAACATATTGTCACAGAAATGAAGAATGCCTTTGATCGGCTCATTGGTAGACTGGGCGTGGCTGAGGAAACAGTCAGTGAGCTTGAAGATATGTAAACAAAAACTTCCCAAAAAGAAATGCAAAAATAAAAAAAAAACTTCTGGAAGAAGAAAAAAAACGAAAAGAGACTATCCAAGAACGGGGAACAACTGCAAAAGGTGTAACACTAGCATAATGTGAATAACAGGACAAAAAGGAGAAAAAAATATTTGAAGTAATAAAGGCTGAGAATTTTCCAAAATCAATGACAGACCATAAACGACAGCCCTGGAAAGCTCAGAGGACATCAAGCTTAATAAATACCAACAAAATCCACATGTAGGCACATCCTGTTCAAACTGAAGAAAACTAAAGACAATACTTGGAAGAAGTCAGTGGGGGGTTACCTATGGAGGTGTAAGGAGAGTTACCTCAGATTCCTCATCAGAAGCCATGCAAACAAAAATAGAGTGCAGCAAAATACTTAAATTGTTGAAAGGGGAAAAAAAAACTGGAATTCTGCATACAGTGAAATTATCCTTCAAAAGTGAAGAAGAAATAAAAACGTTCTCAGCTAAAGACAGAGAATTTGTAACCAGTAGGTTTACCTTGCAAAAAACATTAAAACTTCTTTGGAGAAAAGGAAAGTGATGCAGGTCAGAAACTCAAATCTACATAAAGACAGGAAGAGCTTTTGAGAAGGAAAAAATGAAAGTAAAAAAAGAAACCCTTGTTTTTCTTAGTCTTAATTGATCTAATACATGTAACTGTTTTTTTCAAACCAATAATAGCAACAGTGCACTACTGATTTTAGTATATGAATAAGTGAAATTAAATGACAAGGGAGAGAGAAGAAAGGAATTGGAAATACTGTATAACAAGGTACCTGAACTACCCATGAAGCTATTTGGTGTCATTCGAAAGTAAACTTAAATTAGCTGTAAATATATATTGCAAATTCTAGGGAAACCACTAAAAAATGTTAAATAAGCATAATTGATATACTAAGAGAGGAGAGAACATAGAATCATATAAAATGCTCAATTAAACTCAGAGAAGGTGGAAAAAGAGGAAGATAAAAAAAAGAAACAAAAAACAAGTACAATGGATAGAAAACAGTTACAAACATGGTAATTAACCAAATTATATCAGGGGTGCCTGGGTGGCTCAGTCAGTTGAGTGTCTGACTTCGGTTCAGGTCATGATCTCACAGCTCATGGGTTCGAGCCTCACGTCGGGCTCTGTGCTGACAGCTCAGAGCCTGGAGCCTGCTTTGGATTCTGTGTCTCCCTCTCTCTCTGCCCCTAACCCACTTGCATTCTGTCTCTGTCTCTCTCAAAAATAAATAAACATTTAAAAAAATTTAACCAAATTATATCAATAATCACCTTAAATGTGAATAATCTACAAAAATGAATTAAAAGATGGAGACTGTCAGGCCACCTGCATGACTCAGTTAAACGTCTGACTCTTAATTGCAGCTCAGGTCATGATCTCATGGTCATGGGATGGAGCCCCGCATAGGATCTCCTGCATGGGATTCTCTCTTCCTCTCTCTCTACCCCTCCCCATCTTGCATATGCACGTGCTCTTCCTCAAAATAAATAAACATTTTTTAAATAACTAAAGAATGGAGACCATCAAAGATATAACCTCATGTTTTCTACACAATAGCCACTTTAAATATAAATACAAATCAATTAAAAGTAAAGGGATGGAGAGAGATATACTAGACTAACACTAATCAAAAGAAACGTGGAGTAGCTATATTAATTTCAGATAAAGCAGACTTCAGAGCAAGGAACACTATCAAGGATAAAGAAGGGTATTATATAATGATAAAGAGGTCAATTCTCTGAGAAGACATGAAATTTCTCAAGGTCTGTGCAGCCAACAACAGAGTGTCAAAATATATGAGGCAAAAGCTGATAGAACTACAAGGAGAAATAGACCAATGTATTGTTATATTTGAAGACTTTAACACCCTTCTGTCAGTAATTGATAGATTGAGCAGGCAGAAAATCAGTAGGGATATAGCTGAACTGAACAGCTCCATCAATCAACTCAATGTAATTGACATCGACAGACTACTTCATCCAACAGCAGGAGGATACACTTTCTTCTCAGGTTCACATGGAACATTTACCATGACAGTCCACCTTCTGGTCCATAAAACATACCTTGACAGATTTGAAAGAATAGAAATCATACAATGTCTGCTCTCAGATCACAATGCAATTAAAATAGCAATCAATAACAGAAAGATAACTGGAAAATCCCCAAATATTTGGAAATTAAACAACACACTTCTAAATAACACATGGGTAAAAGGAGAAGTTTAAGAGAAATTTAAAAATATTTTGAGCTAAATAAAAATATAGGACTTATCAAGATTTATGGGTTGTGGCAAAAGCAGTGATTGGAAGAAGATTTATATATGAGCAATGGACAACTGAAATTTGAAAACACAATACTATTTACTTCAGCACCAAAAAATGAGATACTTAGGCATAAATGTCACAAAATATATATAGTATCTATATGAGAAACACTACAAAACCTTGACGAAAGAAGTCAAAGAAGATCTAAATGGAGAGATATTCCATGTTCATGGACAGGAAGACTCAATATTGTTATCATTTCTTTCCAACTCGATCTATAAATAACACAATTGCTATCAAAATCCCACCAAGTGGGGCGCCTGGGTGGCTCAGTGGGTTGGGCGTCTGACTTCAGCTCAGGTCACGATCTCATAGTCTGTGGGTTCAAGCCCTGAGTCGGGCTCTGTGCTGACAGCTCAGAGCCTGGAGCCTGCTTCAGATTCAGAGTCTCCCTCTGTCTCTTTCTGCCCCTCCCCTGCTCGTGCTGTCTCCCTCTGTCTCAAAAATAAATTTAAAAACATTAAAAAAATGTTTTTAAATCCCAGCAAGTTATTTTGTGGATATTGATAGATTGATTCTAGAATTTATATGGAAAGGCAAAAGACTCATACTAGCAAACAGAATATTGAAGGAGAATAAAGTTGCTGGACTGACAACACCCAACTGTGAAACTTAAAGCTATAGTAATACCATACAGTGAGTATGGCATTATTAATGAAAAAAAATAGACAAATCAATGAATGCAAGAGAGAGACCAGAATTAGACCCATACAAATATAGCCAACTGATCTTTTCCAATGGAGCAAAGGCAATTCAATGGAGAAACAGTAGTGTTTTCAAAAAATGGTACTAGGGGCGCCTGGGTGGCGCAGTCGGTTAAGCATCCGACTTCAGCCAGGTCACGATCTCGCGGTCCGTGAGTTCGGGCCCCGCGTCGGGCTCTGGGCTGATGGCTCAGAGCCTGGAGCCTGTTTCCAATTCTCTGTCTCCCTCTCTCTCTGCCCCTCCCCCGTTCATGCTCTGTCTCTCTCTGCCCCAAAAATAAAAATAAAAAAAAAATTAAAAAAAATGGTACTAGAAGAATTGAACATCCATATGCAAAAAAAAAAAAAAAATCTACACACAGACCTAACACCTTTCACAAAAATTAAGTCAAAATATATCATAGGCCTAAATGGAAACTGTAACACTATAAACATCTAAAAGATAACATGGGAAAAAATCTAGGTGAACTGAGCTTTGGCGATGACTTTTAGGATACAATGCCAAAAGCATGATCCATGAAGAAAAAAAACTGCTAAGTTAGTTGTTTTTAAAATTAAAAACCTCTGCTCTGTGAAAGACACTGTTAAGTGAATGAAGAGAAGCCTCAGACTGGGAGAAAATATTTGCAAAACACAATCTGATAAAGGGCTGGTATCGAAAATATACAAAGAACTATTAAAATTCATCCATAAGAAAACAACCCAATTAAAAAATGGGCAAAAGATCTGAACAGAGATCTTATCAGTGAAGATATACAGATGGCAAATACAGATATAAAAAGTTGCTCAACACCATATGTCATTAGGGGATTGCAATAAAACAAGATTCCTCTAGACACCTATCAGAATGGACAAAATTCAAAACACCGATAATACCAAAAGCCTGTGAGGTTGTGTAGCAACAGAAACTCTCTTTCGTTTGTGGTGGCAATACAAAATGACACAGTGCTTTTGGAAGACACTTAGCAGTTTCTCACAAAGCCCAACATAGTCACCATACAATCCAGCTATTGCACACGTAGGTATTTACCAAAATGAGTTGAACACTTACATCCACACAAACCTGCACATGAATGTTTAAGGCCGTATTTTTCATCATCAGCAAAAACTGGAAGCAACCAAAATGTCCTTCGACAGGTGGATAAACAATCATGTACATCAGAGGATAGAATATTATTCCTCAATAAAATGAAACATGCTATGAAGTCATGAAACGAGGTGCAGCAATCTTAACTGCATGTTGTCAAGTGAAAGAAGCCAATCTGAAAAGGCCCCATACTGTGTGACTCCAAGCACGTGACATTCTGGAAAAAGCAAATCTATGGACACAGTAAAAAGATCAGTAGTTGCCAAGGGTTAGGGGGTTGAGCTGATGAATAAACAAGTGGAGCACAGGGATTTTTAGGGTGGTGGAATTATTCTATATGATACTGTAATGGTGGAGGCATGACATCATGCATTTGTCAAAACTCATACACTGTACAACACAAAGAGTGAACCTTAATGTCAACTATGGACTTCAGTTAACAACCATGTGTCAGTATTGGCTCATCAGTGACAACAAATGTATCACAATAATACAAGATATTAATAACAGAGGAAACTGGGAGGGGGTGTCAGGAAACTGATACGGGAACTCTCTCCTATTGCTTCAATTTTCCTGTAAATCTAAAACTGTTCTAAAACACAAAGATTATTAATTTTTTAAAAAAAACATTTTGTTTCTAATATCTAGTTCGAAGGAGAGGTCAAAGTGAGGTGAAATTGTCAGAGAAAGCGTCATGAAAGAAGGGAAGCTTTAGCTGGGTCCTAGAGGATACATAGGATTTCTAGAATTAGAAAGGACAAAGGGCATTTCAGCTGGGATTGAGGCATGAAAAAGACTCAGAGGGCTCAAATTGCGAAGGAGCAGGAAATAACACAGAATAAATCAATGCAAAGACAACAGGCAGCAATTTAATGGAAACTAGGGGCTAAGGCAAGGCTAGAAGTGCTGAAGCATCAATTCCAATATCAGATAAACACGGGCATGGGAGCAGACTTGATCTGAGCTGAGTCCTCAACACGTATTCATTCATTCATTCATTCATGCATTCATATGCATTCATTCATGCAGTCAATATTTAGTAAGCACCTCCTATGTTCCAAACACTGTAGTGTTTAGGCACTGGGGACAAGCCGTGAATAAAAGAAACAAAAATCTCTGTTCTCACCGAGCTTACATTCTAGTGAGAGGAGACAGAACTCACCTGGTGTTTTGAAGAAACAGCAAAGAAGCCAGTATGGCTGGAATGGAGTGAAGGAGGAGGTAGAAGGTGAGACAGATAAGATGCCAGAGTATGTAATGCACTGACTCCAGAATAAATAAGCACTTTAGCTTTTACCCTGAGACACTTAGGGAACAACTTGGAGGGGTCTTAAGTGGCAGAGTGGCTTGACAGACACCTGAATAGGGTCACGGTCTCTTCTGTGTTCAGAATAGACAAGAGGGTAAGAGTGGCTGCAGGGAGACCAGAGAAGCTGTTACCCTCATCCAGGTAAGAGAAGATGGGGGCTTGGAACATGGTCTTAGTGGCACAAGTGGTGACAAATGGATTGTAGACTCCGAAAGGATTTGCTGATGGGACTAGGTGTGTGTGAGAAAGGGACAAAATGATTTGGCTTTAGGCCTGGGAAACTAACTTGAAGAAAGGGTTGCCAGTGACTGAGAGAGAGAGAATATGAGAGGAGCAGGCTCACAAACAGAACTGAGTCCGTGTCTGAATTCAGCTAAGCTGTCTTGAAACGGGGCGTTTCAAGAGCTAGAGATCAGAACAGGCTAAGACGGAGTTAAGCGGGCAAGACTAAGAGCACGTACAGGAAGTGAGGCTAGGCAGGTACTCAGTCATCAAACATTTCCTAAAATCAACCACTTCGTGTCAGGAATACAAAGAAAACTAAGACATCTTCCCTTCCTGGAAGGAACTCACAGTCCAGTGAGGGAAACTGAAATACAAATAAGTGATCATAGTACATCAAGCATCCCAGGAGAGGTATTTCAACATTTACCGAATCCCTGCAATGTGCCAAGCAGTGTGGTGAGGAAGCAGGAGATATGTACAAAGTTCTGCGAGAGCAAAGACACACACAAATTCTTGCAAAGGTTCGTACCCACATTCACAAGGGTTTTCACCACAGTGTGACAGCAGGGAGTCGGCAGTAACCAAGATGCCCGGCACTAGGGAAATGTATCAGTAAAATCTATGGAATACTCAGCAGCAGGAAGAAGCAAAAAACTAGGTGTACACACAGCAATGTGGATATAATTCGAGAACACAGGGTTGAGCGAAAGCAGTAAGAAAAACGTTTCCAGTCCAATACCATCTCTGTAAATGTAAAAGCATACACAAAACACTGCAGGTCTTAAACTATCAAGGAACTATACCAACACATTGCAGTTGGTATCTAGAGGAAGAATGAAAGTGGGTATTAAGATGAGGGAAAATAATAATATAAAATAATGTAAATGGGACAGGGGCCTGGCAGGAACTGATGATGATAATGTGCTGCGAATTGAGGAGCAGAGTTAACTGAATTCCCTGCACCTGAGGTAAAATAACTGGCTAATAGGAATCCATCTGATAACCCTAAGGAGAAGGGTGGTTCTGGGAAAGCAGAAGTGTGTGAGTAGAGACATGGAGGCATGAGAGTGAATCATAGGTTCAGGGAACAGCACCAGGTTTAGCATGGCTTGTAGAGGTTGTGAAGAGCCGGTAGCATTTGAAACTCCTGGGTGAACTGAATAACACCCTACACGTGCAGGGTATGACCATTCTAATCAATCTGTCCCCTTTCACTACATCGGGGTGAAAGACCATATGCTCTGCCCCCGTCCAGCCGTCCTGCGGTCTTCACATCTTGTGACTATTCCAATGGGTCACTCCTGCGTACTGTGGCCTCAAGGAATGTGGCCCTTGATCTGCTGCTGTAAAACTGGAGCTCCACCCCAGTGACACTGCTGCTCTGGCTAGGAGTGGGGTGGGAAGGGAACCGGAGGCCCAAGCATGCCTCTAATTCTGGGGCATCTGCCTGGGGGCCGTTCACCCCACCTCCACCAGCTCAGGGCTGCCAGTTAACTCTCTCTGGTCACATTCTAGCTGGAGTCATTTCCCAGCCTTGACCACCCCTCCCCCACCCCAGACTGGGTCCTGTTCCACTATTCTAGGGGTATCTAGTTCTTCATAGCCCTTATCACAGTTGCAACTCGACATTTACTTTTCTGATAATTTAGTTATGTCCACCTATGCCTCTGGATTCCCAGTTAAATGCTGGCAATCTTTTTTTTTTTCTCTTCACCAATTTCTCACTAGTACTTATCACAATGCCCGGTATGTGGTAGGGGCTCAATAAACTTCTCAGTTGGATAAAAGCCTTCCAAAAGAAACCTAGGTCAAAGTGGATACAAGGACAGGGCAGAAACAGGAATGAGAAAAAGCTGGGGTTTGTTGTACTGTAGGGTGGGGGGGGCGGGTAAAAGGGGGAGAGCTGCAAGGAAACAGGTGCGCTGTCCCTGGTAGACAGGTCACCTGACTGCTGTACAAACGCCCACCCCGACGCCCTGTACAGGGTGGGTATACAGTAGGGGCAAAATAATAGGAAAATAAACTGTAAAGGAATTAACAAGTGCTTAAGACATTCTTTTTTTTTTTTTTTTTGTAAACGTATGTCAAGTAAAAGTATGAAAGTGAATTGACAGAAGGGAAGCACTTGGGTCAGTGCCGGGTCTGAGGGAGGACTAACATTTGCAGAGGTCCTGACACAATCCGCTGTGTCTCAGAGGACACAGGATGTATCAATAGGACAGACCAAAATCTGTTGGGGGAGGGGGCGGCGTTATTCTCACCTTCTGCCTCTAAGGGCCACACAAGCCTGGGTCACCGTGGTTGCCACTGTAACTAGTTCAAAGTCGTCTTCGATCTAATTCTTCACCTTTAGGCTTGACCCGTACTCCACCTCCAGCTCAATTAGATGTGCCCCACTTAAAAAAAAAAAAAAGCCTCCAACCCAAGCCAGCCCAGACTTCGAATAAGTGAATACACTTGATCACTACAGGAGGATCTTTCCCACGCCTCCACCTGACCCTCTACAGGAATAGGCGCTCTGGCCCTCGCCAGGCGCCACGAAGCGGCGCGACCTCAGCCCACGGTGCGACCTGTCACCGCCCTTCCCGCCTTCCCGCCTCCAACGAGCCCGCGCACGCCTAGCCCGCGCGCAGTACGTGTGGCCCGGCCCCCAGCCGGTTTCCAAGCAGCGCGCATGCGCGCGCTCCTGGGCCCGCGGGGAGAAAGAGGGCGGGGCCGAGGGGGGGCCCAAGCCCGCGGGGGGAGGGGCGGTGTCGGTCACGTGACGCTGTTTCACTGTTTACACGCGGAGCGGCCGGAGCTTTCGGCCTCAGTCAGGCGCTCGGCTCCGTTTCGGTTTCACTTCCGGTGAGGGGCCGCCTCCGAGCGGGCGGTGAGCCGACGGCTAGCGCGGGTGGCGGCGGTGACGGCGGCGCCGCTGCCGGGGGGCGTGCGGGAGCGCGGCGGCGGCGGCGGCGGCGGCGGCGGCGGCGGCGGCGGCTGGGCCTCTTGCGCCCGCAGCCCACCTCTCGGGGGCGGGCTCCCGGCGCGAGCAGGGCTTTCGAGAAGATGGAGGAGCTGGTGGTGGAAGTGCGGGGCTCCAATGGCGCTTTCTACAAGGTACTTGGCTCCAGGGCAGGCCCCATCTTCGTCCTTCTTTCCCTCCCTTTTCTTCTCGGCCTTGGCGGGAGGCAGGCCTGGGGCCCTCTTCCCGAGCGCGGCGCCCGGGGGTCACGGTGCGCTCGTTGGGATGTTTGGGAGAGAAGAACCGGACTTGGGGCCTGTAGGAAGCCCCTCGAGCCCCGCTGCCTCTTCTATAAGAGGCCCCGGCGCCTATCGGAATGAGAGCGGGCAAGGAGAAGAGCGTATCCTCTCGGGGGCCGAGGGAGAGCTGGGGATGGGCCAGGGCCGGCGGCAGGTACAAGATCCCGGCGGGAAGGGCCGGTATCCGCGCGAAGTGACGGCGACGGCTTATTTCCCTTTCCTAAATATCCTCTCACCGTGGGATCCGGGCCTGACGTGTGGGTAGTTGCTGAGTAGCTGGGGGCGCTTCCGTCGAGCCGCCTCCTGCCTCTCATAGAGGGTTTGAGATCTCTTTTGGCTTCTCTTTTCCGGTGGTCCAGCGTTGGGACTTCGGAGAGCTCCACTGTTCTGGGCAAGGGGTGTGAAGAAAGAGGAGTAAGAAGCTGTAGTCGGTACCGAATCACAATGGCAACTGATTTTTAGTGACCTCGCTTTGTGGATTTCAGAAGAGATTTTTGAGATCCAAAAGTTTCAGGAAGACCCTGACATATCCGAGTAATGCATTAGAGAAGTTTGTAATCTTGAATATTGGCGGCCCCCTCCCTTGTTATAAATGCGGCCAGATTCAGGAATACAGATGCTTCAGCGTCTGAAAACATTATTAGCAACTCTGCTACTTAAGGAAGCAATTTTTAACCCTCCAAAGGCCTGAATAATGCCATGAAACTTCAGGAAATTAACTGAGAGTACATTATTACTAGAGAATTTCAAATCGCGAATAGAAATAATTGTTTTGTGCTCCAAATACTTGACTATCTTTTCTCAATGTGTAATGTTGCAGTGGACAGTATTGTTGAGGTTTTAAATAGGCGTGCATAGTAGTAATGTGGGGTTTTCTCTTTTAAGTTACATCATTGCAGATCTAATATCTTACATTTTCAAAAGGAGGATTTAAAACATTCTTAATGTATCAGTAGGGCATCTGTTGGTAGTAGTCACTGTAGATCTAGTAGATCGTCACTGTAGATCTAGTAGATCTACACTGTAGATCTATAAATTCTTGTTTTCTCTTGAATGTTTCTCTATAACTCCTGTAAGTAAAATTCTACTTTAGTATTTTGGCAATAGAAGGTACATATGGAAGGAAGTGTGGAAATTAGCTATTGTCATTGTCCAACACATTTCTTAAATTTATTATAGCATAACTGAAACATTTCAGAGAAGACTCAATTGGCTATGGGAAAATTAACAAGTGACTTCATACGTGTGTATTTACCAATTCTGTGGAGATATTTGGGATCAACGTATTTCATAAGTGCATAAAGTATGTAAACACTTTTAGCCAAAAGATAAAACCTGTACCTATGAAAGGAAGAACCCAACATTTATATTGTTAGTCTCACCAATATAAAATTGTTCATGTTGACTCTGTAGTCAATGTTGGTTTGCATTTATTTTAGTGATCCATAATAATTTCTGCTAGTTAGTGTGGAATCATTCTGGTTCCTAGATGGGTAGTTTTGCTCACTAGATTTGTGGTGCTGACTGTAGTCAATATAAACCAGGGGTTAATGGTTGGGCAGTGTTCTAATAGATCTCTGATATTAGCTTAGATTGGACACCACTCTTACCGTCTTTCAGTGGAGTTTGCCTGCTATGAGAAGGCAAGTAGCACATCCTGGTCTTGAAGGATTTATTGTTCCCTTCCAGCAACCTATCATTTGCTGCAGTGATTTTGCTTGCAAGCTGATTGGACTATAATAAGAAATGCCCTCTATCTTTGCTCTTAATCCTCCGTTTTAGTTGTGTGTGTGTGTGTGTGTGTGTGTGTGTGTGTTTAACGAATTTGCTTAATATGAAGGTAAATAAAAAGAATGGATTGTCCCTTAGTTTCTTGAAAGGAAATGTGAAACATCAAATACGTGTAGAGAAATTGCTATTACGTTTACTTAATTAAAGTTTATTTTTAAGAAAACTTCAAATGGTCTGTGCTGGTACAAAAATAGTTTCTATAATGAAGAGGTTTAACTTTTCATAGGACTCAAAATATTGTCAAGAATTGTAAAGCAAAAAGTAAATCGAGTTGCTTGTCCAGTGAGATAGAAAAGATGGGAAATAAAACACCAATAAAAAATGAACTATTACGGAGAAACGTTACATTTATGAAAAAGATAGGAACCTGGTTCATCAAGAAAAGCCTTTAAAAACTGAACAACTCCAACAACTTCAGTGTAAGTGAATTCACACTTCTATTTGCCTAACACAACCACCATATTGCAAGGGATGATTCTCCATCTTCTGAGCACATGGTCCAAGTTTACAATATAAACTGGATAGAGTATAGCTGCAAATATTTGGATTCTTTTCTCTGCAAAACAACTAAAGTTCAAGATTCACAATTAACAGAATCATGAAACCAAAACTCTAAGATTGGAGAATTCATTTCTATTTTTCCCTCTAGTGTTTATTCTTAAAAACTTGAAAGTTACATTTAGTAGTTGTCAGAGCCACTACTTTTATACTTACTTATTCCTTTGACTTGGAAAAAGTCTCATGTACAACTTAGACCCTTATGTTATTTAAGACATGAGGACACATGAACAAATGTCACAAAATCTTTCCAAAGTATCTCCTAAACAAATAATTTTGAAATAGGTTCTTTATTCTAGGGGCATCTACCTAAAATAGTGTAGTGGTGGCTTTTGTTTTGTTTTGGTGTTAAGGGTTTCTTTGGGGGGGGGGAATGAGAGTTCTAATGTATTGAGAATATAGAACGTATGTCATTCTGATATGAATGTACTAGTATATCCTAAAGTTCTTAGGTTTTGGATACTAGTATGAATATTACTAAAGATGGATAAATCATGTGTTTGAAACATAAGATAGTTTTCTGAAACTATAGTGACATCTGATTCAATATTGTAATACGGTGTGAATATGCTAAATTGTATTCTTATTTTTAGATTTTAATTTAATACATCTTATGTTTTTAAGTTTGGTATCTGAGGACAGACTTTAATGTGGTAAGTAATATTGTTGAACTAGCAGCTATCTTATGACAAAATGTACAATCAGGAAGAGGTATTTTTAATGAAGACATTAGTGGCCCAACATGTCATGTTAGCTACATACATAGCCTGCTAGAAATCAGTGTTTTACTACAAATAAACTTGCAGAAGGCATTATTCATGTTTATTCTGAAGTCTCTACATCTAACTTTGCATTATAGGTGTTCTATACTTCAAGGAAGTGGGTTATTCAGGTCAACCACATTTTTTTTTCTTCCCCGAGTCTAGCCTTTTTAGGGTTTGATGTCTTTGTGGAAGCACCATTTTTCCCCTTTCGAAGTGTGCATTTTCCAACTTCATGCTCACACATTCTAGAAACCTCCAAATTATTACTTAAATACAAAACTCAGTAGTATAATAATTGGGTTTCTGGTTCCTGTCCACTGTGGGAATGTGTTTTCTGAGATGGCTGTGATCATGATCATGACTGTTGAGAGGTACTGAGAGCTTTCTAGGTGCCAGGCACTATTCTAGACACTTTACATCTGTGAATAATTTATTTAATCCTCTCCCACAATCCTGAGGTGCTATTGTTATTCCCATTTTGTAGATGAGGACAGAGATGTACAAAGAGAGTAGGTAAGTGGTTTACTACTGAGCCTCATAGCTAGCAAGTGTTCTCAGATTCGTGATTTGAGATCAGATAGCATCATTTCTGAAATGATGAAATTTAGCTTGAAGAAATGAACTGGACTTGATTTCCTGCCCTTTTTAAAATTTCATTATAACCTTCCGATTGTATCTTGTTAGCGTAACACCTCCTTAGTACCATTGTAAGAGTTGCAAGGTGATGTTACCACTTTTTACTGTTCATACAAAGATGCCATGACATATGCAGCTTCTGTATCACCTTTTTATTAAATTACCTCTTGCATCTTGATATTTTACTATGTAATTCTTCCTGTGAATTCCTACTAAGGAAAGAGAAAGTTGGAAATCTTTGACCTCACTATGAAATTGCTTTTGTCATATGGAGCATATAAGAACTGAAGCATTAAAAAGTTTGAATACATACACACACAGGAAAGTTAATACTATTCTCTCTACCTGTGTGCTATCTTAGAGTCAAGATGAATCAGAAAGAATGCATTTTTCTCAGAATTTGTGTTAAGTGCCCAAGTAAAGTCAAGTAATCCTGGACATGTGCTGTGGTTGGAGAAGGGATGTTGATGAAGTTAATTGTGATTTTCCCTTTCCATTCATTCCTTTGTGTTGTTAGGGCCCACATTCAAAGGGTGACAAATGATAACCCCACTCTATATGTGAAGCCTTGGGTTTGAATTCTATATCCCTATGCTCTGGTCCTGTGGGCTTTCTTTAGGAGGGACATTTTGCCGTGCTCTACATTTTCTCTAACGAGAATTACCATCGCACTACATGTGTTGTCTTCAGTGATGGTGTAGTAGCTGTGTTCTGTGGGGGTCAGGGGCTAACACTGAAGTACTTACAGGTTGTCTCTATGATAACCACTCTTCTGACTAGTGACTAGTGAGTTTACCAAGCGAAGACGTGTGAGTTGGAGGGTAAGAGTTCACCCAAATAGGGATGGACTTCTTAGCTTCATCAGTCCTGGTAGTGTAATGTTTGAATTGTCATTGCACACTTTGGTAAGTATGATTTCTGCTACTGCTTCTTTGATCTAGTTGCCAGTTAAGTTGGGGATCCCATAATGACTTTTTGATTTCTTGTTTCTTCTCCTGAGGAGGAGCCTGTATCTGTCTTTAGCACTGCACTTTAGCATCTTTCTCAAACCCTAAAGGTTTTCATTACATCTTTTCTTCTCAGAGTCTAAATAACCTTTCAGTATTTAGTATCTTTGAGGAAATAGTCTTTTCTTTTTGTATCCCAATTTTTAAATCTTTTTTCTTTAGTGTGCTTTTGTTGAGATGTAACTTTCTGAACTGCAAGAGTATTTATGGTTCTGCATCTTTTTTTTTAATTTTTTTAACGTTTTATTTATTATTATTTTTTTTTTGAAAGAGAGCACGAGCAGGGGAGGGGCAGAGAGAGAGGGAGACACAGAATCCGAAGCGGGCTCCAGGCTCCGAACTGTCAGCACAGAGCCCGACGTGGGGCTTGAACCCACAAACCGTGAGATCATGACCGGAGTAGAAGTTGGACGCTTAACCGACTGAGCTACCCAGGCGCCCCTATGGTTCTGCATCTTTCATAAAATACACCCCTCTCTGCTTTACCTCTCATTTATTTAGTGCCAACTGTGTGCCAGGCAGGCATTGTGGTAGGCAGTAGACATGTGTGATTTCATTACAACACCCTTATAAGGCAGATCCAGTTCCCCTGTATCCATTTGTTACTAGCAGTTGAGGAGTCTGAGGCACAGAGACTACTTGGAGACTTTCACAGCTTATCTGGTAGAACCAAAATTTGGAGCCTAGGTCTCCTTCACAGCAAAACTTTTTTTTTTAATGTTGTATTTAATTTTGAGAGAGAGAGAGAGAGAGAACACAGGAGGGACAGAGAGAGAGAGGGAGACACAGAATCCGAAGCAGGCTCCAGGCTCCAAGCTGTCAGCACAGAGCCCGATGCGGGGCTCGAACTCATGAGCTGTGACTGTGAGATCATGACCTGAGCCGAAGTCGGATGCCCAACCCACTGAGCCACCCAGGTGCGCCCCCTTCACGGCAAAACTCTTAACCACTAAGTTTCCTGAGTCCTGTAAGAGCCCTGGCTCTCAGTACAGTGCAGCTCCCTTTGTGCATTCTATTCAAACCCCTTCCGTCTGTCGTCTTTGTAACCTCAGGGATCCCCCTGAACCTATCTTCTCCCCTGATACCAACTTTGTTTGGTGTAGATAGGTGGGGATTACTAGTTTTCCAGGTTGGTGGTGGGTAGGGTGGTAATGCTCTGGTCGTGTCCACGGAACGAGGGTGTATGAGTGTTGGGGTAAGGGAAGGGTGGCCAAAAGAACGGTTACTGGAGAATGTTGAGCCGCAGGAAGATGGGACCCTGGTTGGACGTGAACAGGTTAGTAAAAGGCCTCAGAAGTCAAGGAGATGTTTCTCCTGGGTGTGAGAGCAGGCCAGATGCAACCAATAGTTTCTTCTATTCAGCTTGTTACAGCAGCAACAAGAAGGTATTCTGTGCCTTCTGTGTTTACTTAATATGCAAACAATGACTAAAAATGACTGATTTTGGAATAGTCCTACAAACATCCACATACAAATAAGCCTCATTAACTAGAAAGCCAAGGGCTAGTAGGCTGTGATGATTATTCAAATCATTTCTGACACTCTACATCCAGAATTGCTTTCAAAGCCTTTGAAAGCCTTTGGTTGTTAATAGTCACAACAGTTGCAGATCTTCCTGCTTTGAGGGAACGTTTGATTTTTAGGAACTAGGCACATGTGGTGAATGAGTATGATTAAACTGTGCAATAACTTTTTGGCAAAGAGAAAAATAAAAATAACAGCAATAAAGCAATGAGGCTGACCTTTAGAGTCAGTAAGGTGGATTTGAAAACAGTCCCCAACATTTGTAAAATGCTTTTAAATCCGTGCCATCCAGTGGAATTTTCTGCGATGTCGGAACTGATCTCTACCTGTGCTGCTCACTACAACAGACACTAAGGCATGTGTGGCAATTGAGCATTTGAAATGTGGGAAGTATGACTGGGAGACTGATTTATTTTATTTAATTGTAATTAATTTAAATATAAATAGTCACATATGGCCTGTGCTGCTATGGTAGACAGCATAGTTTTAGAATAGAGCAATGGTATTGGAAAGATGCCTAATTAAGTGAGAACAGTTTTTCATTCAGCTGTAACAAGGTTCTCTTGACTGACTAATGGACTTAACATTTTCTGCATAGTATACAGTAAGGAACTAATGTTAATTGCTGCGGCGACATGCAAACATAAAACTTGAGACAAGAATGAAAACAGAAGCAGGACACCTGGGTGGCTCAGTCAGTTGAATGTCTGAGTCTTTTTTTCTTTTTTTAAGTTTATTTATTTGAGAGAATGAGTGAGCAGGAGAGGAGCAGAGAGAGGGAAAGAGGAATCCCAAGCAGGCCCCGTGCTGTCTGCGCAGAGCCGGAATCGGGGCTTGATCCCACGAACCACAGGATCATGACCTGAAACGAAATCAGTAGTCATAGGCTTAACGGACTGAGCCACCCAGGTGCCTGGAGCATCCTACTCCTACTTTCGGCTCAGCTTATGATCCCAGGGTCATAGAATTGAGCCCCATATCGGGCTCCGCATGGAGCATCAAGCCTGTTTAAGAATCTCTTACTGTCCCTTTGCCCCTCTCCCCCAGCTCATGTGTGCTCGTGCTCGCTTGTGCATTCTGTCACAAATAAAAAAAAACATTTTTTGTAAATGAAAACAAATCATGCCCCTTCTTGGTGAATAAGGGATCACCTCATAATAGGAATCTTGATTTTAGTCTTTGATGGATTCCCTCCCCTCAAAAGTGGATTGTATTGACTATCAGGTAAAGAGAAAGCAGGAATGGGGGGTGGGGGTCTGCTATTCCCATTCTAAACTAAAACATCGTGGTTAGTATTAAACTAGAGTTTTCAAAAGATGCTGTAGAAAGTGCTCATGATTTAAATATAGCTGAGGAAACATGATGGGAAGAAAATATGGATTCCTCCCCACCTTTAAATCAGCATCTATAGAAATATATGTGCATGCTGAATTTAGAAATAATAACTTAGCCATGTTGGGTATAGCAGAACACTTGGATTCCATTTTATAGTCCCTCTTGATCTTATAAGGGAACTTTTTTTTTGCATAGCTTTGCTTTTATTCTTTTCAACATAATTGCAGAAGACTGGTGTCTCTGTTTATGTAGCTTCCATATAAAAGTTTTTTAGGGCCCTGCTTCACCTGCCATTGTTTTTAAGAGCAACTAATTGATACTTGACTGATGCATTTTAATTTTGTATCTGGAGAAGTGTAAGTTTTTGATTAAGCCTTTAGCTTCAAGCCTTGGAAGACTTTTACCAAGACATTTGCCTTGGATCACTTGTTTGTTTATAGTTTTAGGTCTTACATTTTGGTCTCATACATTTTTAGTTTTTTGTATGTGGTCTGAGAGTCAAAAACTTACTCTTCTGCACATGGATATCCAGTTGTCCTGGCAGCATTTGTTGAAAACGCTATTCTTTTTCCCTATTAAGTTGTGTTTGCTTCCATGTTCACAGAGGATTTCTTTCTATCACACCCCACGCTGTTTCTCCAGCTCAGAGTCTTCGTTCCTATTTTCCCTTAGGCCTGGCATGCTTCTTCCATCTTCCGCTCCCTTTTGTGTTGCGGAGTCTTCCTCAGTCTTCCAAGTTTGATAAGAAAACTCACCTTTACTTTGTCTTCCCTGATGAACACAACACACACACACACACACACACACACACACACACAATCTTTTCTCTATGGGTAGGATAGGAACACCTTGAGTAATGATCCATTTCATTGAGTTCTTAGTAGGTCCTCTGAAGTCTGAGAGTAAATAAAGTAAGACCTTAGGAAGCTTACCGTTAGTGGGGAGACGAGCAATAGTAATATAGTGGGGTGAGTTTATAGTAGGGGTGAGCATAGGATATGCTGTAAGAATGCAAGGACGGAATGTAACCTAGTCTGGGTTTGCGCATAAGCGGTGGCACCTGAACCAAGACCTAAGAGGCTAATAGAGGTAGCTAGATGAAAAGAGGGGAAGGACAGTGGGTAAGAAGGAACAGCATTTACTGAGAAGCCCAAGTAGTTTCGCACTGCTGGATCCGCAGCCTCCAGGGATGTGAAAGATGAAGCTTGGAGAGGTGAGGGGTGGGGCCAGGTCACGCAGGGCCTTTTACAGCCAAAAAAGGAGTTTGGCCATAATCCCATAGGCAGGGAGAAAGCATGGAAGGAGAGAAACGTGTACAGAACAAATTTGAGTAAGAAGCTTAAATCTCTCAAGCCATTATAAAATGAATTAAGATATAAAGCCCCTGTGGGTTTCTTTATGCTTTATCCTACTCCTCTAATTGTCAAAACAAAAACAAAAACCTTTCCTGCACCTATTAAAAACTTAATTTTATAGAATTACGGACAGCATGCTGCTTAAAGAATTCTTGATAATTAGTTATTACTTTAGTTATGTCATTTTATAGAATTAAAGAATAGGCATGCTGATTAAAGAATTCTTGATAATTAGTTAGCTATTACTTTTGTTATGTCTTTCTGCAGATTACTAGCAATTGCGTCATCAGATTTAAAAGATTTAAACCTCTACTTTATATTACTGTTTTTTCCTCCAAGTGCCTATGAGATTGAGAATTTAATTAAACTCTGGTAATTGGACTTTTTAGTGGCATTAGCAGCATATTGCCGTTCAGGAAAATTTAGTGTGCTTGTATATACCTAGATTTGAGATTATACTTAGTCATTTACTATTGTAGTCTCCTAAAATTGTATTAAAGAGAAGAAGATAGGTTACAAGAGATCTATACTGGCTGGCATGTGGTGCTGGATCAAATTTCTTAGTTTTCAATAATTTTAGCCTAAAGTGCACCTCGAGGTACATACTCAATACCTGCATTGTAATTTCCAATTACTTCACTCCTTAGATGCTGACTTCTGGAACAAGCAGTTTTGTTTTCATGTTTTGTTTTAACTAATCCATATTCCTAGGACCTAGCACATAGTAGGTGGCCAGCTAATAGATGTGATCCATGAATGAGTCATCCTCACAAACTGAAGCTTTCATTTGAAGCTCCATTTTATTCTTAAACAGAAAATGTTTGGTATCTCTATAAAATTTAACTAAAACCAAATGATCTTTAAGCTTACAAGTTAATGTAACTGGTGTCTTTCTTACAGGCTTTTGTAAAGGATGTTCATGAGGATTCAATAACCGTTGCATTTGAAAACAAGTAAGTGTCTTATTTTAAGGTTCAGGTTCCTTAATATTTCATACTAATTATTCTTTTTGCTCCTCATTTTAAAAAATTTGAGTCTAGTTTGAGTGTTTTTCAGGAATGGATCTTCATGTTACTCACCAGGAAGATCCTGAACAACTCAATATTAAAACCAATGGAATGACTGTTCCTGCTGTTAACCTCAAAGGTCCCTTTTGTTTAACCTTGATCCCTACATCCCAGTCCCCTTGAATGTAAGGAAAGAAACCAGATTCTTCTGTATTAGTAACTTTGAGTTTGTGATTGTTACAACATGAAAATGGATTCATGGGTATTGGTAAAATTGATGAGGGTTTTATAATGTTAAATGTAAAATCGATGGTCTAATTGTCTAGTATATGTTATGAGGAATAATCATGTTTACTCATGAACTTATATCTGTTTCATCATGTATTTATAATCAATAATATCAGTGACCAATCTTTTCTGCTAGAAGAGTAAACAGAAATACTTAGGGGCCTAGGAACATTAGCTATACGAAGGTACCTGTGGTATAGATGTTGGCATTTTATAGGAAGAGACAAGTCTCTTGACTGAGTTTTTTTTAATACTAATAAAGGGTATTTTCAAAGTAGCCATTCAAGATTCTAAAGTACATATGAACTCTGTAGCCAGAGTGTAGATGTGGTCATGATTTTAGGATTATGTTGAACTCTGAAGAATGGTCCACAATTACAACATTTTGGCTTCTGTGTGCCAAAGAGAGTTGATAGCATGTCAAAAGCAGTTTGTAGATCCATAGAGAAAAAGATGAGTGGTTGCTTAGGGCTGGAGGGGATGGGGAGTCCTAACTAAAGGGCATGGGATTACCTTTTGATGTGAAGAAAATATTGTAATATTGACTGGTAATGGTTGCACACACGTGAATATACTGAAAACCGTTGAATTGTACATACACTTAAGTGGATGGATAATTTGGTATGTGAGTTATATCGGTAAATCTGTTAAAATGTAGTATCTGACCCAGACATACTGCAATTTTATCATTAGCAGATTCTTTGAGCTACCAACAGGACAAAGTAGTAGTAGTCTCAGATGCCTGCAACACATTTAGGGGGACAGGGATAAAAGGATTTAGAATATTGAACCCTATTCTCAGCTCTAGACACTAACCTCAGTCCAGAATATAAATTTGAATAACAGAGTAACTTTTTCTGAAGGCATAGAGCCAAAAGCTCCAGAATTTGCCTCTGCTGCTTCAAGTATCCATGGATTTGCATGGTTATACACTAGACAGCAGCATCACACTTTTAACAGAAGAATCTTTGATAACATGAGAGTAATTTTTTTGTAATTATACTCTTATCTGCTTGCTCCCATCACTAGACAAACACTGTTTCCCATAAAGGAAGAGTTATCTTTATTTGCCACTCTTTTAATTTCTCCTGTAGTCTTTAATCTAAGTGTTAAGCAAACACTCGTTTCCTCTCTGCATTCAAGAATGTGTCTGGTTAATGCACTGTCTTATTAGATCAGTTCTCTTTTGTTTTTAATCAGATTTCTATTATAAATCTAAAATTACTCTACATTTGGACCTCCTTATTTTCTTCTATACTATATAGCTGCATAAAAGTTTTTCTTCAAACTATCATTCTGGGGATTTGAAATAAATCAGCTGTATTCTTTGTGTTCATGGAATATGTTTGAGATTCACCGCTGGGTTTGAGCACATCACTAGGGTTTGATAGGTCCCTACCAAAGTAGTCTCTGCCCATCCTTGGGTGTTTCCTTTTTGTTTTTCTGTTTAAGAAAAACTAATGTTTTATAGAACTTCAGACTATATCTACTCTTTCTTTCCTTTCAATCATAAAGAAAGTCGTATTGCCATAATACCAGCTTATTTTAGATGTTATGTTTTTACTTTCCATATTTCACGTTTTTGGATAAAGAATTTGAATTTTTATCTCGGTACATTTAGGATTTAAGATAATTCTTCCTTCTTTGGAACCAAGAAAACTATATTTTGTATTATATGTTTTTGAAAACATACTTAGCAATGAATTTGTGACATGTTAAAAGTCATTAATTTTCAGTATATATAAAAAGGCTTTTCTGAAGTAAAGACAGCGTTTTCTAAAGTGTCATAATTTTCAAATGTGTATAATTCAGAGAAAGGGTTCAGTCTAATATACACCTAATCAGATTTCCATAAATTCTAACTTAATTACCTACCCTCCTATCTTCTATATGGCTCTTCTTTTTTTTTTTTTTTAAATTAGCACTTTTCTCAGTAGGATTTTACTAAGAAAGTTTAACAACAACAACAACAACAAAAAAAACAAATGACTGCAGCAATTGAATCCTTCCAGTGTTTCTGCAAAGTTTGTCTTTTAATATTTTATATCATTTTGGATATAAAAGAATAACCTGGTGTTTTTCAAAATTGTTCCATATCATCTTAAATTTAAAGACATAGGCAACTTACCAAACTCCTGTAGGCTGTCTTCATCGGGTTTCTGTGGTTTAGCAGACCTTCCAGGCCATGCTGATCAGCAGCCAGCTATCCATGGCAAGAATTGACCACCTCGTGGGATCTAAAATTTAAAGGGGGAAAAGTGAGTTGTGAATTGCTAATGTGCTGACTGCCCCATTTTGCTTGGGAATTAGAGGGCATTTAGGACCAGTTCCTGTGGTCCTTAGAATGTGGTTAAAATTCCTTTGCAAGTAGAAGTATGGTGATGATGTTACTAACACATATACTAACATTTAATTTAAGCATCAAAAGAAATTGCTGTTGTGGCCTTGCATTTAGCACTCTTAGAGGTTGAAATTACTGGAAGAAAGACTTGTTTGGAAAATTGTAATGTTGATCTGTTGTGTTTAGAGGAGTATTCCAAGTAGAACTACGAGGCTGCTGTGCTGCATGCAGACTTTGTTGAAATGTCTCTACGTTGCCATTAGGCCCTACTCAGCAGAATACTGACTATTTTAAAAGCATTTGCTTCTTTACACTAGAAAAACAGAGGTTCACGTTTGGCCAAGAGTTGATGGCAGTGTGGTGGTCATTGTTTCCATTAAACCAGAAAGCGTGTAAAATAATTATGTGTTTGCTTATTTGCAGCTGGCAGCCAGAGAGGCAGATTCCATTCCATGATGTGAGATTCCCACCACCCGTAGGTTATAATAAAGATATAAATGAAAGTGACGAAGTTGAGGTAAGTTTCCCCTGCCTTTGAGGAGTGGGAGCATTTAATTTGCCGGAGCCTTTTGCACCCCTTCTCTTTAACACTGTTTAAAACTACCTTGAAAATTACAGCTGCAATGGACATGTGCTTTTGACAGCCGAGTTGAAACACTATGTGATGCTTAACTGGCTGCTTGAGCAGCATTCGGGGCGCATCTTTAGAAGTCACCACTAATTTCCTTTGCCTGCTAGTACTTCTTTTGCCCCTTCCTTCAATCTCTGAATCTTTATTAAAATAATACATTGTTAGCTGACAACTTTGTCTCCATTTTAAGCAAAATGGATTAGGAAAATTAGTATTACAGAGGAAAAAAAGTCATGCCTTGTAGTAGAGCAGCATTCTAGAATTTCTTTAAGTAGCAGCGAATCCTCCCAGTGTATTATTAAAAGCCCATCTATGAGTTTTAGTATAAACACATATAGGGAAAAAATCTTTTCACTGAGCATGCTGTGAACCACGTGTTCATGTGCCATTCATGTCTTTGACTAAAATGTGCTCTGGAGATACACCACGTTAACAAAAACATTGTGTTTATAATTTCTCTAGCCACTGAAAATGCTTTTGGGACTTACAGCACTTGGAGTCTGCTTTATGTTGTAGTTAGTCTGTGTTGTTTCCTTCCTCCCTCTCACACCATTTTAAGCTGCTTCTCTTCGTTCTCTACAATGCCTTGTTAATACTTGCAACTTCGTGAATATTTGTGGTATGAAGGCAGCAGCTAAATAGACATTTATATACAGGTAAGGTAAAGTGTACTAGGTCCTTGAATTCTTATTTCCTGTGCCAGGTACAGGTGGTACACGAAAACTGAAGAGTCTCCTGCCTTTGAGGTTGCATTCTAGTCAGAGTAGCTAATAATTATGGCAGATTAAGTTCTAGAGAAAAAAATTAAGAGGATGGAAGGTGATATGGGGCAGTAATTTTAATTTACAGAATATTCAGGGAAGGTCTCTGGATGTCTAGGCCCGTGTTCTTTTCTCCTTCTAAAGTGGAAATACAATCAAGTACTATTTATTTGCCAAAAATGTACTCAGTACCTACCAGGTATAAGGAGCTGAGCTTGGTTTTGTGAGGTGTCCTAGTAGGAAACACTAACACCATCAGTACCTGAGGACCTTTAGCTGTCCACTTCCCCAGGAGATTACAAGCTTCCTGAAGGCTAGGACATTTGGTCTCTCTGTGTCAGAAGTGTTCTAATAAAGTTTAGAGGGACAAAGGAGACTTTTTTTTTTTCCAACTGAGTCACATGACAGGTGGTGACCAATGAGATACTGTAGCCTCATCGTGTTGCCCAACAGTGATACATACCTGACTATATTGTATAACCATTAACTTAGGTTGTAAAAAGGACACAAGACCACTGGGTCTTTTGGTGTGTGTATATAAGGAATGCTTGAAATAGTGATGGATTAAGGGAACTTTTCCCCCCAACTTAGTCACATGGCTCGTGGGGACCAATGAGGTACTGTTCTCAGGATGACCTCACTGCATTATATAACAATTAACTGAGGTTATTCCTCTGGCTAGAGCAGAACTGTGAAGAAGTGATGGGGGCAAAAGAGAAAGGTAGGTTGAGTTAACTTGTCACTGCATTGTGTCACTGTTAAATTCAGTTGCAAAAGGGACACGAGTTGGAGCCTTGAGTTACTCATTAGCCTTAGGCTCTATACCTCTCCTCACCTGTCCTCTCCTTCCTATCCCCCTCATCCTCCCTGTTTGTTCCTTCTGCCTCTGAGTATTTGTCTTTCTCTCTTTTCATGTATACTGTGCTGTCTCTTTTCCTGTTAACCTTGATTTGCTAGTGTCATCACCAAAGCTTTCATGCTGCACATTGTAAGTGAACTTTGAGATCACTAGAGAGATGGGTTAGAAGAGCTATCTGGTATGTGAGAGCAGGAAAATGGTATCCAGAGGATTGCCAGCATGGAGTTGTCCAATTTTTGGAGTTGAGGGAGAGGGAGGGGACAGGAGACCAGAGAGTGACCCAGGTTCTGTTTGCTTAAGCCTCAGGAGACATGACTGCCAGGGTGGTATCCTTAGCGGGCTGAGTGGTCAGAGGCCTCATTCATTTAGTGACCGTGCAGCCGGCAGCAGGCCAGGGCCAATAACTTCAATCACTTAGGTACTTATTAGACTAAAACAAAAACAAGTTTGTACATTTTTAGATACGTTTTTGTAGCTCACAAAGTATCCAAGGAAAGCATGCCCAGGTTTATGAACAGCCAGCTTTTCTTGAGTATTCATATGCAGAGAACTGATGATTACTGCCATAGAACAAAGAAAATAGGAAGGCGCTTTGTACAGGGCTTTCCCAGTTAATCAAGTAGTTTCTGATTATGTATCTATGTCTAGATGTAAGGTTGCAGTCTACTTTGAGGCATAAAACATACGGGTTTGAAAGACACCTGGCTCATTTTAATAATTTTTTTCATTGTCTGATAATCTGTAGATTTCTGAATGATGTTAATTATGAAATAATCTATGTTGTAATTTTTGTGTAGGTTTATTCCAGAGCAAATGAAAAAGAGCCTTGCTGTTGGTGGTTAGCTAAAGTGAGGATGATAAAGGGTGAGGTAGGAAAATGCATATTTAAAATTTTTTATACTATTTTCCTTTTCTCAACTCATGTATTCTATTTCAGTGTGGATTTCTATTTTAAAGTAATATGTAACTTGTCATTTCATTAAAATGTTTTCTCCACATGTTCAGTATGTTTCATGTGTGTTAGTTGATCAATTTTTTCCCTCTAGAGAGCTTAAAGATAACTGAATTAGGTATAGCCTATTGTTCTTACTTCAAACATTATGACCAAGCATGACTTTATCTATTTCTCTCAGTTTTATGTAATAGAATATGCAGCATGTGATGCCACATATAATGAAATTGTCACAATCGAACGTCTACGATCAGTTAATCCCAACAAACCTGCCACAAAAGATACTTTTCATAAAATCAAACTGGACGTGCCAGAAGACTTACGACAAATGTAAGTTAGTATGCAAGAAATGCTGAGGACTTACAGGTGATATGCAATTAATTTAAAGGAATATAAAGTTTAAAATAATAGAATTCAAGTTTTAAATTCAGTGAACTTGGGGAAAAAATGGCTTGCGTTTGTGTGTAAATTTTTGTGCTTTCCGATTCATATACATTTCCTTCTCGCCTGTAAGTTGGTCAGCAGTTTTTCTTACAGAAAAGAAGCAACCAAACAAAATTGGGTACCCTGCAGCTATCCTCAAAAGTTTTCAACAGTTAACTCAAGAAAATTACTGACTAATCCTACATAACTGAAATAAGAAAGCTCGGCAGAGGAGCGTACCTCCCCTAAATAATGTCACCTTTCGTAATCTAAGACCACAATTAATCTCTTAAGAGCATAACTGGTGTTTTCCTTTCTCTAATCTCAAATGCTTGATTGCGCTGAGTATTACAGAGATGTACAGCAAAGGAACCTTTCTCTTTAATTTCAATTATTGGAGTGGACTAAGTATTTCAGAGATGTACGACAAAGGGACTAAACTTCTAAATGGATATAGCATATTTTGCATGAATTATGTTTACCATGATTTCACAGTTGTACTAGGTGCAAATCTCTGCTCATACTTATGCCAGTAGTTGCTAATCCTACATCTTAGCTTCACAGTGGATATTTTTATTTCTAGGTGTGCCAAAGAATCGGCACATAAGGACTTTAAAAAGGCAGTTGGTGCCTTTTCTGTAACTTACGATCCAGAGAATTATCAGCTTGTCATTTTGGTGAGTGTTTTTGACTTGGCTATTTTGGTATATTTCATTTGGAGTATTTGCTTTGATAATAATGGTATTGATTTATATCCGTTAGTCTATCAATGAAGTCACCTCAAAACGAGCACACATGCTAATTGACATGCACTTTCGGAGTCTGCGCACTAAGCTGTCTCTGATACTGAGGAATGAAGAAGCCAGTAAGCAGCTAGAGGTATGTGGCTTTCCCTAGCGCTGCTTGTAAGGCTATCTAGAAATGATAACTGTGGAGTCATAAAACTTGAATATGGGCAGGTTGTCCTTTATTTACTGTTTCTTAGCAATTCCCTATATTTTATATTTGGAAAAATTAAATTCTACAAAGCCTAATCATACTAAAGTTTTTCATGCCTGAGGCTTCAGAGTTAAGTAGCCGTTGATGTATATTAAGGAACTTCTGGTCAACTCACTTTGTCTAGAAGTTCATCAAAGCTGCTAATAAAATGAGGCAATGCTTCTTCCATATAACATGTTATCATATAAGTACTAGAGAGTATTTAAATATCTAATCATATTCCTTTCATTATGTATGTTTATCTCTGTTTAAAAGGGTGTAGAACTTCTTCATTCTAATTGGTTGTCACTCTTTAAAACTCCTGTCTTCAGATTCCTGCCAGAGGCTATTTCCCTAACTTACTATTGCGTCTCTTCAGGTGCATTTTATCTACTTTTATTAATCCTCCAGTAATTTCCATCACCATACATTTATTTTCATTGATAACTATCTAGTATTTCCATTCATTACCATAGAAACTAAATGGATTTTAATGTCCCAATTCGAGGTATTGTCAGATTCCAGAGTTGCTCATCATTATTCATTTCATTAGACGGAAAACACCATGCAGTTAAAACAATAAAGAAAAAGAGTTCCAAATTGCATTTTAAGAGAGAAGGTAGTTAAGGCTGTATTCTTGTAAATAGCCTGTGAAACTTGCCACCTTCCCACTTGATGTGTGATTGCTGAACTCTTACAGGAGAGGAGACATTCCTGTCTCCTCTTGCTACTTTGTTGTCCTTACGGCCATGGAGGTCTGTTTAATTGGTTTTTACTCTCATTCTTTATTAATGTCCCTGTGTTCACCCATTTGTGGTTTCTTTAGCAATTCTCTCATAACTTTTAGGCAAGAAAAGCCTCCTTATTTTCATTGTGAGTATTATGGAAAACATACTCCTGCCTCTTCTTAAACATCTAATTCTTCTTAAATGATCTGTTACGATACCTTTGGCTTACCATTTATCAGAAAATTATCAGTGAAAAGAATGAACCAGGTGAATGAACCAGGACTCACAAACAAGACTTCTTGAAAAGCCCTAGGAATATTTGATACATTTTGTTACTTTAATCTACAAAATGGATATTATACTTTTAAAATTGTTTACAGTAGTCACACTCATACATTCAAGTTAGCAGGTACGTTGAATCCTGAGAAATTCGTGTGCATGCCTATCTTTCCTCACTACTAATATTAAAGAGATCCACATATTCAGATACGAAATTTCCATTTTTCAACATGAGCCACTAATATGTTTGGTTTTCATTAATGGCATGCTAGAACTAAACATTAAATTTTGATAATGCTGTTTAAAGAGAGCAATTATCCACAAGTTTGGGGTCTCCGTGTAACTAAGTTCAGTCATGACTGAAGATTTGAAAGAATTCATCATACTTGTGGATCCAGATCACAAGGTCTTACAGACTCTGATCTCTTTTTAGGTTGCACGTGCATATTGCAAGATAAGTTGTAAATCTTTGACATTCTACAATCATTTGATACAATTTTTTATGATTCTTTTCCTCAGGTTGGGGAGGTGGGGGTAGGAGAGTATTGTTTTAATGTCATCGCTTCATCAGAGGGATATCTAGACCACAGTATTTAATGATAAGTTACAGAAATGGTGCAGTTTCCAGGGAAAAAAAGAACAAAAAAATATGTATATGTACTGATATCCTTCAATAAAAATGAAGTGAATACAATTTTCTGAAAAGATGTTAAAACATCTTTTTTTACTTAAATAACATTGAGTCTGTCAGATCCAGTGAGCTGGTTTTTATTTGGGAACATTTGATCTGCTTCTTAAGTATAACATGGTTGATGTCATTGGTTAACTAAGGCAGCCCTGCAAAAGGTTTTCAAAAGTTACCTTGGAAACTTGTCAACAAGCCCTTTGCTATTAACAAAAATCTCTCAGATGGCATTGACCTTCAGTAACCCAAAAAGTATTTATGCTGTTGCGGGGAGGGCGGGGTGGTTCTCAAACCTTGAAAGTTTACAACTGAAAGTAATTTATAGGCCCCTGATACGTAGAGTCAAGATAATTTACATGGCTGACCTAAATACAGTTGTCTTCATAGTTGATAAAGCATATTAATCAAATGTGCATTTCTCTTCAGAGTTCAAGGCAACTTGCCTCGAGGTTTCATGAGCAGTTTATCGTACGAGAAGATTTGATGGGTCTGGCTATTGGTACTCATGGTGCTAATATTCAGCAAGCTAGAAAGGTACCCGGGGTCACTGCTATCGATTTAGATGAAGATACCTGCACATTTCACATTTATGGAGAGGTAAAATTTTACTAAGTAGCTTTTTTTCTAAAATAAACAATATTTCATGTGGCTCATCTTTTGTCTTAAATCTGTTCCCCTTTGCTGTTAGGATCAGGATGCAGTGAAAAAGGCTAGAAGCTTTCTGGAATTTGCTGAAGATGTAATACAGGTTCCAAGGAACTTAGTTGGTGAGTCAGAAATTACGTTGACATACACTACAAAAGCAACAGTTAAACGATTTAGTTATACCGATAGAATTCCATGTTCACCCACTTGGAGAGTCATTTAATTGAAGCTGTATCTTTGAAGTATGATCTGTTGTTACAGTGTACAGAAAATATTTGATAAATATGCTCAAAACTGAGAAGGTGTATAAAAGATACTGCTTTGCTAGTTCAAACCTACTAGTGCCTGGAAGGGTAAATTTTGCACAGCCTCTTCGGTGTGTATCTTCTATATCTTAAAATTAAATATATTTCCTTAAAACAAATGATATTTGAGGACTTTACAATTTGGAGGAGATTGGTATTTGATCTCTGATAGGCTATGAAATGATGGCATTCTTAATTATCTCTGAGTTGAAGATATGAATGTAGGTTACTTAAATCTAGTAAGTTGCAAAGCTAAAAGTAACTCCGAAGGTTTCCGGGGCTTTTTGCAACATTAACAGTAATTCTCCATTTTGAGTTTGAGTGCTATTGTTTCATTACTATCACCATCACAAGTACCAGCAAATACCAGAAACTCTTCACCAGTGCTCTCAAATGCTGCAGATGTCTTTAGCAGAACATAATCAAAATAAGGTGCAGTTTTTATCAAGAGCACTACCTACGTTTTAATTTATACATAAAATTGGGACATACTGCCTATACATTTTTTATTTTCCGAACTTGATATCACAACCGATTACAAAAAGTAATGCCAGGTCTTTGGAAAGTTTAAAAAAGAAGAAAATAAGGATTTCCTATGCATTTTGTTCTCATAGTTTCAGTCCTGCTTAGCCTGCTTTTATTTTTTGTCAGCATAGAATTATAAACATTTTCCTATGCCATTAAAAACACTGGGAATAATATTCTCCTGAAGAAAATTTGTTAAAGGATAAAGACTGGTAAAATTAATGCAGAATTATTAATTCAACTGTGTTGGACAGACAGCTAAAGAATGTGATGTTATCGAGATAACTTGGACACCAGTTTTATGGATAGCACTGTCCTGATTTCCTAAGAATAAATAGGGTTTTTAATGATACTTCTTTTCCTTTTGTTTACAATTTTTCAAGCAATTGCATACATTCTGTAATTAGAAAAGTTCTCTTAAATTTAGGAATTCTTATAAAATATAGCCAATAGACTGCTTTTTCAATAATTACCAAACAAAAACTTCGGCGTCAGATTCATTGAAGTTCATTTGGGGAATGGCATGATGCCTGTAGGGGAAAGTTGTCGGGTGTTGGATTTAGATTTCGGTCCCTCCTTCACTTTTTGGTACCTATTTAACCTTATAACTAATTCAGCCCCCTTGACTCTTATTTTCCTTACCTCTAAAAATGTCATAATAGTGTCCACCTCACAGGGTTGCTTTGATAACTAAACAGGAAGTTGTAGGAAGAAAGCTAGAGATAGATATACATTACCTTATAAGGTCTGCACGTAGTAGGGAACTCTGTAAATATTACCTCTCATTGAAAACAATTCCATCCAGTTCAGTAGAGCAGAATTGTAGTAAGCTGTCAGTTGGTATTTGGAAATAACTGTGTGATGCAGAATTGCATTATCTGCTATTAAAAGTAGGTTCTACCTGTGGTCTTACATAAAGAGAAGAGGGTCCCAGAACTGACCTTTCAACAGAAAGAAAGCCTGCTGAAGTATGATCAGCCTGGGTTTTGTTTAGTTTCTAGTGAGTACAATAAGACAGTTCTGTTTTAGAGATTGTCTACTACAATACTGGGAATGTTTGAGAGTTTTCAGAAAGCATTTTTGTAAAAGATTTGGCAAGGCAGATCTTTAGGGAGATGTCTAATTAGTATTGAATGAGTTTTCTTGGAGTCACACTGTATATGATTTATGATCTCTATTTTTCACAAACTCTACTATGTACACAGATTGTCAATTCTTTTCTGAAAATTTGCTTGTTTTTCACCCCACTTTGACAGTGAATTCGTTTAATTATTTTGTTAGCTATAGTTAACACACAATACTCAGGATGGTTAAGATATTAATAGCAACATGTGACAAACTCATTTTTCTTTCCTAACTCGTTTAGATATTTATTAAAATCAGCATTCATTCACGAAAATCCAAATTTTCTAGATTAAAAATGAACTGTGGGATGACTCCATACAACTTCTCTCTCCCCCCCCACCCACCTCTTTCATTTGAAGAGAAGAGAAGCAGAAATAATTGATGAAAAGACCTACCTATGTCAGGAATCCTGATTTAGTGTCAGTTTTGTTCCCTGACCACTGACCAGTCAAAAGAGGTTATGAGGGTGAGTGAGGCTGCAAGATATGCCTAGAGGGCCAAGGTTATGCTGATTAGATGAACCACAAGATCCTATTGTGAGGCCTTTTCCCTAGGTTCTGATATCTAGGATTAACTCCAAGCAAATTTGGGCTTCCAGTTTTTCCCCTATTCCTGCCTTTGCTAAGGTGGTAGAGCAAGCACATGATGGACCTGGCCAGTGCAGGGGTGCCTTAGGTGCCTTGGGAGGGCTCTGGCTCTTAGAATCCCAGGTAATTCACATGTCAAATTCTAAAACCAGTACTTCTTTCATTTGTAGTGTCTTGCTTTACACTAATGCATGCTGATGGCTATGAAAGCAGTCATTTCCCAGTTAAGGCTATGATTGATTCAGTTTTACAAATGAGGGGAAGAGTGCCTGTTAATTACTGATATTTGACGTCTTTGGAGTTTTAACAGATGTTATTGAACAATAGTTAATCTCAAACTGGTTTAAGTTTTCTCATTGTGATTTTGAGTTATCTTAAAGTGTGACTTCCTAATCTTTCATTTTGTGACTAATAAAAGATTAAGAAATTGTACCTCACCTTTTAATATACTGATAAAATCTATGAGCGATGCACAGAAGTAATATCATGTTAACACATTGGCCTCAAGAATGTGCACTTCTTGTAGGTGTTTGTATAGCTGCTTAAATCACTTTGAGACTTGGAGTATCTTTTATAAATGTGCCATATGAAATTCTAAAAATATTTACCATGGGCAGAAAAGCAGATTTAAATCAGGTACAGATAGAACTGAAATTGTTGAATGAATAAGCAAATGTATTTTCTAGTATGTGTCCTTCCCCTTAATTCCTTTCACAGAATTTTGCACAGTGATACATGCCACTGTAGCAAGTTTCAAGTATACCCTTTTATGCAAAATAAGACCCTATCTTTGAACTTCCTTAAAGATTCAAAATTACCCCATCAGTTCATGAGATGTAAATACCTCTGACACTTTACCAAAATAGTTTAAACAGTGACAAGTTAGCGAAACAAACCAGTTGAACTCTTTTTAAAAAGAGTTTCTGTTTTGGTTCGGTTTTGAAATCTTACACTTTTTAAAGTTTATTTATTTAGAGAGAGCCGACATGGGGCTTGGACCCACGAGCCGGGAGATCGTGACCTGAACCAAAATCCAGAGTTGGATGTTCAACTGACTGAGCCACCCAGGCGCCCTGAAATCTTACAGTTTTATATATAATGTGATAGTTTACAGTGGAGAGTGCTTACTGGTTTGAGATCTATTGTAAAACCAAACATGAATTATTCACTTCTTCATTTAGGCAAAGTAATAGGAAAAAATGGAAAACTGATTCAGGAAATTGTGGACAAGTCAGGAGTCGTGAGGGTGAGAATTGAGGCTGAAAATGAGAAAAGTGTTCCCCAAGAAGAGGTATGTTGTAGTGCATGTGTTTCTAGTCTGTCTGATAAAAGGTTTCTTTTTAAGTGCATTTACTTAGAGAGAGAGAGAGAGAGAGAGAGAGAGAGAATGAGCAGGGGAGGGGTAGAGAGAGAGTGAGAGTGAGAGAGAGAATCCCAAGCAGGCTTCTCGCTGTCAGTACGGAGATCGACTCGGGGACTCGATCTCACAAACCACAAGACTATGACCTGAGCCAAAAGCAGGATGCTTAACCAACTGAGCCACCTAGGAGCGCTGTCTGATAAAAGTTTCTTAATGTTTTATTCAACATGTAAATTTGAGGCCTCTGTAATATGCACATACTGGGAATGTAAGAATTCTGACAATTAACCATGCCAGTCATTGTCATAGTTGGACAGTGACTTGGGACTAGTTACTTGAATCCCTTGAAATCTTCTTAATCTTTAAAATGGATGGTCATAAAATATGAAAAAAAAAGAATATGAGGCACTTTTCAAATATTACTTAATGTTGCTGACAGAGACCAAGCTGGGTCACTGGTTAGGTTTTCTGGCTTTCATCCTTTGGCTTTTTGAGTTTGTGTGTATGTGTGTTTATTTTGTGTGCTTCAAATTTTTATCTGGGTGTAGCATCTCTTCCCAGTCTTTAAATGTTATAATCTTCACTTTTATCTTCATGAATATATGCTTTTTGGTAAAAGTACTTGTGTGGGTTGGGGGAGGCAAGGACATACTCTTCTGTACAACAGTACTGTTTGAAATCCCCCCAGATTGCCATAATTTTCACATATTGTCGAATCTTCTTTTGTGAAAGGTTCTTTTAGCTGATGCTAAATCTTTTGGGCGTTTTACTGCATAATACTTGCATTCTGTAATTTTTTCTGCCAAAAATGTTTATGATAATTTATATTTGTAAAACATGGTCATTGATACAAAAATGGAGCTAAATACAGTCTTTTAAATTGGTCATTTTTTCCTTTTGTGTTTTTTACCAAGGAAATTATGCCACCAAATTCCCTACCTTCCAGTAACTCAAGGGTTGGACCTACTCCCTCAGAAGAAAAAAAACATATAGATATAAAGGAAAACAGCACTCATTTTTCTCAACCTAACAGTACAAAAGTCCAGAGGGTAAGAAATAATTATCACTTTGAATTATACTCAAAGTAATTTCTTTGACCCAGATGTCACAATTGGTGTTTTAGGTGTTTTCTCTGGTTAGGCTTATAAGGCTACGCCTGTTTTTTTTTTTTTGTTTTCTGTTTTTTGTTTCTTGTTTTGTTTTTGAAATCCGATTGCCAGCTTATATGAGAGATTACAAACCAAAGTGTTACCTACTTCTCAGTTTATTCACAGTGACAAATGTGATGCTATAAACATAAAATATGGGGTTACATTTAGTGATCACATTTTTCTTTTGAGGGTGGTCTTTCATTTTTTCATGCTGTATCTCTTGAGATTTTACAGGTTGTGGTAGCTCAAAATGTACCTTCTGTTAGATGCATTAGTTACTACTTAGAGCCATATTTTAGAAACTGGTTTTCAATATTTGAACTAACCTAACTGTTTAGAAATGGGTTTAGAAGTCCTACAGTGAAAGTCCTGCGTTCAGGCTTCTGTGTATCATTTGTTATAGTTAATGACATCACTTGCATTCCTTATACTGCTTTAGGTGTTAGTGGTTTCATCAATTGTAGCAGGGGAATCCCAGAAACCTGAACTCAA
Source organism: Acinonyx jubatus (assembly GCF_027475565.1). Taxonomy (NCBI): domain Eukaryota; kingdom Metazoa; phylum Chordata; class Mammalia; order Carnivora; family Felidae; genus Acinonyx; species Acinonyx jubatus. The sequence goes on from NC_069389.1 coordinate 118,067,871, forward strand.
GGCTTGGCAGGTAGGAAAACATTCCTTGAAAAATACATTTTAATTTTATATTTCAATGTTTATGCCCCTTGTTAAGAGAGACTACAAATGATCATCAGGGTTGGGGGATGGTGGAAGAGTGTTTGGGGGTATGTTCATCCATTGCCCTGGGGTGAGAGCTCAAATTCCTTCCTGTTGCTTGTAAGGCCTTGCTTTGACGCCCACCTGTCCACTGTCACCTCTGATCGTTCCTCCCTTTTGCCCTCCAGAGCGGCTTGGGCCATACTGAAGTAGAGTTCTCTGAACACTGTTCTGTCTCTCTATGCACTTGTTTCCTCTGCCAGAGCGCTCTTTCCCCTTCCAACTCGCCACCTTGCTTTGACCTTTTTCCTTGTGCAGCTTTCTTTTGTGTACTTGCCACAGGTCCCCTCCCTCCAGAGCCTTGCCCCCTTCTGTGTTCCAGTGTGCTCATCCCTCTCGCAGCGCATACTACATAGACATTGACTGGTGGATCTCTTTGGCCACATCATGAGTTCCTTGAGGACAGGGCTCCCTAAGTGGCCAGAGAGACCTGTTTATGGGGAAAATGTTATGACTTACCAGAGATTAAAAGCAAAAATGCCATTTTATAAAGGGACATATAACCACAAGTGGATCGGATATTCCTCTCTGCTGGGGAGCCTAGTTCTTACACCAGTCAGGGAGTCCCTTTCTCCGGGTGTCTATATTGAAGGCCACCATTGTGTCTTGCCCATCTTTGTTTTAATTTACTATTCTGGTCCACTAGTGATGTGCTCAAATTAGAGTGGCACTTGGGTACAACAGTTTGGACATGGGGAAAAGGGAAAACGTTGTAAAATTATTTGCTGCAAAGTTGATCAGACTAAATCTGTGACATAAGGTTTTAAGGTTTATTTTGGTCATACATGATCCAGAGGGAAGAGTGTAGCATTTCATTATATGACATTTTGGAAAATAATAAGATTTAACTGCTTCTGTAACGACATCAGTTGGGGAAAAAAACAGTCAAAGGTGTTTTTGAGGAAAGGAGATCTGATTCATAGTCCTGATTATTTCAGTAGTCTATGTGTTACTCAATGCAAACAAAAACCCATATGAAGCCCATGGGTCTTCTGTGGCACCTGACTCTTAGGTGATCATTGCTACTAGGAAGCGGTGCCTTGCCTACCAAATGAAGGTCATTCTACAAGCAGTATTTCCTAATTGTTCAGTTTTGTTCCCCGTCAACAGCCAGGTTCATGTGGAAGGGAAAAGAAAAAAACCTGTTCCAGCCTCACATACATTTAAGATGCTGTCTACTGAGCAGGCAAGCAAAAGCAGTCACACCTATCAAATGAATGCTCTTTTTCAAAGAGTGATACTTACTAAAGAGACAGCGTCTTGGCTTTTCATACTTAGAAACTTTGCCTAGAAAATTATATCCTCGTCAAAGCCACCATATGGTTTACTATAGTCATATGTGAATATCAGCAATCATGTATTTCTTCAGTAATAAAATGAAGTATCTTCAAACTTTGAATGTCATAATTGCCAGGTATTAGTTTGCACGACACCTATAACTTGTGACTAGAAAAAATTTTTTTCTCATTTGTACTGATGGGCTAGAAGTATAAAATTTTAATATACTCCTTTTTAAAAACATCTCTATATGAAAGTAGTACCATTGAGAAAAGATCATATTTTCCATATGATTCTACCTTTTACTATTTTTAGAGTACAGTATTAAAATGTATTGAAATGCTAAATTTTGTGCTCATCAATCTGCCTCTGCCCCTCCCCATCCCGCACAGAATAATTAGTTCCTTTTAATTTATTCTAATTCTTTTTGTTTGTGTTTTGTTTGTACTCTTGACTTGGTTAGCAAAATTGATTTAGTTTTTACTTCTGTGCCCTAGTATTTAACTTAGAATTTCTCTTTAAAGAATTTGATATAGATAAAACCTGTAGTATATTAATTATTTTATTTTATTTTATTTTAAAGTATTTGTTTTGTTTATGCATCTTCTGTCAGAGCTTGTATACTTTGGAATTACATAATTTGTGATTTTGCCAACATTTAATAGTCTTTAAAACACAATAATCTGTTGCACTCAAGAGGTTGCCATATTGATTTATCATTACAGTAGATGTGTAAAATGTACCAACTACTTTTGTTTCTAGATGTTGCTTTATATTTTCAACAAACATTTGCGTGCCTACTGTTTGTCAGGCCCTGTGCTAGGAATTTAGTCATTATTTGCATTTTTTCAGATTAATCCATTATTAATATTATAGGATCATTGTTGCCATTTATTTTTCAGGGTATGGTACCATTTGTTTTTGTGGGAACAAAGGACAGCATTGCTAATGCCACTGTTCTTCTGGATTATCACCTGAACTATTTAAAGGTGAGAACAAGAAGAATTTTAACTTGTGATCCTTTTGTGCTAACATATAAAAACTCCACAGTCTATCTTTCATCAGTGAAGGTTCATTCTAGCCTGTACATTACGATGAATGACCTGTAAAAGGTAATAGAGAAAATACTCGCTTTGTTTTGCTTATTATATTATATTCTTTCTGAAAACAAAAGTCAGTTTTCTGCCATCATAAATCTAAGGACCGGTATCCCAGTTCTCAATGAATTCCCTTATTTCCCATTATTCTTCTGTTTAACCCTTACATTCAATTTAGATACTCCTGTACATAGCCTTTTCATTCAGTTGATCCTTTCTAGCCTTTGTGACTTTTTTCCAGGCCAAATTTTGTGTCTGTAACACTTGGCTTTGTTTGTCCCTTTTATGTCATTTATCAAGGAAATCCCAGTGTTTTATGAAGTCCTATGTTTAAATGTTTACCCCTTGTATTTTTCTCTATGCTCCGTTATACAGAATGTAAACAATTTGTGTCTTGTAGATGCTCGTTGTAGTTAGTATTTGTACAGTTATGCCTCCTAGATTGCCAACTGGAAATCAGGAAGTAGGAGGCCACAAGGTATAGTGGAAAGAGCACTTTAATTGGCAGTGTAGTGATTTGCTTCTAGTCTGGCTTCTGCCATGAACTAGCTTATGTGACTTTAGGCAAGTCACTTCTCCCTATACCTGATGGTTTTTAAAATTTCTTTTGGCCTGAATGTTCTATAGTTCAATGAAATGGAGTCTTACCCATGTCACTGTTCTAATTTCTTCTTTATATCCATATACATCAAAATTACAAGTGACTGGTACTAAATAGTATTTTACAAATAATCTAACATCCTATTTTATTTATGATGCTATCCTAACATTTTTGCTGATTTCTTGAAAGAAAGAAACAGTTTTGACTTGGATGCAAATAAGGAAGGAAAAAGTGCAATAGCTAGGCATTGCATTCCTCCTTCTGGTGGTCAGTTACTAATTGAAAATGGGAAGGTTTCATCCAGCAAGGTTTGCATGGGTAGGGTACCCCGTTGGTTTGCTTCTTTGTTTTTGTTTTAAAGTGTGTTTTATTTGTAATCTGTTGTATGTGTTTCTTCATATTCTTAGCTTACAGAATTCCAATGACCTGGAGAGTTAGGGTTGCATTGTAACCAATCCCTTGTTCTTTTGACTAATGTTCTTTTTTAGATCTTTTCACTTACTCTTCACAATTGAATATCTTTGGTTATCAGCAGCTGTCCTGTTGCCATTCTTTCCATCACCAGATCTTCCCTTGATTGGGCCTGGCATCTCTCACCAAAAGGTGACTGCTTTGCCCCAGTGGGATAACCTGGACCACCATTCTGTTTTGCAAGATACACCCACCCATTCCATGAGCTATAACTATACTCTTGGAGTAAGCCACTCACGCAGTCTCTCCTTTGCTCAGGTCCCTCGTAAAACAGAAATTCTGGTTCAGAGCACAGATCAAACTATCTGCCCTTTCCTTTCCAGAAGCTTCCACAAGCAAGATTAAGAACTTAGCTTAACACAGGGGCTTATCCAGTGACTGTCCACATAGACAGTCCGTGTGATGGCCTGTGCTTTACTCAGACACCCGGTACCACTAGAGTTATGGATCCAGTTCCCTAAAGCCAGTAAAGGAGATGTGTATGGGTAGATTGAAGGACAAGGGTTAGAATTGGGACTTTATCTGGATATGACAGAACCCAGCATATCCGAAGCACTGTGTGTAATGGTCTGTCAGTGGACCCCGGGTGTATATTTTGATCAACATCAATACTGTTCATTGTACTCGTTCTAGCAGAGCTGCAGTCTTTAAGAGGTTTCAAGGCATGATGTTAAGACCTAACTTGTTTGGTCAGCTCTTAAATAGCCGTCCCCCCGCCCACCATATAAGGCATGTGAGCATTTTTCAGTTCATTGGAAATAACTTTTCCTTAATTGTACAATTGCATCCAAAAGATGTACCATAGGATATTTTCTTTGAAAGCAGACGATAGCTCAAACTCAGTGCTTCATAAATTAAGATATTAACTGGCAAATATATTTCAATTAAGATTATTTACAGTGTGTGATTTTTAAGGTTAGCTGGGTAAGCCTTAACTGTCATTTGCCTGTATTTTAGAGTTGCTTTATTCGATATCCTGTCATCAAGAAGTCCCCAAACTAGCGTATCTGTGCCTTAAGAGATTCTATTGGATTATAGCGCCAAATCAAACAACGTCAAATTCTATTCAGTAGAATTTTAATGCTGAGTATTTTTGTTGTATCTCTAATCATGGTCATCAATAATCTGTTATCTATAGTAATTTTTCTTTGTAAGGAGACCATTCAATTTCCTGATAATTCTGTGTAACAGTGTTTACTATAAATTTAGAGCTGAAATTGAAATATTTCCAGTATATTTTTTTTATCTGATGAAAAGGAGAAAGGTATTATTAAGTAAAATGTCAAATTATTTTTACTGTTATCTTGTATATTTTAAATAGGAAGTAGACCAGTTGCGTTTGGAGAGATTACAAATTGATGAGCAGTTGCGACAGATTGGAGCTAGTTCTAGACCACCACCAAATCGTACAGATAAGGAAAAAGGCTATGTGACTGATGATGGTCAAGGAATGGGTCGAGGTAGTAGACCTTACAGAAATAGGGGGCACGGCAGACGCGGTCCTGGATATACTTCAGGTACAAACTAAGCATTTTACTCAGTAACTTTATCTGTTCCTAGACTTAATAGCTGCTAATCTCTAATATTCATTAGAACCCCATTATAACGGTTTCTCACTACATGGTTTCCAATTCACAGTGGGTCAAATTGTGTTGCAAGAGACCTAGACTTAAAAACTGATGATACCACACACAGTTTACAGGGCAGGTGTGAGTTCTGTCCACGTTCTGACCGGGGATAAATCTGCTTTAAGCCCTTGTGTGTTGATGACTTTCTTAAGGCCTTTCCTGATTTTATTACTGTATAGCCAAAATTTTTTTCATTTGTGTACTGTGGCTCATTTTTTGTCAGGCATGTGCTGGTCATACTTGCTGGATGGACTGTGTAAATCAGGGCTCTGCATCCTATGGCTCATAAGGTGATTTTGAGTGTCATGGCCAAAGTCAGCCCTAGGCACAGTCAAGAAGCAGGCAAAGTTTCTCTTTGCCTTCCCAGCTCTTCTGTCAGTGCTTCTTTCTTCTCTCCCAGTACCTTTCACTGAACAACACTGTCCCCACCTGCCAGTGCCTACTGTCTTTCTTGCTCAACTGTGTATCTACTATGTAACTTGCTAATAATGGTATAAGGTATAATCCATCTCACAAATATTTGCATTTCAAAAAGGAACTCTTTAAGATGGAAAAGCCTTCAAGATCCACAGGAAAGAAGCTATAATGGTGAAGCTATAATTGGTCATTAGCTCCAACAGAGGAAGAGAGAGAGGTAGTAGAGTTGATATTCTGGAGTGGGGGAGAGAGACACCTACTCCTAAGGCCAACCTTGAACCTAACCCCTAACCCCTCTCCCAACAGTGTGTTCTTTTTGCTGTTGGAGTCCCACCTCACCGTGGAGCTCTTTTCCCCCACTCCCATCCCCTATATCATTAACCCACCCCTCATGCATAATGAGTTTATCTTAATAATGCCTTTATTAATGATAAATTATTCCAGTGGGAGTGGGAGGGAAGGTTGTGGACCAGGTGAGCACATCCCCCTTGAGCTAAGTTCAATCCCTGATTCCACAAAAGACCCTTCCCTGAGACAGTTGCCATGGTGGTCTTTGCCACCCTCTCAGAGGTGAGCAAAATGTATGCATTCCCCTCTGTCCCTGGGCCAAACCTTGTTAAAAGGAACTCTCTTTATAGAGGTTTTGTTTATCATTTAACTGTTGTAGACAACTTTTCCTCCAGAGAGCGCAGATGTTTAAAGGAGCACAGCTGTTTAATGATGTGGCATACTCAGGTTTGAACTTAGATGGTTAATAAAATACCTTTTATTCTTCTTAACGAGAACCAAAAATGTTTAAAACCAAAATTATGTCAAACATTGTGAAACCCTTCATTTTGAATTTAAGATAATTTGTTTTACAAAATGGAAGGTGATAATACTCTTTGGGCTTATAAATTTGGGAAGAGTATTGGATTACCCCTGAAACGTCTCTGGAAGCTTCTGTTAACCTAACTTTTTTTTTAAGTCGGACAACGGTATATAACTTTTAACTCTCGATAGGAACTAATTCTGAAGCATCAAATGCTTCTGAAACAGAATCTGACCACAGAGATGAACTCAGTGATTGGTCATTAGCTCCAACAGAGGAAGAGAGGGAGAACTTTCTGCGCAGAGGAGACGGTCGACGGCGTGGTGGTGGAGGAAGAGGACAGGGAGGAAGAGGACGCGGAGGTGGCTTCAAAGGTACAGAGGTTTCCATTTCCTGTCTTGTAATTTTTTTTCATTTATTTATTTTGAGAGGGAGACGCGGCCAGGGTGGGGCAGAGAGAAAGAGGGAGAAAGGATCCCAAGCAGGCTCCACGCTGTCAGCATAGAGCCTGATGCGGAGCTCAACCCACGAACTACAAGATCATGACCTGAGCTGAAACCAAGTCAGACGCTCAACTGATGGAGCCACCCAGACTCCTCAGTTTTCATTTCTTAATAAATAAAGGTGAATTGTCACAACTGTCTGAAGTTCTGTGAGAAATCTTGCTGATTCAAGGACATGTTACTGAAACCCCATTTCTCCTGTTTTGTACTGGTCACCTGACGAAAGGCTCAGCAGTGATCGACAGAACATTAGACAGCCTTCCTATGGCTTGTGTGGAATAAATATATGAACAAACACTGGTAACTAGTTCAGCTTCTTTGGGGATTCTACACATAACATCTGATCGTTAGCACAGGTTGACCAATAACACAGTGGATGCAGAATTGTAATGCCTTTGAAATATCGTCTCCTGGGTAGCATGCTAGATTTCTAAGCATTGTGTGGCTGGAATCACTAGGTTGTTGATTATATATTTTCGATTCCGGGGTCTGAATAAGTTGAGAACATAGGGATAAAGAACTTCCAATAAGCATGCCAAAGTCAGTAACTGTTGATCCTTTTGAAAATGACCCTATAGGAAACGACGATCACTCCCGAACCGATAATCGCCCGCGTAATCCAAGAGAGGCTAAAGGAAGAACAGGAGATGGATCCCTCCAGGTAAAGCTGTGCGTCTCTTTACCTCTAAATTATTTGAATTGCTGCGGTTTGACATGTAGAAGTTGGTTTTGCTTGATTTTTAAATATGTTCAAAAGTTGCAATACTGGTATACGTGAAGTATTTTCCTTTCAACATCACAACTGTGGGCAATCTTAGATCTTTGTGACAAGTGTTCAGAGAAGATTTCTCTAGAGAATATGCAGTCTTAAGCATTTGTGAAGACTTTGAGAGCTCATTAGGACCACATTACCACATTGGTGGTTCCTCCCAATTCCCCTGAGCAAAGGAACATCCTGGAATGTAATGAGAGAGAAACCTGAGCAAGCCCTGTGGATCCCTCCTCCCCTGAGGTGCAGGGCTAGGGGGTCCTCTCTAGAAAGTGAGGAATAATAATCGTGACAGACAGGGCTGATCATGTTCAGCTAGTACATGCTGAATCTGTCAGCTGCTTGTTCATAGCCAGCCTCTATCCTGAGAATCCCACCTCAGTGGGTCATCACCTACACTGAACCCATTGTTAAATTTTTAAAATTACCCGAGCTTGTCTGGCACCGTTCCTGAGTGCTTTGTGTGCATGTTATCTCCTTTAATCTTACAGCAGCCCCCTGAGGTAGTTTCATTTGTCTATTCTATAGGCGAGTAAACTTGAAGCTTAGAAAGATTCAGTCCTTTGCCAAGAGGTCCCATAGTTAGCGTACAGTGGAGTGATACTTGAACCCTGGTGTCTGATTTCCAGAACCCATATTCTCCTCTACTTCTTTAACTCCTAATTCATCTTTTTTTTTTTTTAAGTTTGTTTATTTATTTTGAGAGAGACTGAGACAGCACCCAGCAGGGTAAGGGCAGAGAGAGAGGGAGAGAGAAAACCCCAAGCAGGCTCTGCACTGTCAGCACAGAACCTGACGTCAGGCACGAACTCAACGAACCGTGGGATCATGACCTGAGCCGAAACTGAGAGTCGGATGCTCAACTGACTGAGCCACTCAGTTGCCCACTTTAACTCTTAATTCTTAATCCAAGTAGTTACGGTTCCTTATTAACTACGGATTGGTTTGGGACCAACACCCAAAATTAGTGAGATGCTTTTTAACAGCAGAAACTTCATGACAGAATAAGACCTAAGTAGGTGTTAACTATTGGCAAGTACTTAAGGAGCAGCGTAGAAAAGACCTTAGGCCTAGATAAAGAGGTTGCTGGAATAGTGTACATACATGGGCTTTACAAAGATGTAAGGCATTTATGTGCCAGTCTTGTCATTACCCACTTAAAGTGACATGTTGGATGAAGTTGGCAATGTGATCATACTAGTTAAAAAGGGTGCATATTCATAATTATACTTCAGAGTAAAACAGAGCATCAAATAAAAAGGTTGCATTTTTGTGTAGGGGAATAGATCCAAATCAAAGTAAACCCTTGACAACCAAACACTTCAAAATATACACTGAGGGACGCCTGGGTGGCTCAGTCGGTTAAGCGTCTGACTTCGGCTCGGGTCATGATCTCACGGTTTGTGGGTTCGAGCCCGGAGTTGGGCTCTCTGCTGTCAGCACAGAGCCTGCTTGGGATGCTCTGTCTTCCTCTCTCTGCCCCTCCACCAATGCTCGAGTGTGCGCGTGTGCTCGCTCGCTCACGTGCACGCGCTCTCTCTTTCTCTCTCATAAATAAACATTAAAAAAATACACACCGTAACCAACAGTGAAATGCACTTTGAAATTACGGCAAGCCATTCTGACATATGTAGCATTTGCACTTGAAACAGATCGATATTTCTAGTATTTTAAGCCCATTGGTCAATATTATCTTCTTTTTATACAGCATCTGGAATTCTGTTAGCAGTGTTTTAAGTGTTCCGTGTTGCTACTTAAACTGTTATATAAATCTTATTACCTTCCTCTTTACACGCATGTTGGGAGTCCAGTCCTTCCACGCGTTAGTGTTATCAGATTTCCCTGTACCGTTACTATTCTTCAGACAGAGTTCAAATTGTACGATCATCTGCCCTGCCTTACTGAACAAGCTATAAGAAACCAACACAGATTTTTCTACTGTAAGACAGTGGGAGCCTCAGTAGAGAAAGTTGATCAGACCCATGGTAGATAATTAAGGTGTAAACCAAGGCTAGTTACCACCTTTGTCGAGTTCTGTCCTTGGTAAAGGTGAAATAGGAAGGCATCAATTTGTGTCCCTCTTGGGTTCCACAAACCCATTCTTTTGAACTCTGGTATTATAAGTATGTATTATCGTAATTGGTAATAGTAATTCATTTTAATTATTTCTTTCTCACTGTTTTCTTCTGCTTAGAAGAAGACACGGTAGGATTGTGAGTTTTTGTCTAACTTTGGACGCAGTGAGATGACGAGTGTGTTCCAGTTAAAGAAGAAGAGTGTTTTAAAATCATAAACTAAATAAAGCTCCTACCTGACCTTAATTTCTTGCACTTCTATTCTCACCCACATTTCCCCTTTTAACACATGGAACTTACACTTCAGGCTTAAATTTCTTGTCAGGCCAATTACAGATTACAATAGGATATGGTTTGTGTATATAACAACTATAACTTGTTTTAGATCAGAGTTGACTGCAATAATGAAAGGAGTGTCCACACTAAAACATTACAGAATACCTCCAGTGAAGGTAATCGGCTGCGCACGGGTAAAGACCGTAACCAGAAGAAGGAAAAGCCAGACAACGTGGATGGTCAGCAACCGCTTGTGAATGGAGTACCCTAAACTGCATCATTCTGAAGTTACATTTCCTATACCATTTCCATAACTCTTATTCCATATTAGAAAACTTTGTTAGGCCAAAGACAAATAGTAGGCAAGATGGCACAGGGCATGAAATGAACACAAATTCTGTTAAGAATCTTATTATTTTTTTTTTTTGGTATTGGCCATAAGTAACAATTTCCAGATTTGCACAAAAAGATACCTTGAAATTTTGAAACGTTGCTTTTAAGTATACTTCAGCACTTCAGGTCAGGATTTTAGTTTGGTTTATTTTTTAAAGTATTGAGCAGTGATTTTTTTTGTTAATTTGGACCATTTTCCTGCATTGGGTGAGAACTCGCCAGTACATTTCAGTTTTTCAGAATAAATAGCTTTTTTGGTAATCACTTCCGTTTTCAATCTCCTATAGAAGTCCATGAAATACTATGTCATTTCATGTCCTGTGTCAGTTTATGTTTGGTCCACTTTTCCAGTATTTTAGTGGACCCTGAGATGTGTGTGTGATGTGACGTTTGTCATTTTCATTAGCAAAAAAAAAAAAAAAAAAAAAAAAAGTTGTATGATCTGTGCCTTTTTTATATCTTGGCAGGTAGGAATATTATATTTGGATGCAGAGTTCAGGGAAGATAAGTTGGAAACACTAAATGTTAAAGATGTAGCAAACCCTGTCAAACATTAGTACTTTATAGAAGAATGCATGCTTTCCATATTTTTTTCCTTACAGAAACATCAGGTTAGGCAGTATAAAGAATAGAACTTGTTTCTGTTTTTGTTTTGTTGCACTGAAGTTTGACAAATAGTGTTATTGAGAGGGATGTGTAATTTTTCTGTATAGACAGGAGAAGAAATAACTATCTTTTCATTTGAGAGGCTAAAATGTTTTCAGCTAGGAACAAATCTTCCTGGTCGAAAGGTAGTAGGATATGCCTGCTCTTTGGCCTGATGACCAATTTTACCTTAGCCTTTTTTATTTTGTCCTCCCCAAGTTTTGTGAAGTTTTTCATATTTTAATTTCAAGCTTATTTGGGGGAGATAGGAAGGTCATTTTCATGTGTGCATAATAATCCTGTGAAGTACAGGTACTTTGTCTAAGAAACATTGGAAGCAGGTTAAATGTTTGTAAACTTTGAGATATTAGGTCTAATGTATAAGAGGATTTGGAAAGCTGACTAGAATTGGTTAACAAATACTTTTCTTTAGTTTTTTTTTTCTTTTGTTTTTTGATGTGTTGGGTTTTGGTTGTTTTTGAGTCATTTTTATGAATGAAATTTACTGAGGAAAAATACGTGAAGGACCTTCACTCTTAAGATGTTATATTTTTCTTAAAAAATAACTCCAAGTAGGGGTACCACTGAATCTGTACAGAGCCGTGCAAACCGAAGTTCTGCCTCTGATGTCTTTTGTGAGTTTGTTTCTTTGAATTTTCATTTTACAGTTACTTTTCCTTGCATACAAATAAGCATATAAAATGGCAACAAACTGCACATGAGTTCAAGAATATTAAAAAGTCTTTTAAAAGTATTGCCAAACATTAATGTTGATTTTTAGTTATTTATTCTGGGAATGTATAGTATTTGAAAACAGAAATTGGTACCTTGCACACATCATCTGTAAGCTGTTTGGTTTAAAATACTGTAGATAATTAACCAAGGTAGAATGACCTTGTAATGTAACTGCTCTTGGGCAATATTCTCTGTACATATTAGCGACAACAGATTGGATTTTATGTTGACATTTGTTTGGTTATAGTGCAATATATTTTGTATGCAAGCAGTTTCAATAAAGTTTGATCTTCCTCTGCTAAATTGATGTTGATGCAATCCTTACAAATGATTGCTTTTAAAATTTTAAGATAGGAAAAGAAATCTATAGAAAGTGTTGTTACAAAATGTAACTGTTACCACTGGAAGTTTCACATGTCATAGGAAGTTAGCTGTTCTCTACCAACATTCAAGAACTTGATCTTGTTCAATAAGGTGGAAAAAAAATCAAAATGGTACAAAAGCACATTGTGCCATTACAATATGCACTAAGTCTCTTTTTTTACAAAGGCTGAATTCAGCAAGGCGCTAACTTGCTTAAATGTGAATTAACTAACTTCTATAACTGTAATTTGATTCACATGTTTTCAAATGGAGTTGGAGTTGATTCGTATTACAATATTTGTGTGCTAAACGTGTATGTTTTTCAGTTCTAAGTCCTGATGTTTTTAAAATCTTATTAAAGTTTCAAAAATCTGAAGATTGTTTATCTAGATGTAAATTTTTATTAAAAAGTTGCACTTATGAAAAAGCAAAAAATTAGTCTGACAGATGTTTGCTCCTGGTCTTAAATTTCTAAATATAACAAAACTTAGCACTGTCGGGGCGGGGGGAGTTATTTATCATGCAAAGCATATATGCCTTGCAAATAATGTTTTATGTGCCCTTAAAAGGCAGAAGCATGGCTATTGGAAAATGGTTCTCCATATTCCCAGTTAAAGATTTCAACACATTAATTACATAGGGTACCACCAAACCATGTTAAACACATACTCCTGTCTGTGCACGCATAAATATATCCTTCCATTTGGGAAATACTAAATGTGTCTTTGTCGTTTCAGAAAGAGAGCAAAACTTTGGATGTCAGTATCTCCATAATAAATGACAGGTTTGTAGGTAGAATGTGCCTGAATTGGCTATTATGGTCACTTCAAAAAACTGGCACAGCCTAGAAAATAGGGTAGAAATGGAGAGGTGATAGAGTCAAATCCAAAAATGATTTAATAATGCAGGACAGTGCCTACAGTGATGTCCTGCCTCTCCCCCTCACCCCCCGCTCCCCTCTGAAAAATCTTGGTTTTCTGCCTCTCTGGTTCTCTGCTACCTGTGCTGCCGAGTTCTGGGCTCTTCCGGGGCCAGAAGAGCTGAACACAGTACATTAGATGTGGTGTAGGCATAAACAATCCATGAGTGATTTCGTTGGGATTTTCTGGTTTCACCGTGGTTTTCAGTGCTACCTTATGAATAGCCTGTTTATGGCATCAGCCTTGAGACTCAACTTGGCTCACTCAGGCATTTCTCTCATCTGGTCATGATCTTAGAGCCCCTGGTGGGTAGCAGTACAGTGCCCTTTAGAGTCAGTATATTGACTTGATCCCTGTTGAGTCCATTTGTCCCTCATGCCTCCGGTAACCAGTTATTTTGAAATCGCCATTAGCAGATGCTAGTCTTAATTGCTCAGAAGGCTTAACAGGTACCAGTATTTAAATCTTGAACATCTTTTCCACTGTATGTTTGTTTTGGACTGTTTAAAAATTTTATTTGGGGCTATTTAGAAATTTTCTCTGCCATTTCTTTCTGAGAACTTGCCATGAAGAAATGGGGAAATCCTGTTTTTTTATGCTAAGGAATTTTGTTCATGGGAGAGGCATTAAAACTTTGCAAGTTGCACCTGCTAAATGATTAAAGCGTAAGCTTCAAAATTTAGTGCTTGAAGGTTTTCCCACCAATTTGTGTATACCATACACTGGATTGCAGGGATAGGTTGAAAATTGGGAGGAAGACTGAGTGTCAACAGAATATGATTACACAGAATCCTGGGAATTGGGGCGTGTGATGATCATTCAGTGTAGTTTGGAACTTGGATGGCTTATGTGGAGAGGAAAAAAATTCCAGTGTTACTTCTTCAGGTATAAAGTCCCTTTGGTAAATACTCAGGGCGTCTTTGTCAGATTTCCCTGGAAATCAAAACCTGTAAGATACTGCATCAAAGAACAGAGTATGTGTACATGATAGAAATGGACATAGGCAGTTATTCTGTGGAAAAGGGAATTGCTGGATAGATTCCACATTTAAGCAGGTCATAGACTAACTCTGTGATAACTGAGTAAGCCATTTCATCTTCATGTTTTCAGTTTTTCCGTGGGTTAAATAAATGGTTGCTAAGGTATCCCAGCAGCAAAGTTGTACATGCATTAATAAGTATTCGTGTTTTATATGGAGAAAGCTACAGAGAGTCAGTGGTAATGAACCACCCACCAGATTTCATCTGGTTCTCATTAAATAGTTCCTGAGTAATTACTATATAGCAGGCATTTCACAGGCTTCTTGGGGATACAGGAATAATTTCTCGGACCTTCAAGAAGCTCACTGTCAAGTGGGAGAGCTTGAATGAATGGGCAGTTTCAGCATATGGTACATTAAGTGCTAAAATGCACAGCCCGAGGTGGGAGCACATAGGGGGACCTGCCCAAATTGGGGTGGTGTGGAGCCTTAGTAAAGAGCTTCTCAGGTGAAGTGAAATCTTTTTATTTTTATTTTTATTTTTTTTAATTTACATCCAAGTTAGCATATAGTGCAACAATGATTTCAGGAGCAGATTCCTTAATGCCCCTTACCCATTTAGCCCATCCCCCCTCCCACAACCCCTCCAGTATATATACTACATCTTCTTTCTCCATTCATCCATCCATGGACATTTGGGCTCTTTCCATACTTCGGCTATTGTTGATAGTGCTGCATAAACATGGGGGTGCATGTGTCCCTTCGAAACGGCACACCTGTATCCCTTGGATAAATACCTAGTAGTGTAATTGCTGGGTCATAGGGTAGTTCTGTTTTTATTTTCTGAGGAACCTCCATACTGTTTTCCAGAGTGGCTGCACCAGCTTGCATTCCCAGCAACAATGCAAAAGAGATCCTCTTTCTCCGCATCCTCGCCACATCTGTCGTTGCCTGAGTTGTTCACGTTAGCCATTCTGACAGGGGTGAGGTGGTATCTCATTGTGGTTTTGATTTGTATTTCCCTGATGATGAGTGATGTGGAGCATTTTGAAGTGAAATCTTCCTTAAAACAGATTGGAGGAGGAGTTAGCCAGATATAAGGGTGCTGTGGGCATTAATCTAGGCATGAGAAAGTCTGTGTTCGGAAAGCTTCCAAGAGTTCTGTGTGGCTAGGACACAGAATTTGAGGGAGAGAGAGGTGAGACGAGGTATTGTCAGGGACGCTTGTGATGCCACGTTAGAGGTTGGACTTTAGGGAGCCTTGGAAGAGTCTTAAATGTTCAGATTTCCACTTGAAGTGTGGGACAGACAGGATTGCCCCATGACTCCGGAAGCCCCTGCCAAGTTACCTTGTAACCGGCTAGTGGGAGGGACTGGGCCCAAATAACTTCCAGGAGGCTCCTCTGCCCCACAGCCCAAATCCAGCTTCCCACAAGGTCACGGGCGCTAGTGGTGTGTGTTCCCAGACACCTCCCCTGACAGCTGGCAGTTTTAAGCCCCGATTTGATCCTCTGCGGACAAAGCCATTATCAGGCTTGCCCTGTGAAAAGGTAGACTCCCAGAGAAGAAATAACCTTCCCCCGGAGTACAGCCCCAAGGTGCAGCCAGCAATGCCGTGACCTTTACATGTCACTGCAACAGAAAATGGGCATCCGTGTGCCTCTTCTGGCTGGTAATTTTCCCTTCGTAAAACTTCTTCCTTCTGCGTGGTGTTGTGCCGTGTGCCTTCACCCGCTGTTTCACAGATGGTGCCCGGCATGAGGCAAACACCACTTACTCCAGCTCTGGCTTTTTGGAAACTGCAAAAGGGATCATCTCAGCCATACCTGGATAGAGACAACCTTCCCAGGGCTAGCAGTGGGAAGCCTGGCTGAGCAAAAAGCACTGGTGAATGTGGTATTGCCGTGCTCACTTACGGCCGTTCCGTGTGCCTCACGGGCCCTGGAAAGTCCTCCGTGCAAGGCGGGTTGAAACCATTTGGTCCCTCTGCACCCCCAAGGCCGCCAGCCCCGTGAGCCGGAAGAAGAAAGAAATCGGGGGGAAAGAGCCCTTGGCTCCATATGCCATTAGAATAGTTGGTGAGGCATCTGACTCTGGTTTGCACTCAGGTCGTGATCTCGCGGATCGTGGGTTTCAGCCCCATGTCCCGCTCCGTGCTGACAGTGCAGAACCTGCTTCGGGTTCTCTGTCTGCCCCTCCCCTGTGCATTCTCGTTTCTCTCTCTTCCTCTTATACTATTTTAACAAAAAGAATAGCAGATGCAATCTGACCTCCTAGATGTGACACCTGTCACTGTGCAGTGTACCACCCAGGGGCTTGTGGGGGGTGGGCCTGAGGTACACTGACAGGCAAATGGACTTGTGCCAACAGTCATCCCTTGAGGCTTGTGCCGCTTACATGGTGAAGAAGCTGCACCCATGCGGTAAGTGACACTGAGTGGCCAGCATTTGGGGTTTACCGCAGGATTCCCTTTTGCCGAGTGAATTGGCTGGTCTGACCGATGGGGAGAGAGCAAGCGTGCCTGCCCTGTGCTTGAATCGGATGCTCATAGAAATCAGTTTCACACAGCCACAAGGAGGAGACATTCCTGAGGCGCTAAATGCAAAGTGAGACCCCTGCTGAGGTCACAGGGCTTTGAGGCGCTTTGCTACCCTAGCATGGTTATATGAAAACCCTGGGCACCAGGGGTAACTGGTGACCAAATGACTTTAATTCAGGGAGTGCTGGAAAAGCTGGTGGCGTCTTACCCCAGGAAGACCTCCCTAATTTTACTCCTGCCAGGGATAGTCCTCTGGGGTCTGAAGTAGGCCCCATCCAAAGCGGGGGAGATGAGATAAGGGGCCCTGCAGGGGCCCCGGGTCTCAGCACACGTGGAAAGGCAGGAGAAGAGCACTCTCTTCGGAGGCTCCCTCAGGCCGCTGGTGATGGCTCTGGGTCTGGATCAAAGGGGTCCCTAGATAAGGACATAGACGACAAAAGCAGGGGCTAGTGGGCTCATAAGTAACCCACATCACTCTGAGGAGGTTGCAGAGAGAACCTGGGAGGCGTGCAGCAAGCAGTAACTGATCTGAGATCGGGCATTAAAGAGGACCCTATGGAGTAGAGAGCTGATGCAAGGAGCTCCTGGGTGGGGGGATTCCTCCTGGAGATGCAGGCCATTCGTTTTCCCCACTGGCTGGCTAGCAAATCTGCAAAGCCTCTCATGCGTGTCCTTGGAGAAGCCTCCAGAGGACGACGCTAAGTGGTGAGTCCCATCTTCATGCTGCTGAAAGAGACTTTCAAAGACTCCCCATCTCCCACAGGCCTCCGTGCCACCCCAGAAACTGATTTCCTAGTCCAACTGCTCGAGGACCCTTCAATTCAGATTTGAGTTCATTCAAAAGCAAACTTGGTCCCGGGCCTGGTCCTCTGCCCTCTTCAAGGGGATTGTTGAATTTCTGTCCTGGTCCAGGTGGCGCAGAGCAGAGGTATGGGGAGCATTCAGCAGACAGGGACCTACCAGACACTGGAGGCCGAGGATAATTGTTTTGGGACCGGATAAGGGCACGGTAAATGAATTTCCCCGGCAGGATTTAAGATGGGTTGCACTTACAGCCAAGAGACTCAGCACAATCCCTGCAGATGCCACCGGTCCCTTTGTCGCCCTGCATAATAGGTATGGGTATGCTGGTGCGCCGACCCGCGGAGTGGGTGTGAGTACTGCCATCTTTCCGCGTGAAGGCAGGGCCTCTCGTATCCCAAAGCCTGCCAGGATCGTGCAGTTGAAAGAGTATCACATATCACTAGGTGAGAAAGAAAACACGAGGTTTCTCCATTGCCAGGAGGGAGCAGGAGGCCACACTGTCTTCCAATTCCCAGCCCTCTCTAGCCAGTGAGGAAATCCAGTGTCGGTGGCCGCTGATTGCAGATCGTTGTGGTCTTAATAGCGGCCACCGTGGCACTCAAAGCATCTGATATGCCAACGGGTGGCTGAACTGAGTGTGCCCATTGCTGACAATCGGTGTGTGGCCTTAGAGCTGCACTGTCCAGGTCTCTGGCCACTAGCCACATGTGGCAGCTTCGTTGAGTGCTTGAAACATTGCTGCTCTGAATTGAGAGGTTCTGTTCAGTGTAAAATATACAATGGATTTTGAAGACTTAGTCTGAAAATTATCTTACTAATTTTTTATATTTAAATCCTGAATTGTTAATATTTTGGATCTATTGGGCTAACTAAACTATCTCCCTAACATTAGTTATACCTGTCTCTTTTTATTTTTATTTTTATTTTTTTGAGTTTATTGATTTATTTTGAGAGAGAGAGCAAATGGCGTAGGGGTAGAGAGAGGAGAGAGAATCCCAAGCAGGCTCCGCACTGGCAGCACAGAGCCCGACTCTGGGCTCCCAACTCACCAACTGTGAGATTATGACCTGAGCCGAAATCAAGAGTCCAGTGCTTAACCAACTGAGCCACCCAGGCACCCTTCTTTTTATTTTTAAAAATAGGACTACTAGAGGGGCGCCTGGGTGGCTCGGTTGGGTGTCCAACTTGTGATTTCAGTTCAGGTCATGATCTCACAGTTCATGGATTGGAGCCCCACATCAGACTCTCCCCTGGCAGTGCAAAGCCTGCTTGGGATTCTCCGTCTCCCTCTCTCTCTGCCCCTCCCCCACTTGTGTGCACATGCTCTCTCTCTCTCTCTCTCTCAAAATAAATATATAAACATTTCAAAAATAAATAAATAAAAATTAAAATAGGACTACTAGAAAACTTTAAATTACATATGTGGCTCATTATTTTTGGACGGGATGCCTCAGACATTGCGAATATCCTCTTCTCCAGATCTCTCTAGGAAGAAGGGAAGTTATTTTGCTTTTACCTGGCAGAGCATGAAGTTTACCTTTACTGTCCTGCCTCAGGTATTTTGAACTTCCCCAGTAATACTTAAAAATTGCAATATATCAGTAATGAGTTGGGCAGGTCCGTTCCATTATATTGATGAGTTTTTTACGGTGGCCCTCACAGCTCTCTATGCATGCTCTCTAAGCACAGCTGTTCACAGGTGGCAAGGCCTTAAGTGAGGACGGAGACCGGGACCAGGCCACTTGAGTGAGCAGCTTGGGGGCTTGAGCGGCTTTCCAAAGAGCTATTCCACAGCCTAATAAGGAACAACTGTTGGCCTTGCAAACACTAGCAACGCAAAAGGAGCCCTTATCACCTGTTTGGCCCCTTTGGGTATTAGAAACAGCACATCCTGCACCCAGGAATGTTATTTCAGAACCTGTACTAAGCCATCATACTGGGAGCCAAATTACATTGGAGACCCCTTGCAGTAAAGCCACAGAAGCAATACAGGCAGCACTAAAACAGTACCTGCCCCTACCCCACCCCCAACTCATTCTGATTCCATAGAGTTTTAAGTATCTGTGGCCTGTCTTACATCTGATGCCCCTGGCAGTAAGACTCTGCCAATATATATAGATGGGTCATCTCTCCACTACTGAATGGTCTGTGCCTTTTGAATGACAGTTATTGGGTCTGGTGGAGACAAATTGTCTCACTGAAGAAAAAAAGTGTGCTTCTAAGCTCCAACATTCCCATCCTGTGATGGGCTGTCACTACACCAAATTCCATCAGATTAGGGGCATCAGCGAAGGTCCAGTGGGGAAAATACAAATCACAGCAGTGCTTTTAACAGAAAATTTAATATAGAGCATGGTTAAGCAGACATTAAAGGACTGAAAATTCAAAACAGTACCATTAAGGTGACACAGAGGCGGGGTCTGTAGGCCTGGGGGAAGGAGATGAGGCTCAAAGGAAAGGCCCACAGAATTGAAACCCAGACCTCTAGGAATGGGTGCTGTTGGTTGGTTCTGGTACCTTGGTAACTCACCGGAAGACCCCCATGGGGCTGGGACCTAGAGCACTGAGGAGGGAGTGCCAGCCAACTGGTTGACGCTGGTGTCTCTGAGGAGACGTGATGATACCGGTTCTGAGAGAGGAGGGAAATCTGGAAACGGAATTCAGCTGCTGCTAGTGGAGCAAGCCGTTCCTGCCAGAGGGAAGACCCATGAACCGTGGGCTTCCAGTCTCCCTCTAGAGCCTCTTATCGGCCGACCCTAATAGGCAGTACTGGCAACAGAGAAATGTGGTGTGCAGGGCCCCGGCCCCGGCCCCAGCCCCAGGCTCACGGAGCAGAGCAGAGCAGAGGACGGAAGGATAGTTTGGAACTGAAAGACAGTAGCTCAATGATCGCTAAAGTACAACAAGCTGAAAAAATGTGAAATGGAAATGATACATCTGATTGGGGGCTAAACCAACTCAAGAATAGGTGGCCACCCACTCGATAGGTACTGACATGCCCCCATTATCTGCTTTGCCCGAGTTACTGGCTTCATAGAGGCCTCCGTTTTGAGACTTGGTACCATCCAAGGAGACGTGTTTCACTGATGGCTGAACAAGTTCAGGAAAATACTAAGCCATCGGTTATAGTGACGGTAAGTGTGGACCACCCATGGCATTAGTTGCTCTGCACAATGGGTGGACCTGGAAAGCACTGCTTTCAATGAATGGAATATACCTTTTCATAGACTTACAGGCTGTGGCTCATGGCCTCACTCTAGTCAGGCCATTAGGCGACCCAGGATGAGACTGGTAAAGTCATACCCGATGAAAAATACAAATCACCCACAAGCTCAATAAGTCACATATGTATTTGTCTCCTAGGAAGGGCCACATCCCGAGAAAAGCAAAGCATCTGCATGAAGTACGTCAACTGAGCCCGTGAGACATCAGTCAAATCCGTGATGACCTACCAGATCTATGTCCAGACCCACCACAGTAACAAAACCACCATGAAGGGCTTTCATTTGCCTTACAAAGAAGCTACAGACACTCCCAGAGCCTGCACACCCTGGCAGCTTCGTAAGCATTTAATTCAGGGTGAACTCGGTCATACTGCAGAAGACAGGACTGACTCGTGCTGGAAGATACATCCCATAGGCCTCCTGCCCTTACATCGTTTGAACATGCTCTCTAGGTATAAGGTTGCATTTCACATCCTCCAGTCAGATAGCCCTCATGGATTTAAGGCTGTGACAGACTACCTTTGCCACATGCCAGAGAAGGTCAAGAGAGACTTCAGACCATGATGCAGATCTTACATTTAAGATAGAAGAGGAAGGAAGGAGGATTGGGTAGGAAGGATCTTAGACTGTAATACAGCTCCACACAAGCTTCAACCAGGCTGATCGGAAGTTCTTGAGCCAGAGTCACCTGTTCCGGGGATTCTTCCACTCGTAGGAATGGATCTGCATTAGTACCTCCACCGTGCTCAATTATTGGCTGGAAATTGTCTACAGGAACCATGACCTTGGCACAAACAGCAGTGGCTCCAGAAGGGTAGCAACTGGGGCTGTCAGGCAATTAAGCTCGCCACAACAGATTGAAGTGGCATACTTGTGGTGGCACCACACTACATAATAATAACCGCCCCCCTTTTTTTAGACCTGCATTGACCGTAGTGAGTAGCTGGAAAGTTTTTACTGAAGAGATCCTGGAAATGTCGATGAATACAAATTTGAAATGGGATCCGGTATCCTCTCCCACTGGGGAGACAGCTTTGACACTGGGTTTGTCACATACCTCTTCAAGCTCAGGATACTCCTGTGGTTCTTATCCTCATGCAATAAGTCCCCTTTGCACTGTAGCCATCTTCCTTGATTTCAAGCGATCGCCTTTGGTAAGGGAATCGTTAGCCCTGGGTCTGTCTGGAGCTTTTCACTCCAGGATGTAAAATAAGGCCTGGTTCTTTCCTGAGGGGAGTTCATGGACCCCAACTGGTTGGGCGTGGACAGGTCCAACCCTGGGAAGCAAGTAGAAGATCGAGGGGCAAAGCACTTCTCTTTTCCTAGTCCAGATATGGACAGACTACACCTGTCTGGGGCAGTGATCACAGCGCCAACTATCACAACCCTAGATATGTCACCCCCAATTTGATTTGGCTATGAGGGATCTTACCAGCCCCTCACTATCAAGCAAGGCCTCTGCTATTACTTCTACCGGGCAAGGGGATTCAGCCACTCTTTGCCTCAGCTTTCTATACACATGTGTCCATGGCCTGTGATGTCCGTGCTAAATGGGTGCAGAGATTCACCTTGGACCCAACTCAAAGCAGCATTTGTGTTCTTCTCACCCACTGTCGGGACTACTTTTTCTGTGTAGTAAGACAGCCTCCCTTTCTCTCCCCTGCCTCCTGTTTGGATCCAGGGTTACCTGCTTCCTGAGAATAGCCATGCAACCCTTCAGTAATCAAAGATCCACTGGGCACAGACTATATATGCCCAGCTTCTGGTGCCATTAGCAGGATCTACCTGGGGGCTTTGGGGGCACAGTTTATCACCACCTTACATGGGTTGTCCTCCCACCAAGAGGTGTTTCTAAGGCTCACCTGAGGAGATTACCAATGAGTTAGCTGGGGTTTCGCTCCTAAAGATATTCTTGATTCCCTACCTCTGCTTGTGTTGGATACCTGCATAACTTTGTGTTATTTACTGACTAGGCAGTGTGCACTGTGGCCGCCAGCTCCTGCTGTTTCTGGCTGAATACCTCACTGCAAGTGAAGCTGTCCAACATTAACTATAGGAGCTAGCCACAGGGCTCTAAACCACCGCCTCCCATCTAAGGCCTCCAGTTCTCATGCTGAACTTTGTATTATTATTTAGGACCCTCTTCATTTTACAACGTCTTCTTTGCCACTGTCACCAACTCCAGAAACCCCACTGACAAATCCAATTGGTTTCTGGGCCCAATGGGAAGGCAGGTTTCACTGTGGGATAATGACAACATGAGATCGCGTGCTCATCTTGCTAACACTTAGGCTCGTAAGTTATCCCAATCAAACCTATGCTTGTGCCCGTTGTACATGACTCGTGCTTTCTTTCACTCACCTTCCAAAGATGGATTAAAGGGAGCACGACTAGGGGCAGGGAGGCCAGGCTGTTGGAATAATGAGCCAATGCAGTGACAGTGAGAATGGAGATGGTAGGATCCCTAGCATAGTTGGGAGGTAGGATCAGTGAGACTTGGTGTTATCATGTGTGGGGAAAGAGAAAGGGAGGAAACTAGGGTTATGATTCACACAGTTTGGGCTTAATAGTTTTCTTTTAGAGGAATGAGGATTTATTCATTCAACTAATGTTGTTTAAACATACGCCATGAGTCAAGCCGTGTATTTGATGCAGGAGATGCAGAAGAAAAAGACACTGGGCAAAGAAAAATTAGCATAAAATAATAGATAATTACAGGAACAAATGGATATCGTGCCTCCTCATATGATGGACTGAGAAGGGCACCATTCACTCGGTGGTGTTCCTATTTACAAAATTACTAAGCTTCATCTAATAATGTGGAAACATCAGACAAGCTCAAACTGATGGACACGTTACAAAATAAAAGGCTCGTACTTGTCACCATTATTGAGGTCACAAAGGACAAAGAAATACTGAGGCACTGTTTCCAATCAAAGCATACTAAAAAGACATGACAGTTAAGCGCAACATGTGGTCCTGCACTGGATCTTGAACCAGAAAATACTGTCATCTTCTGTTACAAAGGACATTATTGGGAAACTGGGCTATGAATAGGGTCTGCAGATTACATAATAGGACAATGCTACTTTCCCATTTCTTATCATTGTACTGTGATTGTATAAGAGAGTGTTCTTGTTTTTAGGAAATACAGGAAGTATTTAGAAGCAAAGGGGTAAGGTATGAACTGAAAGAAGTTTCAAGCAGCAGCACAGCGGCTAAGCACGCTTGGACTCTGAGGTTAGACTGCGGGAGTTCTAATTCCAGCACCGTTGTTTCCTACCCATGAGGCTTTGGGCAAGTTACTGAACATTCCTAGAGATGGCGTGAGAGTGGAAGGAGCACATGTAAAGCACTCAGACCTGTGTCTGGCACGTATGCATAATCAATGCTGGCTGCATTTAAGCTATTTTGCCTCTGTCCTGTAACTACAGAGAGAAATGGGGCCTGGCTCCCTAGTTCAAGGAGCCACGGTCTAGTGGAAGAAATAAGAAGGTTAACAGATAAAAACAAATGCATGCAGTGCGTGTTCTGCTAGGGATTTGAGTGGAGGGTAACTGAGGCTGAGCAACGAATTCTGCAAGAGGAAGTCAGGAGAAGTTTCACAGGGGGGCTTGTGGTTTGAAACGGATCACCAGGGACGAACAAAGAGTTTGGCAAGGATGCACTTTTCCCACTTTTGTCAGGCCAAGGGCCTCATCAGTGCAAAAGCAGAGGGTTGTGGAAAGGGCCTTATGTACTAGGGTGTGGTGTGGGTGATGCGGAAGGGCCAGCACTGACTGCCAGTCAGTTGACACAGGTTCAGATCCCAGCTGCAATAGCACCTGCAGCCTCGCACAAATCACACAATCTCTCCGAGCCTCAGTTTCCCCGAAATAGGGAGATAGTAACATTCACCTTGGGCCTGTTAGGAGGATTAATGTCATGTGCTTAGCACAGTACCCCCGTCCGTAAAGGATAGCTGTTAGTATTAATGCTAGTGTTAGGCATTTCTAGGGTTCACCACCTTTCCTGATTCCTCCTTCCCTCCGGGCACAGGCCTCCTCTGAGTGAAGGCCGGCCCTGTTACTTCCTTTGGCCGCTGAGGTGAAAGCAGAAAGGCACGTGTCCTTTCTGGGCTGAAGCGTTGAAGAGCCAGGATGCTGTGATTCTCCACGCTCTGTTCCCCTGACGCACTGGTACCCGTGTTGGGCACGTAGTGTGAGCAGGCAATAAACCTTTGTTCTTTAAGGTACCACAACTTTGGCATCTTGTTATCTTTAGCCACCCTCATAAACCTTGAAGAATCAGACTTTTCGAGACCCTTTGGTGCTCCATGCCAATTCCAGTTAGGGGAAAATGGGCATTCTTGGTGCACCACCTTGGTGCCGGGATGATAAAAATGGATAGAAGAGCCAGAAGCATGTGTGTTTAACAGAAGAACTGAAACTCAGTGTAAACAAAGAAAACTCATCCTATCTTGCAAAAGCTCAAACAGTGAGTGGAGGAGGTGTTTCACATTCACGCGCCATACGATTAATGGTGTTGTGACCTGATCTTATAGGAAAGTTTCAGAAGGGGATATAAGCTGGTCCGTCAGGAAAAGTCTCATGAAGAAGTGATGTTGAAGCCGAGGCGCAAAGGAAGAAGAGCACAGGACGGAAAAGCATGTGCAAAGGCGGCAGACAGCATCGGGCGTCTGGGCAAGTTAGGTGTGGTCCTAACGTGAAGGAAAAAGTACAAGAGCTGAGGCCGGGGTGGCCAGCGAGGTGCGGAGCAGGTGAGCGCTCAGGAACCATGAACCCAGGAAAGGAATTTGGGTTGTCAGACAATAAGCAGCTGTTGAAAGGTTTACGAAGCAGGAGAGTGACACGATCCGCTTTCTGTCTCTACAAGTACACAGTGGTCACAGTGTGGCGAATGGATCGGCGCGGGCAAGACTACAGGTAAGAGAGACGAGTTGAGACTATCCAGGAGTCCAGAGGTGACGAGGGGGAAGCGGTGGAAACAAGAGCATTGTGGATCTGTCAGGGTCCCCAGAGAAACAAAAGCCATGAAAAATACGTACAAGGTACAGATTTATTTTAAGGAATTGACTCCTGTGATCACGGGAGCCGGCCAGTTCAAAATTCATAGGGAAAGGCCAGCAGGGTGAAAATTCAGGCCGGAGTTGATGTTGCCATCTTGAGGCAGAATTTCTTCTTCAGAGACACTTCAAATTCGCTCTCAGTGTCTTCCAACTAACTGAATAAGGCTCACCCAGATTATTGAGGGTAATGTCCTTGACCAAAAGCCAATTGACTGTAGATGTTAACCCACAGTTATGAAGTACGTCCACAGTGACACCTAGACTAGCGCTTGATGGAATAACTGGGTTCTATAGCCTGTGGCCAAGTTGACACAGAAAACTAACCGTCACACATAGTTTCAGAGTTAGAGGAGAGAGCTTTTCTGGATCGAATGAATGGGGATTGAAAAATATGGAGGACTCAAAGAAGACTCCCAGATTTCCCACTTAAGCAACTGGATAGAAGGCAGTACTGCTGACTGAGACAGCACATAGCGGAGAAACTGCAAGTTCGTGATGGATAATCATTCAGTTTTGGATGTGAGAAGTTTTAAGTGCTGTATGTTAGCCAGACAGAGATGCCTAAGTGGGATTCAGAGGAGAGATCTAAACTGTAGTTTTGTAAGTAATCAGGACATGATGGCAAGTCAGTTGTAGGAGTGTATGTGATCATTGGGGGTGGGGTGGGGGGGGCAGTGTAGAGCGAGGAAGGAAAGAGAAGGCTTAGCAGAGGGCTCTGAGGAGGGCCCAGAAGAGAAGGATCCAGCATAGTAAAGGAAAAACAGCAGTCAGACAGGTAGGAAAATGAGGAGGCAGAAATCTGGGAGCTCCAGAGCTCCAGAGCCTGCTTCCTGAAGGAGGGAACCGACATATGGCCATCATTTATACTGTAGCCAGGTATCTCAGTAGGAAGAATCATTTGACTGCAGTGAGTTGTGGGTTAGAACCATGAGACCGTATTGGTTGAGAGAACTCTTAGGAAACTTTTGCTGGTTAAGGGAAGAAGTCATGCGGGTCAAAGCTAGGACTGTTTAAGTAGAAATAGAAGGGAGGAAAGGGACTGAGCAGTATTTTGAAGCAAAATCAACAGGCCTCTCATCAGGACATGAGGAATAAAGAATCCAAGATAACCCAGAGGCTGTAAATCGAAGGAATCGGAAGAAGGATGAGAACGTGCACAGGCAAAAGGAAGTCAGGTGGAGGCTTTGGTTTAGGAGAAAAAGATCTAAAGGTCAGGTTTGTACATACTTCTAGGTGTGGCAGGATATTTATCCCGGACTCGCAACATACCGTATCTCTCATATTCGTCCATTCCTCGGAGCCTCTGTTTGGGCTCCTCCACGAAAACAATCTTTCACATCTTGTTTGCCTGAACATTTTCTATTCAATCTTCAAAACCTAAATTAAATGTCACTTTTCAGTTGCTTTCACTGACAACTTTAGGCGGAATTACTTGCCCTCTCTTCTGTGTTCCTATAACACTCTGTTCACACTTTGGTTTTTAAGAGCATTCATCGCATTGTGTTATACTTGTATTTTACATGCCTGCTTCCCATGCTAGAGTGGGGCTCCCAGAGCCCAGGGCCTCTGACTTACCCCCTCTGGTTCTCCTAGAAGCAACAACATTGAACTTGCTTTGTTGATCTCCAGTTTGGAGCTTAGGACAGAGGTGAGGCTGGATATATAAAAGTTAAAACATCACTGACACAGAGTGATCACCAAAGAAATGAGAAGAAGTATATCACTCAGGAAAAAAACCAGCACAAACAGGTAGCAGTGGGCTAAATCTCAGGGAATGCCTACATTTAGCCAATGGGATAAGGATTAGGACATGAGAATTGTGCTTTGTCATAGCAATTATCCAGGAAAATATATTTATTCAGTGGATAGTATGTGCCATGCACTGTTTAGGCACTAAAAATACATCAATAGACAAAATAAGCGAGATTCCTGCTCCCATAGAGCTTATAGTACCATAGGGACACATGGCTTCCCTCAGAGAAGGAGGAAATTTAACAGTTTCAAATGTTGCAAAGTGTTTGAGGAAGACAAATACTTCAATGGCCTTCGGAAGGCGAAGGAGCCATGTAGCCAGTTCCATTCCAAGGGTAATGGCCAAGAGTTGTGATGGAATGGAAGTCAGAGAAGTAGAAGTAGAGGATAGAATTTTCTGAAATTTCGTAGGCCCCTGAGATGCAGAAAGTGAAACAGGTGGTATAATCAGAAGATGGGCGCTCCAAAACAGAGGAGATTGACCACAGGCATTGAAACCGAGGTCTGAGGTAGCACAGGGATCTGAGGAGTTTACTGGCTCCTTCTCTTCACCCGGAAATGGAAGGAACAGTACCTACCACAGAGGGTTTCCAGGCCAGCGATGCACCCAGGAAGGCTTAATCAGTAGGAAGCTGAACCTCAGCTAATTCAAGGGGAAGGAAAGCAGAGAAAAGGAAAAGTGGGAGGATTCAGAGTAGTTTCTCTGTGTCAGGACGGAGGTTAGTGGAGAGGCGCAGAAGGGCCTACATGCCGACGCACAGCGGAAGGAGCTGGTAGCGTGCCGGTCGGCGGTGGGAAGTGCCTGGGTGCCGGTAGCCCCGATCGGCTGGGTGTGAGGCCGTTGAAGGTGGTAGTGCCTTGATCAACATCCAACGTGTGCGGATGTGCCTTCCCACACGACAGAAACCAGAAAGCTAAAAACCACATTTCCCAGATTCCCTTGTAGACGGGGTTTTGGATGTGATTTAGGTATGACCCATTAGACAAAATTATGTTGTGCTTGAATTCCAGACTGAGCCGGATGGGGAGCAAAGTGGCATGCAGGGCACTCATTTTGCTGGTGAGGGTCTGGAGTCAACAGTTGTGGCAGCAAGTTCCCGATCCCCAGATCCCACCTAAAGTAGTGTTTTCCTAGAACCAACAGTTCTGGAAGAGACTTCCTGAGGCCCAATGTCTCAACTAGAGGAAAGGTAGCATTTCCTTTCATTGGATGACAAACATATCTCACACCAGATATGCTGGAGTAGGTCACTTTTTTTTCCCCCTAACACTTCTCTCCTCTTTATTTTTTAAAAATGTTTCTTTATTTATTTTGAGAGAGAGAGAGAGAGAGAGCAGAGCAGGGGAGGGGCAGAGAGAGAGGGAGAGAAAGAGAATGCCAAGCAGGCTCCATGCTGTCAGTGCAGACCCCAATGTGGGGCTCGATCCCAGGAACTGTGAGATCACGACCTGAGCCAAAATCAAGAGTAGGACCGTTAACTGACTGAGCCCCCGAGGTGCCCCAACACTTCTCTCTTCTATATGACACAATTACTTTCAGTAATAATCATTAAATGAAATGAAAAACCATAAATGGCCAGGAAAGAAATGCAGGAAGTGTGAAAAATTTCTTTTATTGAACTTCATATCTATAATCAGGCCAGAAAAATTAATAAATTATAAACTAAATATTAGAATTAAAGTGCAAAAAAGAGAGAAGAAAAACAATAGGTTAATACTTCTTAATTACATTAATAACTTTTTTGGAGAAAAAGGGGAACAATCTTACATATATATATTGGCCTGTTGCAGTAAGGAATAATAGCATTCTAGTTTAACAAAAATTGAGTAACGAGGAACAGCAATGCACAAAAAAGGATGCATGTCAATTGTAAAGATTTTCAAATTCAGTAAAATCGTTCACGAATAAGTGTTATTTCATTTATGAGCTAACATTTCCACCTACTAAACAACCCCATTGTATCTCCCAGTTGATATTCTATTTCAGTATTATAAATTTTAAATACACTTAAAAATTCCAAGTAGTAGGGGCATCTGGGTGACTCAGTCTGTTAAGCGTCACACTCTTGATTTCCACTCGGGTCATGATCTGACGGTTCCTGGGATTGAGCCCTGCGCTGAGCTCTGCTCTGGCAGTGAAGAGCCTGCTTGGGATTCTCTCTCCCTCTCTCTTTCTCTATCCCTCCCCAGCTTTCTCTCTCTCTCAGAATAAATAAACATGAAAAAAAAAAAAAAACCCACCTCCGAGTGGTATCACAAATAACAGAAACAAAAGAAACTCAACTTCTGTGTTCCTGAAACTTTTTTTAAAAAATGTTTTATTTACTTTTGAGAGAGTGCAAGTGGGGGAGGGGCAGAGAGAGAGGGACAGAGGATCTGAAGCAGACTCAGGGCTGACAGTGGGGAGCCCTATTTGGGGCTTGAACGCAGGAACCACAAGATCATGACCTGAGCCAAAGTCAAACGCTCAACTGACCGAGCCACCCAGGCGCCCCTGTGTCTTTGTGTTTACAGTCACTGGGCTATCATTGCTTAAACACACAAGTATTGGAGACATGAACTGTACCTGAAATGAACTTGAATGATTTTAACTGTGATGAACTCCTTCTCAAAAATGAGCATATGTTGTTGGGTCCAAGAGGTGTTAGGGATTGCCTAACTGAAAGTTCTCCAAATTAACTTCCATGTAAATACAATGTTGATTAAAGGATACGTAATGAAAATGCACCCAATTGAAGCTTACATATTCATTATTACAACTCAACAGTAGTCACAACAATTTGTTTAGAACATAGTCCAATAAGTGATTTTTTTTTTTTTTCAGAAAATAAGCCAGACAGAGAAAGCAAATACTTTGTGGTATCATTGATATATGGAATCTCAAATTTCTAAAAAAAAAAAAAAAAAAAAGTCAAACTCATAGAAACAGAAACAGAGAGAGAAAAGTTATTGGCAGGAGCTGGGAGGCGGGGGAATTAGGGAGAGGTTGGTAAAAGGATATAAACTTTCAGCCATAAGATGAATAAAGTCTGAGGATCTAATGTAAAACATGGCAACTATAGTTGATAACACTGTATCATCTAATTGAAATTTGCCAGGCGAGTAGAACTTAAATGTTCTCACCAAAAAAGAAGAGGAAAGAGAAGAGAAATATATAAGGTAATAGGTGTCTTAATTAACTAGATAGAGGGAATCCTCACAGAGTATATCAAATCACCATGTGTACATTTTAAATATCTTAAGTTTTATCAATTGTACCTTAATACAGCTGAAAAAGAAGAAGTTTGGCCTAATAGAACAATGAAATCATTTCCTGAAAACCCAGTATGACACCAGCTAGGAGAAAGCGCCCTGAAAGTTTGAGGTACTTACTGCCTTGAAGGATGTGTTGTGCACTCTGAACTAGGGCCAGTAAGCAACATACAGTGTGGTTTCACCCGTAACCAGACGCGGGGGGCTAACAACTAAGGGGTGGTGGCGAAACGTACCTAACGACCCACTTGCAAAAATTTTGCGCTTTGCTTTTCATTCCCACAATTCTGGTTTCAGCTCTTTTAGAAACTCGTTATCTAAGCGAGGGCTATTTCTTCCAGGGAACGCAATCGTGGTTCCACTGAACTAGAAGGTGGGGCTGCCACTTCATGCCGCTAGGCAAAGCAGCAGAACAGGAGAAAGACTATGTTGGCTCAGGTGATTTATCCTGACCATCGGTAAGTACTATATACTAGTATACTATATACGAGTATACTCCATGCATAGTGTACAATGTATACTACGTTATAGGAATGAACCGCCCCGTGTTTCCATTTCCCTAGCGAGACGTCGTTTACGTTGCTTTCACCGTAACAATGAACGTCTTTGTACATGTCTCCTTCTCCTTTTACACGTGGATGGCGGGACAGATACCTCAAAGAGGAATTTCCGCATCACAGACTATGCGGATATTTAACTGTACAAAGTGTGGTCAAATTGCACTCCAGTGTGGTTGTAACCCACTTACATCTCCGCCAGCAATGACCGAGTTTCTATTTCTGCATATTCTTATGAATATTTATTAATTTTGCCAATCTGACGGGCGTAAAAGGATACCTCATTGTTGATTCGTTTGCATTCCCCTGATTGCCCGAGGTTGAGCATCTTTTCGTGTCTGTGGTGGTATTTAAAAAATAGTGTCAATTCTCAATTTTCCGCAAGAACAGTGGCCACATTCTGAGCAGTGCTATGTACCATCTCATGAAGCAGTTCTTGTATTCATGCCCATGCAACAGATTTTCCTCCCTAATTAGGTCTGGGTTGACTAGTATCAAATTTAGCTCCCTTGAGATTATAGAATGAAAAAGGAAAGCCAGTGCAGAATTTTAAGTCTCCATCTGATAATCTTCAAAATGGACACTTCACATGGCTTTTTGTGTCCCCAATCTTGAATTAGTGTTATGTAATCCAGGGATCGCTCAGGCATAATCTTAGGGATTTTGTCCCTCTGAGTTCTTGTTAGTAATTTGGGTTCCTTTTTTTTTTTTTTTAATGTTTCTTTCTTTTTGAAGGGGGGAGGGGCAGAGAGAGGGAGAGACAGAGGATCTGAAGCAAGCTCTGTGCTGACAGCAGAGAGCCCCACGCGGGGCTCAAACTCACCAACCGTGAGATCATGACATAAGCCTAAATTAGATGCTTAACCGACTGGGCCACCCAGGCACCCCAGTAATTTGGGTTTCTAATGGTATAATGTGGCATGCTTAGGAGTATTGCCCTGTTGTAGAACTGCCACGTCTCCCCAAATGCTACTGTCAAGGACGAGTCACAGTAAGCCAGAGCCGGAAGGAATCTTCACGATCAGGCTGCCCATAGCCCATAATTTGCAGCCGGGGAAACCAAGGCACAACCTGTGAAGTGGTCAAGAGCTGAGTGCCCAACCCATATGCTCTAACTGAATCCCCTGAGCCCTCCGGGTGGCTGCGTGGTGCCCGGTCACATGGTCACTTTCCACATGTGCTATGACATGAACAGGGGTGCTGTGGGAAGCAACTGTTCATGGGTCTCTCAAGTTTCTGCATCTCAGGGAAGCCTTCGTCTTTTGTCTCTGACCCAGTTGTCTTGCACCTTCTGCCAGCATCTATGAAACTGCAGCAGGCTACCTCGTTACTCCCAAGTAGGGTAAAAGCTCAGATACTTCACAGTTTCTCAGAGTTGCAAGCAGTAGTTTCAGAAGCTCTTCATAGTGTTGTGGGGGACAGGTGTCTTCTGGTTAAATTAGTTTGGGAAAAGCTGAGGCCAAAAAAAAAAAAAAATATATATATATATATAAGAAATACAAGGAAGGAAAAGCAGGTTCTTTTCCTGTCAGATCCTTTAATAAACTAAAGAGCCTTAGAAGTCGCTCGTGGATGTGGGGGTGGGGTGGAGCAGGCTAAGTTTCAAGAATTATTTGCATAGAAACGTTCCTCCCTCTTTCCCCGTATGGAATGCCTATTAACATTGGAGAGAACAGTAAGAACAATAGAATAAAATCCGTAGAAAACCATTTGGAAAGCCCAAGTAAAATATTGTAAGAATAAGGGTGGAAATGCAGTTGAGAGGGGCAGTTTTCACATCCCTTGAAAACTCGAATGAGGTAAGCTAACAGGTACCAGCCTCAGCTACATGGTCCTTTTTGCAGGGGGACCGAAACCTTGCAAGCCACTGGGATTTTGCCTGAGGGTGAGATTTTAGCGTCAGAGGGGGGCTTAGAGACCATGCTAACTCTCTCATTTGCACATTGCAGCACCGAGGCCCGGCAGGAAGGCACTGAGGGCCGCCCAATTCATTGGTGGCAAATGATGGGAATAAAATCTAAGTGCTCTGAGGCACTCTTTAGTGTTCCTCACACAGTCTTTGTTCTCATTTTGTCCTGTTCCATTTATTTGTAACTAAACCTTCAAGTCTCTGAAGGCAAATATCATTTTGTCCCACCTAAAAGCTCCTACTACAATGCAACAGCCTATGGAATGTCTACCATGTTCCCTATAGTCACTATGCACAGCCCGCTCTGCCAGTCCAGCTTTCTGCCTTGAAAGGAATGCTCCATATTGGCGCTGTCCAATATGGTCACTAGAAGCTACGCGTGGTTACTGAGCACTTGATACGTGTGTGACTGAGGAACTGGTTTCTTAATTCCATTTTTATTTTTTTTTAATTTTTTTAATGTTTACTTTTGAGACACAGAGAGACAGAGCATGAACGGGGGAGGGTCAGAGAGAGACGGAGACGCAGAACCCGAAGCAGGCTCCAGGCTCTGAGCCGTCAGCCCAGAGCCTGATGCGGGGCTTGAACTCACGGACCGCGAGATCACGACGTGAGCTGAAGTCGGACGCTTCACCGACTGAACCATCCAGGCGCCCCTATTCCACTTTTCTTAAAGAAATTTTATTTTGGGGGGGAGCCTGGGTGGTTCAGTTAAGCGCCGGACTTCAGTTCAGGTCATGATCTCACAGTTCGTGAGTTCGAGTCCCACGTCTGGCTCTGGGCTAACAGCACAGAGCCTGCTTCGGATCCTCTCTCTCTCTCTCTCTCTCTCTCTCTCAGAAATAAACACTAACAAGTTATAAAAAGTTAAAGCAAAAACAAAAAAAATTTATTTTTTAAAAGGTTTAGTGCACACACGCATGGGGGAGGGACAGAGAGGGAGGGGAGAGAGCATCCCAAGCAGGCTCCCCGCTGTCAGTGCAGAGGCAGGGCTCGAGCTCACCAACCTGTGAGATCAGGACCTGAGCTACCCCGGCCCCCTTGTTCGGTTTAATGTTAATGAATTAGAATTTACATTTAAACGGCCACATGTGGCTAGTGGCTACCGTCTTGAGCCCCGCGGGGACTAACTGTAGGGATCGCAGAGCCCACAGCGCGTCACAGGGACTGAACCTGAGGGACAATCAGCAGCCAAAGCTGGAGTCGGATTCTCGCGAGGCGTTGTGCCGTCTGGGACGAGCGGACGCGCCCGCTGCGCGGGCCTCGGGCCCCATTCGTTCGTTCCTTCGACGACGTTCCACAAGCGCTAGCGGCCCGGGGCCTTGATTGGGGGAGGGCCCCAGGCACCACCCCCGCCCCGCCCATAGCCCTTAGAAAGGGGCGGGGCCTGGGGACGACGGTTGGCACGCGCGGCCGAGGGGGTGCCGCGCAAGCGCCACCGCCCAGGGGCTTGTGGGAGACGGGCCTGCCGTCCTGAGGCGTCGTCTCGGCGAGGCTGCCGTCCGGAGCCATGCCTTCCGACAGGAGGTCGTTGCGGAAGAGGACCAGGTCTAAGATCGGCTCGCTGAAGAGGCCTCACTCCAGGGTGATAAGCTGCGACCCGGGGTGCACCGGGGAGACCCCGGCCGACAAGTCGCACCCGGGAGGCAGCGTCCCCAGGCGCGAGGGTGGCGCGACGGCCAAGCCTCAGGCGGGCTGGCGGGCGTCCCTGCGCGCCTTGGGGGCCGAGACGCGCCGTTGTCTGCTGAAGATTTGGGTCCACCGGTGCCTCCGGCTGCTCTTGCTCGCCCTGCTGCTCGGGCTGTGCTACTACGCGAGCACCTGTGAGTCCCCCCCGGCCCCCCGGCCCCCCGGCCGCCGCCCTGGCTGGCCGCGTCTGCGCGTGTACCTTCGGTGGGACGGGTCGTACCCACGGAACACGGAACCTGTGTCCTGGACCCAGCTCATCCCACTTCGCGTCGCGTTCTCGAGATTTACGCCCGTGCGAGCAGGCGTCGCCCCTTCTTTCTGTTCAGTGGCCGAATGATATTCTGTTGTGTGAATATTTCGCATTTCGTGTCTCCGTTTCTCACTTGGTGGGCGTTTGGCTCACTTCCAGGTGTTGGCTGTGGTGGCTAACAGTGCCGCGGATGTCCCCGTACAAGGTTTCGCGGTACCAGTTCTCTTGGGCCTGCCCCTGGGAGTAAAATTGCCGGGGCATATGGGAATCCCGTGTTGAATTCTTTGAGGGAGTCCTAAACTGTTCTACAAAGCGATTGAACCGTTTTTACGTGCCCACGAACGATGTGCGAGGGTCCCAAGTTCACCAGCATTTGTTATCCTCCCCCTCTTTGGTTATCACCGTCCTGGTCTGTATAAGTGATATCTTACTATGGATTTCGTTAGTATTCCTGTAAAGACTAATGATACTGAGCATCTTTTCATGTGCTTTTAGACATTTGTATGTTTGGAGAAATGTCTGTTCGTGTTCTTTGGCCATTTTTAACTGGATTGTTTGTGGTTTTGTTATTGAGTTGTAAGAGTTCTTTATATATTCCGGATATGTGAATTGGAAATATTTTCTCCCACTCTGTAGGTTGGCTTTTTAGTTTCTTGTTAATGTGTTTGTTTGTTTGTTTGTTTGTTTGTTTTGGTGGACAAAAGTTTCTAATTTTGAGGAAGTCCAATTTATTTGTTTTTTTAAATTATTTTGTCACTTGTGCTTTTGGTGTCATATCTAAGAATCCATTGCCAAATCGAAAGTCATAAAGATTTATTTCTATGATTTCTTTAAAGAGTTTTGTGGTTCTAGCCCTTCTATGTAGGTTGTGGATCCATTTTGAATTAATTTTTGTATATGGTGTGTGTTAGGGGGCCCAGCATCATTCTTTCTATATGTGGATATCCAGCTGTCTTGGCACCATTTGTTGAAGAGACTAGTCATTCCCCGTTGAATGGTCTTGCCACCCTTGTTGAAAATCAGTTGACCATAGATTTATGGGTTTATTTCTGGACTCTTAAGTTTTATTCTACTGGTCTGTGTTTTTGTCCCTATGCCAGTATCATCCTCTTTTGATTACTATAGCTTTGTAGCAAGTTGAGAAATTGGGACATGTGAGTTCCCCAATTCTGTCTTTTATTCATAATGTTTTGAGCATTCAAGGCCCCTTGTAATTCCATGTGACTTTAAGGATCAGCTTTTCCATTTATGCAAAAAAGCCACTGAAGTTTGTTTTTCTTTTAATTTTTTTTATACATCCAAATTAGTTAGCATCTAGTGCAACAATGATTTCAGGAGTAGATTCCTTAATGCCCCTTCCCCATTTAGCCCATCCCCCCTCCCACACCCCCTCCAGGAACCCTCTGTTTGTTCTCCATATTTAAGAGTCTGTTATGTGTTGTCCCCCTCCCTGTTTTTAGATTATTTTTGTTTCCCTTCCCTTATGTTCATCTGTTTTGGATCTTAAAGTCCTCATGAGTGAAGTCATACAGTATTTGTCTTTCTCTGACTGAATAATTTCGCTTAGCATAATACCCTCCAGTTCCATCCATGTAGTTGCAAATGGCAAGATTTCATTCTTTTTGATTGCCGAGTAGTACTCCATTGTATGTATATATATATATATATATATATATATGTGTGTGTGTGTGTGTGTGTATGTGTGTGTATATATATATATATATATATATATATATATATATATATATATACCACATCTTCTTTATCCATTCATCCATCCATGGACATTTGGGCTCTTTCCATACTTTGGCTATTGTTGGTAGTGCTGCCATAAACATGGGGGTGCATGTATCCCTTTGAAACAGCACACCTGTATCCATTGGATAAATACCTAGTAGTGCAATTGCTGGGTCGTAGGGTAGTTCTATTTTTAGTTTTTTGAGGAACCTCCATACTGTTTTCCAGAGTGGCTGCACCAGCTTGCATTCCCAAGGCCACTGAAGTTTTGATAGGGATTGCTACGAATCTGTAGATCACTTTGGGCAGTCTTGCCATCTTAACAATATTAAGTGTTTCAACCCATAAAAATGAGATGTCTTCAGCGATGTTTTGTCGTTTTCAGGGTACAAGTCTTTAACCTCATTGGGTACATTTTATTCCTAGATATTTTGTTCTTTTGAATGCTGCTGTAAACGGAATTGTTTTCTTAATTTCCTTTTTGGATTGTTCATTGCTGGTGTATAGAAGCACAATTGATTTTTTCATGTTGATCTTGCAAATTCAGCGGAGCTGCAGGGTACAAGATCAACATGCAAAAATCAAAGTACTAGCCTCCATTTTACCCTCCCTTAAAGCTCTTCCACCTCTAACCTCATCTTACTAACCCCCCTTACCTCACCTCTCAAATTCCTTTCTCCATCACCTCCCTTCACAGAGACCTTTCCTTGCTCACTTCCCCATACCAAGGCCTTCCCTTCTTTTATGGTGGCCTCCTCTGCCTCCTTTACTCTCATAATTGACTTCCCTCTTTCACCCTTTTCCTTAAGGAAGTTCTTTTCTTTCCTTACACTCCTAAAAGCTTTCTCTTCATCACCGCAGTTCACAAATGTCTTCCCTCCATCATTATAGCTCAAAAATTCTTCTCAACTTTCAGTCAAGGTCCTTTCATTCTTCACCTCCCCACAGACTTTTCTTGGCTCACCTTACAGGCCTCCTCTTCCCTCATTCAAAAACTGGTCTTCTTTATCTCACAGAGCCCTTTACTTCTCTCACACAAGGTCTTCCCTCCCTCCCCTCCCTTTGAAAATACCTTCATTCACATTGTCCTCTCTCTAACGTACCTTCACAAAGCCCTTCCTTCCCTCAGTCAAAATCCTTCTTTTACCTCCTCATTTACCCTCCTCCAGGCCTTCTTCACTCACTGTCCTCTTAGATGCCTCTTTCAGCCCTCCAAAGCCTCCCCCCACATCTCCCCACTCACAGGTTTCTCCTCCTTCTCCACTCAAAGGCACTGTCTGCCTCTTCCCCAAAGTCTTATTTTCCTTCATTTTACTCCATGGTCTTGCTGCCTCACTCTCCTCGCTGAAAGTCTTTCTCAGTTCCTTCTCCAAATATTTCTTGCCCCCACTCAAATACTTTTCCTTTCCCCACAGCCTCTCTCCTTAGCTCCAAGTCGGCCTTCTCAAAAGGGCCTTCTCTACCTTACCTCCTGTGGCCTGCCCTCCCTCCCAACTCCCTCACAGTGGTATTCTGTCTCCTCATCTGTACAAAGGCCTTGGCTTTTCCACAGTCTTTCTCCCTCTCTCAAGCCCCAGCCTCAAGCCCAAAGCCCTTCTACTATCCCCACCTCTAATCTCAATGACTTCTCTCTCCCTGCCTGCTCCAGTGCCTTCCATCCCCCCAGCCAATGTTCTCCCACAGTCAAAGAAGGAGGCAAAAATTGGGCAGGGGCATTGTAAGTAAATGGAACAAAGGCTTCTGTATACTATGTCATAAA
The DNA here is from genome assembly GCF_027475565.1 of Acinonyx jubatus. Classification (NCBI taxonomy): domain Eukaryota; kingdom Metazoa; phylum Chordata; class Mammalia; order Carnivora; family Felidae; genus Acinonyx; species Acinonyx jubatus. The sequence continues at coordinate 118,106,492 of NC_069389.1, forward strand.
GTTGTGGGTTTATAACTTTTGGTGAAGGATGAAATTCAAAGTTAAATAATGTATATCCTGTGCATTCTTTTTATCAGCTATTTTACATAAGTTAGGAAAATATGATTTCTGTTCTTTGACAGATATCTTTTTTTTTTTTAATTTTTTTTTCAACGTTTATTTATTTTTGGGACAGAGAGAGACAGAGCATGAACGGGGGAGGGGCAGAGAGAGAGGGAGACACAGAATCGGAAGCAGGCTCCAGGCTCTGAGCCATCAGCCCAGAGCCCGACGCGGGGCTCGAACTCACGGACCGCGAGATCGTGACCTGGCTGAAGTCAGACGCTTAACCCACTGCGCCACCCAGGCGCCCCATGACAGATATCTTAAGATACTTTTTAAATGATTGCTTGCAAGTCATATTACTTCAAATTATTCATTTTTCCTACTATTCATCTAAAATACCAAAGTATTTCTGAATTACTTTTACTGTATTTGTAAATGTTAGTTACAAATACATTTGAGAGCCTTACAAACTGAGGGCTTTTTCATTCTCTGAAAAAGAAAGTTAAAAAACAAAACTATAAATTGTACATCATTTTTTTCTTAGTCCATGAGTTCTTCATTTTCTGTTTCTATTTTGAGTAGAACTCTTACAAAAAAAGAATACTGTTATTCAGTGTGATTTCTTTATTTCCATGGGGACTTTTTCCAATATAGGTTTAACATGTTTTCTCCTAAAATAATCCATGATTCATTCTTTATATTGTCAGATTTCCCAGATTCTGAGGAGGTGATCTATGACTAGATGGATTAAGTATCATTTTGCATTTTAAATGATTTAACTTAATTAATGTAACTAAATGCACTGTGTTATGGGTGGAATTGTGTCCCTTCCTTCCATAAAAAAAAGTTGGAATTTTAACCCCAAGTACCTGAGAATGTGACCTTTTTAGAGAAGAGGTCTTTATAGAGTTAATCAAGTTAAAATGAAGTGAGCACTAATCCAATAGGACTGTAGGTATCCTTATGAAAAAGGGGAAATCTGGACACAGAGTTAGACATTCATAGAGGGAAAGACCAAATGAATAAACACAGGAAGAAGATAGGCATCTACACGCCAAGGAGAGAGGCTTTTTCTTCCATGCCTCAGAAGTAACCAGTCCTATTGACATCTTAATTTTGGACTTTTAGCCACCAGAACCGTGAGATAATAAGTTTCTGTTGTTTTAAGCCACCTAGTTTATGGTGCTTTGTTTCAACAACCCTAGCAAACTAATAAACACAGAAGGGTAAAATAATTTGGCCACAGGCTGGAGTTTAATGGTGAAAGCAGGGCATATGATCCTAGAGCTAAAATTTCCCTTCTCCTTTCTAGACAGACCCTTGTGAGTTCTCTTAGATTTAATGCCACAAATGGAAATTGAAGTCGAGGGACTTGAGGTAGCTCAAGTCTGGGATACCTCCAGTTTTGTATTGTCATTTGGGCTCCCAAGCCACTTTGCTTTTCAGGTTATATTTATGTAGAAGGCATATAGGCTAGTGGCATACAGGATGAGGAGACTAGCGGATTCAGGACTGGGAGTTTGATCCCCTCCTCCCCCACCAACTCTCTGTAACCTATTGGATCAGTCCTCACTGCACATATTTTTCAGGGAGATTTAAAAAAAAAAAAGATTGACTAATAGTTGGTATTTACAGAATGCTTTAGCTCCATGGACAAAACCATGGGACTGGTTTCTGTATTATATTAGAATACTTCATTTATCTGCTATCCTTGGGGAGTGAATGAGGCAGTGCACATTGAGAGAGGGTCTGGCTACTGGCCATGTACCTCATTAAGCACCAAGCTTGCTCGTGCCTTAACCATTTGTGTATGTGGTGTGGTTGGAGGAGCTCTGAACTAAGAGCTAGGAGACCCAAGTGGTCTTGATTATGACGTTGACTTGCTGTGTGACCTTTGATGAATCACTTTTCCTCTTTAGGTTTCATTTACCCTGTCTAAAAACTGAGATTTCACTAGATCAATGTTTCTCCTGCCTCAGTCATTTGTATAACACCTGCACAGCTCTTGGTTATCTTAACGTTACCAGTTTTTCATATTTTTTTTAAACTGCCTCACTTTTTTACATAAATATATTTTATTTATTTATTTATTTTTATTTTTAAATATATTTATTGTAAAAGGACACACTAACTGTGTAGCACAATTATAATGGAAAGCTGGTCATATTTGCTATTAAGAGAATTATTTATAAAAATAAATATCCTGAAAACAAGATAATGTTATTAAATTTAAAATTATAAACAATAAAAATAAACAAAGGCATATAACAACATATTTACTCATTTTACATTGTACTAAGCACTTTATTTATGACTTCATTTAATCCTTCTAATCCTTCAAAATAAATAGTATCCCCATTTTGCAGATGAATAAACTGAAGCATAGAGAGGTTTACTGACTTGAAGCTCACCAGCTAGTATGTGGCAGTGCCAGAATGCAAATTCAGGTCGAGGCCAAAGCCCAGAAAGACTGCAACATAGGTAGACCCTCTACTTACTAAAGTCCCAGCAGAATCTTCTCCAGTGTGATACCATTAGCCATCAATATGCCATTAGCCACTGCTCCCATTCTGTCTCCTCACCATTTAATCCAGTTCCTCATCTGAGAGACCTCCCTGCAGAGCAGAGCTGGCAACATAATCTGCATAATGAAAAGGTGGGATCCCTTGTTCAAAATGTATTACACATTTCAAGAACATCGAACCAAGAGTAGGGTCCTTCTAAGAGCCAGACTGTAGATTACACAGGTCTCATAGCCATAGAGCCTGCAGCTTTGAGTTTGTTTGTTTTCTGAAATGTAGTTAGATTTTCAGTCTTTTATTTTTTAACAGGAAAATTAAAAATAAAATTCTTTGCGACTGGGAAACATAATTGGTTATTTACCATTTCTTGCTGCCATTGAAGGAAGCGGGCTCCTAATCTTTTGTTTGCTGAGCATGTTAGTGAATGTACAGATGCAAATTAGAGGCAGAGAGGATGGAATTATTCTGCATATGAAAAGCAATTCAGGATGGGGAAAGAGTCTGGAGCCTAATAGGGTGGAAAGGAAGATCTGAGAAGACTTGGGTGAGGGCTGATGGGAGATTTTGGAGAGAGAAAAGGACAGTTGAGTTGCTCCCAGGGATGAAAGAAAGAGATGTTAAGGGGGATTTTATAAAGGTTTACCATGCAGTGAGTTATGTCAACCTTGTTTGGTGTCATGGTAGTTTTGATATGCTAGTCATATGGAAAGACAGAGAGAGACACACACACAATCTTATGTATTTCTTTCTACACTTTTAAAATAAATACATAAATAGTAAAAATAAATACATCCTAAATATACAACTGTGTTCCTCCTAAAATCAACTCATGTAATGCTGTTGGTACGGGATATACTGCTCAAAGCAACTTGTAAATAATTGTCTTTCAGAGTAGGGAAGAAACCAGTGGTAGAGGGCAGGTTAAACATGCTGCAGAATCTTGGTTCAGGCTGCCACTGATGGTGCCTACCTGCGTAAATGTTTAATTGCTTCCTCTATTTCAAATGCCCGTTGAAATGACTAAGAGATCTATAATGGTTGAAAACCAAGGGAACCAAGAAGGATGCCATCTGCCATCAATATGCCAGAAATTTGGAGGGATTTTTGAAAGATAGAGAGGAGACCAGGCCAAATACTACTGAGAAAAGTTGCAGCGTCCTTCGTTTCACGTCAGGCTAAGGCCAAGCTTGTCTGGTAGGAGCTGGAGGCTAGGGTACTTTGAGTTGGGTATAATCTCTGTCCTGGAGGGACTCCAGAAAACACACCACCTGTAGAAGATAACCTAGAGTGGAGACTCAGGCCACAGTATGCTATTACTGCCAGCCAACACTTTCTTCAGATGATGCCGGGACAGTCAGTTGGGGAAGGGGAGCGCCAAGTGAACAAATGGAGGTGTCTGGTCCTGTCAGAGCCACTTGCGATTGTAGTTCCTTTCCTATATGGTGTAGGACAATGAGCCCTCTACTCTGTTGAAGTATGCCTGGCAATACTAATCTCATTTTTTGTACCCTGTGCTGGAAGCACTCTTCCAAGACCTTTGTGTGCCCAGCTTCTTCTAATCCTTTTTTTAAGCTTAAATATTATCTCAGCTAGGCCATCCTCTAGTTAAAGTAGGTCCCCTACCTTATACTGTATTGATACGACTTTCTTTGTAGCACTCACTGCAATTTGTAATTATTTAATTTGTTAGTTTACTTATTTTTTGCCTGTTTTCTCCACGGTACTTTAGGCCCCATGAGGGCAAGGTTCTTTTTTTTTCTTAATATGAAATTTATTGTCAAATTGGTTTCCATACAACACCCAGTACTCATCCCAACAGGTGCCCTCCTCAATACCCATCACCCCCCCACCCCTCCCTCCCCCCCATCCCTCCCTCCCCCCCCCACCCCCCCCGGTCAACCCTCAGATTGTTCTCAGTTTTTCAGAGTCTCTTATGGTTTGGCTCCCTCCCTAACTTTTTTTTTCCATCCCCTCCCCCATGGTTTTCTGTTAAGTTTCAAGGGCAGGGATCTTATCTGATTTGTTCACTAATGTATCCTCCAAACCTAGAATATAGTAGGCATTAAATGTGTATCTATTGAATGAGTAGGAGTTAGGAAAAACAAACAGAACAAAATCGGTTATTTTACATATTGTTAAGATGTGTAATATACAGTGAAGATAAAACTGTCATGAATGAACGTTTATGCATAGTGTTAAAATACATAAAACAGATGGTTTTAGAAATTCAAGTAGAAATGGACAGAACCACAATTGTGGTGGGAGACTGTAATACATAACTTTTAGTCCTAGAAAAAAAAATAAGGATATTGAGCATTTGAATAATACACTGTAACTTGATTTAACATGTATAATAAAGCTCATATTCATATAATAAGGTTCATATCATAAGAAAGTACCCTACAGGCTGAGAATACTTACTCAAGTGTATGTGTATGGAAATTGCTCTCATTAAAATGAGAAAGAGAATATTATCATTGATGTAAAGGAGATTTAAAAATTATAAGTGAATATTCCTATAATTCCATCCTAATAATAATTTTGTAAGTGGATGATTTCCTAGGAAAATAAAAATCTAAATTGGCTCATGAGCACAAAGAAGTGAAATGTTATTAAGGCACCATTCCCTCCACAAAATACAGTCAGACTAAACTAAAGTTTTCACAAACTTTTAGTGGATCAAATATTTCCTATGCTGTTTAAATAATTTCAGTATAGAAAAAAGATGGGAAGCTTCCCATATTATTTTATGAAGTAAATATAAACCCCATGCCAAATCCTACATAGATAGCACAAAAGGAAAGGCAGACACACTTTACTTAGGAATGTTGATCCACAAATCCTACATAAAGCATTAGCATTTGTGGGCTTTATTTTAGGAATGCAAGAATATTTTTTTTTGTCCAGAATTTTTAATTTAATTTTTTTAAATTTACATCCAAATTAGTTAGCATCTAGTGCAACAATGATTTCAGGAGTAGATTCCTTAATGCCCCTTCCCCATTTAGCCCATTCCCCCTCCCACACCCCCTCCAGGAACCCTCTGTTTGTTCTCCATATTTAAGAGTCTGTTATGTGTTGTCCCCCTCCCTGTTTTTAGATTATTTTTGTTTCCCTTCCCTTATGTTCATCTGTTTTGGATCTTAAAGTCCTCATATGAGTGAAGTCATACAATATTTGTCTTTCTCTGACTGAATAATTTCGCTTAGCATAATACCCTCCAGTTCCATCCATGTAGTTGCAAATGGCAAGATTTCATTCTTTTTGATTGCCGAGTAGTACTCCATTGTGTGTGTGTGTGTGTGTGTGTGTGTGTGTGTGTGTGTGTATATGTGTGTGTGTATGTATATATATATATATATATATATATATATATATATATATACCACATCTTCTTTATCCATTCATCCATCCATGGACATTTGGGCTCTTTCCATACTTTGGCTATTGTTGGTAGTGCTGCCATAAACATGGGGGTGCATGTGTCCCTTCGAAACAGCACACCTGTATCCATTGGATAAATACCTAGTAGTGCAATTGCTGGGTCGTAGGGTAGTTCTATTTTTAGTTTTTTGAGGAACCTCCATACTGTTTTCCAGAGTGGCTGCACCAGCTTGCATTCCCACCAACAACGCAAAAGAGATCCTCTTTCTCCACATCCTCGCCAACATCTGTTGTTGCCTGATTTGTTAATGTTAGCCATTCTGTCAGGTGTAAGGTGGCATCTCATTGTGGTTATGATTTGTATTTCCCTGATGATGAGTGATGTGGAGCATTTTTTCATGTGTCGGTTGGCCACCTGGATGTCTTCTTTGGAGAAGTGTCTATTCATGTCTTTTGCCCATTCCTTCACTGGATTATTTGTTTTTTGGGTGTTGAGTTTGATAAGTTCTTTATAGATTTTGGATACTAACCCTTTATTGGATATGTCATTTGCAAATACATTCTCCCATTCTGTCAGTTGCCTTTTAGTTTTGTTGATTGTTCCCTTCAGCGTGTAGAAGATTTTTGTTTTGATGAGGTCCCAATAGTTCATTTTTGCTTTTGTTTCCCTTGCCTCCAGAGACGTGTTGAGTAAGGAGTTGCAGCAGCTGAGGTCTAAGAGGTTTTTGTCTGCTTTCTTCTCTAGGATTTTGATGGCTTCCTGTCTTATGTTTAGGTCTTTCATCGATTTTGAGTTTATTTTTGTGTATGGTGTAAGACAGTGGTCCAGGTTCATTCTTCTGCATGTCACTGTCCACTTTTCCCAGCACCACTTGCTGAAGAGACTGTCTTTATTCCAATGGATATTCTTTCCTGCTTTGTCAAAGATTAGTTGGCCATACGTTTGTGGGTCCATTTCTGGGTTCTCTATTCTGTTCCATTGATCTGAGTGTCTGTTCTTGTGCCAGTACCATACAGCTTGATGGTCTTGATGATTACAGCTTTGTAGTATAGCTTGACGTCCCGGATTGTGATACCTCCTGCTTTGGTTTTCTTTTTCAAGATTGCTTTGGCTATTCGGGGTCTTTTCTGGTCCCATACAAATTTTAGGATTATTTGTTCTAGTTCTGTGAAGAATGCTGGTGTTATTTTGATAGGGATTGCATTGAATATGTAGACTGCTTTGGGTAGTATCGACATTTTAACAATATTTGTTCTTCCTGTCCAAGACCATGGAATCTTTTCCCATTTTTTTGTGTCTTCTTCAATTTCTTTCATAAGCTTTCTATAGTTTTCAGTGTATAGATTTTTCACCTCTTTGGTTAGATTTATTCCTAGGTATTTTATGGTTTTTGGTGCAATTGCAAATTGGATCGATTCCTTGATTTCTCTTTCTGTTGCTTCATTATTGGTGAATAGGAATGCAACTGATTTCTGTGCATTGATTTTATATCCTGCAACTTTGCTGAATTCATGAATCTAGCAGTTTTTTGGTGGAATATTTTGGGTTTTCCATATAGAGTATCATGTCATCTGTGAAGAGTGAAAGTTTGACCCCTCCTGGCCGATTTGGATGCCTTTTATTTCTTTGTGTTGTCTGATTGTGGAGGCTAAGACTTCCAATACTGTGGTGAGTAACAGTGGCGAGAGTGGACATCCCTGTCTTGTTCCTGACCTTAGGCGGAAAGCTCTCAGTTTTTCCCCATTGAGGATGATATTAGCATTGGGTCATTCATATGTGGCTTTTATGATCTTGAGGTATGATCCTTCAATCCCTACTTTCTTGAGGGTTTTTATCAAGAAAGAATGTTGTATTTTGTCAAATGCTTTCTCTGCATCTATTGAGAGGATCATATGGTTCTTGTCCTTTCTTTTATTGATGTGATGAATCATGTTAATTGTTTTGCACATATTGAACCAGCCCTGCATCCCGTATAAATGCCATTTGGTCGTGGTGAATAATTTTTTTAATGTATTGTTTGATCCTGTTGGCTAATGTCTTGTTGAGGATTTTTGCATCTGTGTTCATCAGGGAAATTGGTCTATACTTCTCCTTTTTAGTGGGGTCTCTGTCTGGTTTTGGAAGGAATGCAAGAATATTTTAATATTGGGAGATATATTAATATTTAACAATTAATAGTCAGGGGGAAATATAGTGGCAGTAAGTATTAAAAACATTTGATAAAATCCCACTTCCATTCTTAATTTTTTTTTTTAACATTTATTTATTTTTGAGAGAGAGAGAGAGAGACAGAGCGTAAGCAGGGGAGGAGCAGAGAGAGAGGGAGACACAGAATCCAAAGCAGGCTCCAGGCTGTGAGCTGTCAGCACAGACCCTGACGCGGGGCTTGAAATCATGGACCTTGAGATCATGACCTGAGCCAAAGTCGAACCCTTAACTGACTGAGCCACCCTGGCACCCCACCCCCGCCGCCTTTTAAAAAAAATTTTGTTTTACATTAAAAAAATTTTTCCCCACTTCCGTTCTTGAATAAAAATGAAAAAAAATGAGAAAATTTGTAGTAAACTAGGACTAGAGCAATGTACCCTTAATTTAATAAAAAATATCTATCCTAAGCCAGCAGCCAAAATTATACTTAATGATGAAACATTAGTGCTTTCACATTAAAGTCAGGATCAACTGTAGTATGCCCATTATCATAGCGTTTTTTTTCTCACCATGGTTTCAGAAGTTCTAGGCAATGCAGTGAGAGAAAAAAAAGAAATGAGCTGTTAGTATTGGAAAGAAAGGAGGCAAAACCATCTATATTTAGTGATAATATGATTATGAAGAAATGAAATGAACTTTCATTTTGAGAGAGAAGGAGAAGAGAGAGAGTGTGTGTGCACATGCAAGAGCAGAGGAATGGCAGAGAGAGAGGGAGAGAGAGAATCCCAAGCAGGCTCTGTGCTGTCACATTTGACATGGGGCTCAGTCTCACGAATGTGAGGTCATGGGCTTATCCAAAATCAAGAGTTAGAGGCTTACCTGACTGAGCCACCCAGGCACCTTGGAAATCTTAGAATTTAGAATGTTTTTCTAAACATGACCTGAAAGGCAGAAATGGTAAAGGAAGAGACTGATAGATTTGATTACATAAAATATTTAAAAATTTTGAACTTCCCAAAACATCATAAAAAATATAAATGTAGCTGATTACCTTGAAAAATATTTTTAACATATGTGGCAGACTGAAGGTAAATTTCTCTACCATACAACCAATTTATGGAAGATGTAAGCTCACCGATAACTTAAAGGTGCAAATTAAACCAAAGGAATACCATTATTTTGGCCATCAAACTGGCAAAGAACAACAAAAAGTCTAGAGTGCAAGAATATTGGTACTTGCCTGCACTACTGGTAGAAGTGTACCTTGGGGCAGCCTTGCTGGAGGGTAGTGTGGCCAAGATCAAGAGCCATTCCCTACCAATTTATCCTAAGGAAATTTTCATAGCTGTTTGCAAATATATGGTTCCAATGATAATCATTGCAGTTTTCTTTCTGTTTTTTGTTTTGATTCTTGAAGTATAATTGACATACATTATATTAGTTTTAGGTGTACAAGATAATGATGAGATATTTGTGTATATTGCAGAATGATCACGGTAACTATAGTTAGCATCTATCATCAGACATAGTTATAAAATGTTTTTTTCTTGTGATGAAAACTTTTAAGATCTACTTTCTTAGCAACTTTATGAAATACAGTTTTATTAACTGTAATAAGCATGCTGTACATTTCATCCCCAGGACTTATTTATTTTGTAACTGGAAGTTTGTGCCTTTAATTCCCTTAATCCATTTCACCTACCCCCACTGCCTGCCTCTGGCAACCGCCAGTCTCTTCTTTGTATCTAGGAGTTCTATGCAGTGTTCTTTATAATATGAATATCTTGTGAATAACAAATGTCTTTCTATGGGGAGATGGTTAATTCAGTTGTAATAGAGCCACATAATGGAATACTGTGAAATTATTAAAGATAGTGTTGACAAATACTGAATAATATGGACAGATCCATGCTATGTGAACAAAGATAGATATACTTTCCTCTTATATAGGAAGGAATCGTGCAAAGAAAACTAAATGCAGTTTCTTTGAGGTATTGAGGAAGAAGGAAAGGAAAGTTTTACATTGTCCAAGGCCTTGATTTTTATCAGTAAATAAAGAAGGCAACATATATGCCAAGAGTTTCTGTGATGGGGTCTGATTTAGTTGGGATACATACTGTTTCCAAGTTGTTAATTGATAGGGCCTCTGAATATCAGTGCTGTTTGTCAGAGGCAACTTCACTATTGTAATTTAGTTTACAGCACAGCAATGGGATGTGTTGGTAGATGGCTTAAGAATGTTAAAATTAATTAATTTTTTAATTAATTTTTTAAATTTAATACTTAGTTTTTCAGTTTCGCAGCAGAATCACATTCTGATTATTAATAGTACCTAAGCTGTTATGAGATTTAAGTATAATATCTTAGCTCTTAGGCTTTCCATAGTTAATTTAAGCAAAGGATAGTTACTGTTAAAGGACCATAGAGAGTGATCAATGCTTTATATATGTTGGGATTAATAATTTCACTTTTTCTTAAGGGTCCTCAAATTCTGTGTCTTCAAGTGAATATAATGTGTGGAGCAGTGAAAATGCTGATGGACAAACTCCAGAAAAAACTTCTGCATGGGAAGCTCTGTTCAATTTTTTCTTTCCAACAAGTAAGTTCTTTTTTTTCCCCCTCCCAGTGTCCTCATTTTGTAAAGAGTAGTTAAATGGTTAGGAGGCAGTGTGGTCTATTGGCAATGGAGTGAGATAGACCTGGGTTTTAATCCTGACTCAACCCTTTGCCGTAGGCAAGATAGCATCTGTGAACCTCAGTGTCCTCAGCTTTAATGAAAATATTTACCACAAAGAATTGTGAGGATGACCTGAGACAGTATTTTTAAGACATTTCATAAATGCAGGTTACTCTTTATAGAAATACTTTTCCTTCATAAATATCTAAACCTTACACAACTTACCTTAATGGCATTGCCTGAAATTTAGTCACTGACCCAGTATTGTGAAATTAATGCCTTCTGTATCATTAATCAGGGTACTGTGTGGCTCTGATGTTACGGAATATACCAGATGTTTTCCCATCTGTTTTAATGATAAAGAGTTCAGGTTTCAAGTCACATCATCTTTTTGTGATTCTGTATATAATGTGTTTATCAAGCACATGATGACCCCTGAGAATTATTAACCACAAATAAACATGTTTCATTTTCTGCAGCATGTGGTACCCTTTCAAGGAGAAGCTTCAAATAAATTGACATATGTGAATTACAAAGATGAAGCTTTTATTAACAATCATGTGGAATTTATTCTAGCAGAATTTGATGTACATATGTAAGCACAAAATTATATCCGTTTGTTTAATTTCAGATTCTGCCACTGAATTCTTCTGTGATCTTGCAGAAGTCTCCTCATTTTTCTCTATACTGGTTTCATCAAGTACAAAACAGGCATTATAACACCTAATACTAATGAGAATAGCAAAATAAATGAGCCCCTTAAGTAAATTTTAAAAACCACCCTGTTCAAGTTGAGTGAAGAAAGAGAAATTTGAGGGCTGCCTAGCTGGCTCAGTCAGTAGAGCATGTGACTGTTGATTTTGGGTCGTAAGTTTGAGCCCTACGTTGGCCATAGAGTTTACTTAAAAAACATAAAAATAATGAAATCTTTAAAAAAAGGAATTTGAGAAGGTGTTATGTTGTGAAGCTAAATGAATGGCTTAGTGAGAGTGCCAAAGTTGGTCATAAACAACAAATGATGATTTAAGTTTTTTTTTTTTTTTAGAAATGTTTATTTATTTATTTTTGAGGAAGAGAGAGCACAAGCAGGGGAAGGGCAGAGAGAGAGAGGGAGACAGAATCTGAAGCAGACTCCAGGCTCTGAGCTGTCAGTGCAGAGCCTGACACAGGGCTCAAACTTACAAACTGTGAGATCATGACCTGAGCCAAAGTCGGATGCTTAATCAGCTGAGCCACCCAGGTGCCCTGATGATTTAAGCTTTAGAGCTAATGAAGATAACAGACATAAACTGTTCCATAATTACCTCTAATAACAACATTATACAAACACTGAAGCCACCTTTTCACTCTTATGTGTATCCTGAGAAGCTTAACAGAAGACCATGGGGGAGGGGAAGAAAAAAAAAGAAAGAAGAGGTTAGAGAGGGAGGGAGCCAAAACATAAGAGAGTCTTAAAAACAGAACAAACTGAAGGTTGATGGGGGGTGGGAGGGAGGGGAGGGTGGGTGATGGGTATTGAGGAGGGCGCCTGTTGGGATGAACACTGGGTGTTGTATGGAAACCAATTTGACAATAAATTTCATATTTAAAAAAATCAAAATTAAAAAAGTAAATAAATAAAAACAGTCTAAATAAGAATATCTGCATTTCCAAAATATTCCTTCAACCTGGCACAGTAAATTGAGTCAAAATCAATTGTATGAGATACTCAACAAAATCAGACGGTTCCATTTTAAGAGAAACATCTGACCCAGGTTGATTCAAATCTTTAAAAAACAGTGATTAATTATTTATAAAATGTATATGCTGTTTCTTTGAAAAGAATAACTACAAGTTCATAAAATGGGAAATACTTTTAACCAATTTATTTCCTCTCCTGTATAATTGAAAAGGAACACTCTTCCCACTTAAGCACTAAAAAAAAGTCTGCTGTTTTGTCATTAGGCTGTTGTTCGTAAAAGATTTATCTCTTGCACATTAAAGTGATAACCTTGAGACCGATTGACAGGGAAGCTTGAGAGGTCACACAGTCCTTCTCTCTTTGGACAAAATTATATACTTAACACCTGGTAAAAATTTTCTACCCTTTTTGTTCTTCAAAATACAATGTCTCAGTAATTTAAGTCTGAAAGTTAATTTTAGTATCTGGCATAAAGTCCATCAGATCCAACTGCAGTATAAAATAACAGAAGCTCAGGGGCACCTGGGTGACTCAGTCAGTTAAGCACCCAACTTTGGCTCAGGTGTTGATCTCACGGTTCATGGGTTCGAGGCCCGTGTTGGGCTCTGCGCTGACAGCTCAAAGCCTGGAGCCTTCTTCAGATTCTGTGTCTCATCTCTCTCTGCCCCTCCCCTGCTCACACTCTGTCTCTCTCTCAGAAATGAATAAACATTAAAAAAAATTTTAACATTTATTATTTTTTTGAGACAGAGAGAGACAGAGCATGAACAGGGTGAACAGGGGAGGGTCAGAGAGAGAGAGGGAGACACAGAATCTGAAACAGGCTCCAGGCTCTGTCAGCACAGAGCCCGATGCGGGACTCGAACTCATGGACCGCAAGATCATGACCTGAGCCGAAGTTGGACACTCAACCGACTGAGCCACCCAGGTGCCCCCCCATTAAAAAAATTTTTAAATAACAGAAGCTCAGCATTAGATGAGATCTTAATCATCCAGTCCAGTCTCTTTTGTGATTTAAAATCTCTTCTATGATTTCCATTCCTGGAAAGTGATCTTTGAATGATGCCAATAGCAAAGAATTCTGCACATAGTAAGTCCATACCATCTCTAACCGGGCCCTGATCATGGTATTCCAGATGCACTCCAGCCTGGGAAGGGAAGTCACTGTGGGCTGGGTAGAATTGAGAATAGATTGCCTAGTGTATATAACAACAAAGTAGACCAAACTCTTATATGTCTAAAATGTTTGGGAAATGAATATGCAGGGCAACTGATAATGCATTAAATTTGTGGCCTTGCACAGGTTACTTTGATCCTTCATTTCTTTATTTCTAGAATGGGGGTTGTAAAACTCATTTTGAGAGTTTGTTATAAAGATTAGAAATAACGTGTGTAAATCAAGGTACCTGGCCCAAGTAGGTGCCTAGTGAATGGTAGCTAGTATTATTTTTACCTTAGTTTTGGGAACTGCAAATCTTTAAAAAAGAGGAATATAATAAACTATACCAAGAGATAAAAATATGCTTGTAAACATCATACTGTTCTTTGCTGATGTTCAAGTGCTTGAGAGTGATTATAAAACATCAGTTATTACTTTTCTAAGTCTGTAGTTGTTGACAGTATTGAAGATTGAACTGAATCTATGCTGGCCGTAAGCCATACTGTAGAAGTTTTCTTTTTGAATAAAAATCTGGTATCTGCCGTTTTGGTTGTCATTTGTTTCTCTTACAAAGCAGGATGTTTAAAAGAATCAGCTGTTTGAGCTTGCAAGTCTTTATTTATTTATTTATTTATTTATTTATTTATTTATGAGCTTGCAAGTCTTATAGATTCTGATATGTATGAATTTATTGCAGTTGCATGAATCTTCTTGTTCATGCCATAAATCATTGCCTGTTCAGAATTATAGAGTCATAACTTAAGGTCAAAAGGAAGAATCTTAAAACATACCGTAGTGCCAATATGGTAAGTGTTCACAGAAAGTAGGTCAATACCAATAGTATCATTTACCTTACACTCTAACAGTAAACTGAATTTTACTTACATTCATTTTCATTGACACATTCAGTGAGTTTCTGTAGCTTAGTAGAATTGAGTGAGAGGATATTCATGGTATTATGTTATTAACAAGGCATTAGTTTTAAGGACATTTGGTATGTTCTTGTTACTTAGCTCCTTCTGTGTTATATTTGTATTACTACTACTCAGCTTATGATCTATAGTCCTTTTAAAACTACCTTACCAATGACCTGTTAACAATTTACATTTTTCTGCCATTTATCTAGAATTGAAAATGTGATGTTAAATAACTTTGTGGTAATTTTTAGCTTAACTCTTTTTTTTCAACATTCATCACCATTTGTACATGTCATTCAGTCTTTAAATGTACCAGTTTGAGGGGCGCCTGGGTAGCTCAGTCAGTTAAGTGTCCAACTTTGGCTCAGGTCATGATCTTGCAGTTCAAGCCCTGTGTCAGGCTCTGTGCTGACAGCTCAGAGACTGCAGCCCACTTCGGATTCTATGTCTCCCTCTCTCTCTGCCCCTCCCCAGCTCATGCTCTGTCTCTGTGTTTCTCTCTCTCTCTCTCTCAAAAATAAATAATAAAACATTGAAAAACATTTAAACGCACCAGTTTGAATACTTTTCTTTTTTTGTCTTGCAGTAATTATTTAATTAAGGAAAGTGCTTATTAACCATACTGAATTATTTTTCTTGGATTTTGTTGGTAAAAGCATGCACTCCAAAGCAGAATCAGGTGGTGAAGGCTTGCAACGAGCAGCAAGATTACAAGAAGACTGAATGTTTGGGATATAAATGCTGTTACTCATCCTTCAAGATCAGTAACATCAACTGTTTTGTCCCATTAAAGGATAGTAAGTTCATCCTCTTACATTTATTATATTTATGTTTTTAAAAATTGAAGAAATAGGTCACAATGGCATAAGTTTAAATTTGGATCTCTCAGCTTAACACCGAAAGGGGGATCCCAGCCCTCGAGCAACACTGTCTGTAAAAGTCCAGAGGTGGGCAGGCCTCAATTCATCAACAGTTTCGGCTTAGCCTTTGAT
Organism: Acinonyx jubatus; assembly: GCF_027475565.1. Classification (NCBI taxonomy): domain Eukaryota; kingdom Metazoa; phylum Chordata; class Mammalia; order Carnivora; family Felidae; genus Acinonyx; species Acinonyx jubatus. The sequence goes on from NC_069389.1 coordinate 118,122,018, forward strand.
ATGACTTTGGCAGTTCAAAATTAGTCTCCTCTTTTCTTTTGCTTTAGTCGATCTCTGTCTTGTTCCAGAGATTCCAGGCTCTGTGAGATCTAACCTTCAGTGCTTGGAAGAAGATACCAGTTGAGCATGCCTTAGCTTATTTTTCTCTTCTCACCTTTTCTTCCTACTTGAGTAGAATTCTTCCCGTTTATCTTGTCTTCAAACATAACGTTCAAAGTATGTAACAATAGACTTGCATGTTCCTTGTTAAGGTTTGTTTATTAGTTTCTCTTTGTTCTATTGTTTTTGAATCAGGTTCTTAAGATTTGTTTTTTCTTTAAAAAGTTTTGAGAACTAGACCATCTGTTTTTGCTCCTGCATTTGGATTGTGGGGACATATTACCAGTTGGTCCCATGATGGACATATTAGATATGATTAAACACTAACAAATACTACAAAAAGGGTGCATGCAAAACAATGTCTTAGGTTAATATAGTCCCTATTCAATTTACAGGTCTTTGTTGAACATCTAGTATTAATAATGGAAACTGAAACCTGATCATGAATACAGTATTACAGTTTCAGCACTGTCACACGGTGTTTATAATTCATTCATCAGTTTAGTCTTTATATTATGTGTCAAGAAACATTCAGCCTTTGTGGAGGGAAAAATTGTACCGTGACTTATAATTCCCCAATCATATTAGAATGCATTTCCAAATGAATATAAGAATAAAATATGCTTATTCACCTGCAAAGTCTTGATTTCTTATTTAATGTTTTATAATTTGAAGTAAACATTTAAGAAGCCATTCCTTTAACAAGTCAACTATTCGTAGTTTAATTCCCTCCTTGAGTGCTCTAGGATGTATAACATATGGCCAAGAAAAAAAACACACTTCGGCCATAGGAAGAAATATATAGTATGAGTCATAATAGTCTGTTAAGAAAAACAGTAGGATCATTTTGTTAAGGTTTCCTTAGGGAGGCATGTATTTCAAGTGTAGCTTTTAGTTGTATTTCAAGATTTCATAAACTCCTGCTACTGATAGAGTAGCAAAGATATTTACCTGTCATATAAGAATACTTCTCTTTTTTGCTTCATTCACTGATAGTTGCTTATAAAGGCTTTATGAAAGAGCTCAGATTTTCTTCTCTTGCTTAAGTCATAAAAGTAACAGAATATAATTAAACCAACAGAGCCTACACAGATGTTCCGGATGTTTGGACTTGGTGTGATCGGCATGATCATCCTGGGATGTGTGCCCATTTTTTGCTGCTCTCTTTGGCGGAGGAGGTAGGCAAACATAAACTTTTATTTGCTGATTGCTGAGTGTATTTGGATATTTCTGTGTAGACACATTTATTCATATGCACTAGAAACACGGGGATTATGTTTGGGTCCCTTTTGTTTAAAAGAAGGTAGCTTAGGAAAAACATAAAATAGAGTTACCATAATATTTTTTAAATTTTTAAAAAATGTTTATTTATTATTCTGAGAGAGAGAAAGAGTGAGTGAGCGCAAGCGAGCAGGGAAGGGGAAGAGAGAGAGGAGATACAGAATCCAAAACAGACTCCAGGTTCTGGGTTGTCAGCACAGAGCCCGATGCGTGGCTCGATCCCACGAGCTGTGAGATCGTGACCTGAGGTGAAGTCGGACACTTAACTGACTGAGCCACTCAGGCGCCCCAAGTTACCATAATATTTTCAAATACATGTTATTTTCTTTTTCCATAAATTTAGACGTCCTCTTGGAAGGAAAAATACATTAGTGATCTGGGAGCCTGTGAGTGGAAGTGGTTATTAACTGCAAATCAGAAAGGTTCCTAGAAGTGTTATCACCATCTAGTAAATGGTCATCTACCATTGGGTCTTAAAAGCCTTGGTCTCTCTTCAAACCAGTTTGCATCATGTTTCTTCTTAGCATCTTATATAAAATCCCTGTGGCCTATCAGCGTGATACCTCTAAGGTTTTTTTTTTTAATTTTTAAAAAATTTAATGTTTATTTTTATTTTGAGAGAGAGAGACAGAGCGTGAGTAGGGGAGGGGCAGAGAGAGAGGGAGACACAGAATCTGAGGCAGGCTCCAGGCTCCAAGCTGTCAGCGCAGAGCCTGACACGGGGCTCGAACCCACGAGCCGTGAGATCGTGACCTGAGCTGAAGTTGGACGTTCAACTGACTGAGCCACCCAGGTGCCCCTATACATCTACAGTTTTTTTTTAAAAAAATAGCTCACTACCTCCTGGAACGGTGGGTGTGGAGACAGAGCAGGGCCAGGAGCAGGGTGGTGTGAGTGAGGCAATTAGAGCACAAAATTTAAGGAGACACTCACTCTGAAGTTTGTGCAAGTGGAGGGTCGGCACTAGCATGACCCTGAGAGTATTTCCTTCAGTTCTCTGGTAAAGAAAAGCTACCAGTTGAAGAGTAAGCATCTTTGATGTTTTTATTTGAGTTAATAAGAAAGTAGTGGTATTTGAGTTACCAAAACATTGGTTAGATTTCACAGGAAGATTGAGACTGTACACAAGTTACCTTATTTCCCATAAAGATCATTAAGTCTTTTTTTTTCTTTTTTGTACCTTTTCCTTGAGTTTGATGAATGTGTTACATTCATCACTGTATTTTCAATCCATAGCACAGTGCGTCATGTGTTAAGGTACTTAATACATTTTTGTTGAATAAATTAATGGTTGAGCGAATGCAGAAATATAGTGGATGGCATTGACTAGCCTGGAAGGCAGTCCTGTAGTAATTTAAACTTCTCATCACTCACATCATTTTGTCAGACCATTTTGAAGATACAGTAGAGTCCTAGCCTTTCAACTCCTCCCATTTGCTATATGACAGTTCTCCTGTTAGTTTTCACTTCGTTTTGTATACTGAGTGTGTAATCCCTGTTCTTAGGCCTCTCCCATTTTCTTTGTTCCCACAAGTAATTGAGAATAGGAGTGGAGTTTTTTACCCTTCCTTCTTCAGAGTCTGATTTCAGAAAAAAGATAACCATGAACAAAAATGAAATAATATTTGCTAGCAAATGGTGGCTAGGATTATGCCATGCAGTCTAGATGTCTGGTATAATAGGCCGGTGTAATAATTTCATTATGGCTCCTCCACTGTGTCTCTGCCAAGGAGTTTTAGAGGGATGTTCAGGTACGTTGGATTTTTCTTTAAAATTAATTTCAAAGAATTCTTCCCTGATAATAGATTTTCTTCTTTATATATAGTAAAAACTGTTCGAGAGATTTGAACAGTGTGAATTGTGTATTTATTGAACACCAAAAATTTGGTTTTCTATAGGTTATTTATTTATTTCTAAAATTTATTTGTTTCTTCAGACATCCTGGGTTGTTCTTTGCAACCCCAGAGTATGTGCTTAGTGCTTGCTGCTTAGCTTAATTTCCGGTAACAATGGGTGTGTGCAGGTGGATGGGGCACTGTCAAGATTTTCCTGGTAAGCTGATTTTAGAGGCAAGGAGAATAATTGTGTTCGAATAAAGATCCTATCCTTGATACCAAACAAGGAGCTTAAATGGAAGCCGAAGCCTGCTAACCACTCCTTTCTTTTTGGGGTCAAGATATCCCTTTAGAACTATCCCCTTAACTTGTTTCCTGTTCTTCATTTCCAAGAATAAAGAGATAGATAAAATATTACAGTAGGTAGAATAAATGACCCATAAAAGGGAAATAGATGCAGCGGTAAAATCAATATGTAGTGGTTTAAAAAAGAAAAGGAGGTAGCCAAACACAGTTGTTTATCTAAATCAACTAACTAGGGGCTAAAAGCCAGAAGCAGATCTGCAGTAACATGATCTGGGCCTATTTGTTGGAAGAACTCTTGAGGCATTGGAAGAAACTATTAAGCTCCTCCTCCTGCTGGGTCCTGTCCTTTACATTAACTATACCTTCCTTCAGATGTTGTAGCTCTCCCCTCTCGGCCTCCAGTTGTAAGCCAAAACAAGTGATGTTTTGATGTTCCGTAGCTCCTACAATTTGGACGATGTGTTTTATTCACAGAACGCCTCAGGAGCTAACAACTGGCAAGGGTTAGAGGGATGAAACATGAGAAGTAATATGAGCAGGTGGGAGAAATGAAAGCAGTTTGGGGGAAGAGGATAATCACTTTCCAGAGCCAAATGTATTTTATTCTTTTGGTGTCTAATTCGTGCTTTCTACAGTTGAGCATATTTAGTTATTGCTTGTGCTAGGCATTGTGGATGACACAGAAATGTCTGAGACATAGGCCCTACTTTCAAAGAGCTTAAACCTACCTTAAAATAGGCCCCAAGCATGACATGTTAAATAATAACATATGATGGAATATAATTAAGGATTAAGATGGTGGTGGCAATAACTTACCAAAGTTTTGAGGCAGTGGGGATCAGGATGAATGGGAGAGGGCACAGTGGGCTCTGTGGTGGAGGTACTATTTGAGCTGAGTTTTGAAGGGAGGACAAGATTTGGAGGGGGGGCTCCCGCATAATTCATTACATCCAGATGGAATCTCCTCACTATAGACCCCTTAACTGCTTGTCATTTCTAAGCAGAAGTGGCAGAATTTTGCCCCTGGAATAATCTGTAACGTAATCTCTAGTTTGCTTCTACTTGACTCAAGTTCAGGTGAGGTATGAACCAGGTACACCGAGAACTCAAGCCAGCTTGAATTGGTTGCACATGTACAGAAGAGAGCAGACAGCACTAGTGAAAGAAAGGCTTTCTAAGAATTTTCTACTAATAGCCTTATTAAACTTGCATATAAGATGCGTTTTGAAATTCATTACGTCTTCAAGGTTATGTAAGATCTATTTTTATTCTCATTAATAGGGATCAGAAACCTCGTTAGGTTTAAGTGTCACTGGCAGGCTTAAGACTTACATAGAGATGAAGGAAGGAGGAGATCAGGTGGATGAGGATGAAAGGAAGCAGGGGAGGGGGCTCTAGTGGGAGAGAAGAGAAGAGTGGTGGCTGAATTGTTCCCGTTACAGTAATAGAGTGCCAATAGTTATAGTCTCAAGTGCCATATTTAGTTTCTAATCTTTATCTGTTTTTAGATGAAGTTTAATCTTTATACATAGACCAGTTAAACATCTGTGTATTATATAGTGATATGATACTTGAGTGTGTACATAGCTTTGGTAAGGTGGAAAATTCAAATATTATAATACCATGCCTATTAAACTCAGATGGAGTGCATTTTCTTGTGTTTCTTTCTTCCTCAGATTGGATTTGCAACTTTGAATTAAGAAAAAATCCAGAACTCAGTCTGAAAATGACAAAACTATGTTTTCTTTCAACTAATAAAAAGCCATGTTTTTTTAAGATTGTAGATCATCTGATACACAGATGATGTAAATAGCACATCCCCCATACACTTTCAACGTTGCTACTTGCCAGATGGCTGTTACTGAAAATTTCTACATTTAGACAAATCCTGCTGCGTGATTCTCTGTATTATAATGTGGTTTTCATTATGCAGATAGTCTTAATACCACTTACTTTTTAGAATGGGAGGTAAAGAATTGGGAATAAATGTGTCAAAGATTGCCTAAAAATCATCACCCATTGAATTTTAAAAATAGGCATTTACATTTTCAAATCTCCATGTTTGTGTGTTTCATTATACTGTACAACATAATTAGTAATGTTATTTTGAAAAGCTTTATGCAGTAATTAGCCAACTGCTGAAAGGTTTGAAGTTCCTAGGATTATATACATGTGAATTCAGAGAAAGGAAATAAAGTCTGTAAATTTTAAAAGTATGGCTAGTCTGTAAGAACTTTGATAAAATATGATCAGATGAGAATGTGAGCAAACTGGAACCCTGCTCTAACATGACTCACTATAGATTTGAAACTCACATAAAGCCAGTTCTTCTTGGACCCTGTTCAAGGTAATTTAGTTACTGAAATAATAAGAGAATCTCATTATATGCAGATTATATGTCTGAAATGTTCCCATAAGAGAAGTCTGGAGTAGTAGGTACTATTAAAAAGAACATTTTGTTGCCAAGTAACTAATAACCTCAATGCAAAATGCAGTGGCCTTTTCTCAGTTCCCATCCAACTTGACCTTTTGGTCACATAGAACACTGTTGATTGCTCCCTTCTTGAAACTTTCGTTCCTTGGATTTCATTGTTCCCTTTCCCATTCTGATTCTTCTCGGTTTGTTTTTCTTTGTTGTCTCAGCTGTGGTTGTTTCCCAAAGTCTTATTCTCATCTACCAAAGAATATTACAGGTATGTAGCAGAAAGAACATGTAAAAAGATCTATGTTCTAGTTCTGCCTTTTTTACCAGTTTTATACTGAAGTTAACTTCTTTTGGTATTGGTTTTCTCATAAAATTAGGATAGAGAATTGAGTTAGATAATTTCTAAGGTTCTTTCTTTTTGGCGTTTAAAAAAAATTATGGGTGGGGGGGGAGAGAGAGAGAGAGAGAGAGAGAGAGAGAGAGAGAGAGAGAATCTTAAGCAGGATCCATGCTCAGCACAGAGCCCTATGCAGGGCTTGATCCCACGACCCTGGGATCATGACCTGAGCCAAAATCAGAAGTCAGACGCTCAACTGACAGAGCCACCCAGGCGCCCCTAAGGTCCTTTCTGATCATAATATTCTGGGCTTCTCTGAGTGAATGAGTCTTTCAAATCTGAATCCTGAAATCCTTACCTCTACCTATTCCATATTTCCAAATGCCCTCATGAATTAGATGTTCTGTTAGCACCTTAAATGCAACATGTACAAAAGCAAATTTATCTTTTTTTTTCTCTCAAACCATCTCCCCTTGATAGCTGTCCATTTCTTTCAGTGATTTTTTTAGTCTCCCAGGCTAGAAACCTTTGAGTCATCTGTGACTATTTCCTTTTCGTTATTTTTAATATGTAATCTATTCTCTTAGTCTACCTGTAATTTTTTGGTTTCCTTTGGAATGAGTCTGAGATTTGCCTCTTCTCAAATTTATTTATTGTTACATTTATTGTTACCTTAGTCCAGGTCTTATGGTGTCAATTTCTGTCCTGGGTAAGTGGTTTTAGGAGAGGAGCAAAAACAAACAAACAACAACAACAACCCCCCCCCCCCACCAAGGTGTATTATTCTTCTAGGGTTGCCATAACAGAATTTCAGAGACCAGGCAACTTGAACAATAGACATTTATTTTCTCACTGTGAGAAATCATGTGTCCATGATCACAGTGCCAGCTGATTTGGTTTCTGGTGGGGGCTCTCTTCCTGGTTTGCAGTTGGCCATCTTCTCACTGTGTACTCACATTGCCTTTCCTTGATGCATGTGAGAAGGGGAGAGAGAAAGAGTAAACTTTCTTGTTTTTAATTTAAAAAACTGAAAAATCAGTTTTTATAATGACATTAATTGTACTGATTGGGGCCCCACCCTTATGACCTCATTTAAACTTAATTACTTCCTTAGAGCCCCCTATCTGCAAATTTAAACACACTGGAAGTTCGGCCTTAAATATGTGAGTTTTAGGGACACAGGCATTCAGTCCTATAACACAAGGCTAGTTGGCATCCAAGGGCATAGAAAGGATTGAGAACTGCAGAGGACATTGGAATGAGGTGTTCAATCCAAAGAATTTATACAAGAGAGACTGTAAGTAACTAGGATGGGACTGCAAGTAGGGTTTGGAAGATGGCTAGGAGCTGAGTCCTGGAGAAGGTTCCTGGTACTTTGATAGGAATATATGACTTTGCCCTTAAGAAGGAGGGAATTTGTAAGGGTACTTGCCAAGCCAATTTGAACATATGCCTGGACTCCTAATCTACTCTCCTTCTAATCTATTATGTAATATCCTGCCAGATTCATCTTCAAAAGATAGTATATTATTTCATTTCATTATATTATTCAGGAACTTCTAATCCATTCAAGAATATCTGGATTCCAGACCTTGTGTTAGGTGGTGTGAAGGACAAAATGGTAATTCAGATCATACTCTGCTCTCAAGGAGCACATAGTCTCATAAGGACTATATACAAATCCCCAAAGTAAAAAGTCACACTCCATAAAAAAATTAAAGGTAAAAACAATTAGCATGTTGGCCTTTTCTGGTTTATGTAAATTTTTCAAATACATTGTCTTATATGACCTTCAAAACAGAGGTGCAGGGAAGTTTGGTCTCTTGCTCAAGACTACATGATAGAGCAAGGATTACAATCTATCTTCTGAGTTACTTGCTTTTTCTAGTATAGAAAACAGGAAGAAAAGAAATGCAGATAAAAACACAATGGCATTTTGTTGCTTCAAGCGCACTCAAAGGGCTGTGGCTTTCAAAGTTTTCTATTTTAGACTCATTCTATAATTCCAATACCATTTCTTATAACACTACATGTATCTTTTGTTCCATCCAGGTAGCTATGTTTGTTTTTCTTGGTATACCCCAGGCTTTATTCTTGCCTCTGTTCTTTTGCCCACGTTGCTCCCAAATCTTAGGATTGTTCTTCTTCATCCTCTTCATTCATTTGAATTCTTTCTTTACCTTCATATTGCAGTTGCCGCAACTCGTCCATGAAGTGTTCTGCAAAGGCTCCTGACCCCAACTTTTCTCTTTTCTCCCAGCCTCCTTCTGGACTTGTGTTCTTAACCACATAGTCTAACACATAATTATCCTTTGTTTCCTGTTATTAGTTTTCTTTCTCTGGCTAAATTGTAACTTCTGTGAGGACAAGGGGCTAAGCTTCATACTTCTTTGAGTCTAGAGCTGTGGTTCCCCAAATGAGGTCCCTGTACTAGTCTCACCATCATCCCCTGGGAGCATGTCAGAAATACATGTTCTCAGGCCCTACCCCAGACCTACTGAATCAGAACTCTGGGGTTAAAGCCCCAAGATTTGGGTTTTAACAAGCCCATGTATACTCAGGTCTGAGAACCATAGGTCTCTAAGACTGTTTGGTAGGCAACTCAGTAAATAATGATTGGAGTAATCTAGGCAGTCGTTTGGGTGGATTTTCTATCTTTTTGATGTTGCAAATGATAAATTTTTTGTCTATAAAATTGATGTTACGTTCTTTAACTGTCTTAAAGAATTTGTATTTATATCAATGAATTAGAGTTTGTTAAGAAACATGGAAAAGCCAGCCTATTACCAGTATTTATCATATTCTAGTCTGTAGATGGGTTCTATGGAAGTAACCTTGGGAATATTTAATAATATAGATTCCTAGGCTGTACTCAAGAGAATCTGATATAATAAGTGGGGGATTTGGACCTGAAATGTGTATTTTCTAAAGCACCCCAAATGAATCTGATACATACTCCATTTAGAACTACACTAGACTCTCCACTTCAATCCTTTTTACATTCATTCTTTCTGCAAACATTTATTGAGCTCCTACTTTGGTCTGGGAACTTGCTAGGTGTTGTGTTCTTCTTCTCTATCTGATCATCTCCCTGGGCAGCCTCGCTGTCCATGTTATGAGCCATCTAAGCCCATAGCTTCAGAGTTCTCTGATGTACTCAATTCTGAGTAATCTTTCCTGTATTCTGTATTGGCCAGCCACTTTCATGCCCATATCCTGAATCTTGTCATTCATAAAAAATTGAACCTCTGAGGAGGGCCTGGGTGGCAGTCGGTTAAGCTTCTGACTCTTGATTTTGGCTCAGGTCATGATCTCACGAGTTCGTGGGTTTGAGCACCACATTGGGCTCCTTGCACTGACAGTGTGGAGCCTGCTTGTAATTCTCTCTCTCTTCCTCTCTCTCTGCCCCTCCTGACATGCTCTTTCTCACAAAATTGGTAAATTCCACAAAAAAAATTAAAAAATTGAACCTCAGTGTCTGAAATTTTAAACTTCAAATCTCAAACTATTCTTTGACCATAGGTGCTTTGTCTTCTAGGTTTTTCCCTTCTTTTACTCTTGCTACACCTGTTCTCATTGAGACATCCAGGTTCTTTAATTCTCTGTTTTCCCCTGGTTTTCTGTCTTTTAGCATCGTCTGATTTCTTTATCCAGCCTGGATTCTATTGTCTGATGCATGAATCCATTGTTTCCAGTTCCTTTGTTTCATTAAAATTGAATCCACACCATTTTTCTGTTTCTAGATGTAGGTTCCTGGGAATTCTTAGAGAAAAAAATCTCACAACTATATAGATATGCATCACAAGAAATTCCCATTGTTTCCACTTAGTGTTTCCAGCCACACCACTCTGCTTGATGTTTACAAAGAACATGCTTCTTCACCACTCTGATATTTTCACACAATGTACCACCCACTGATTGAAATGCTCTTATATTATCTTCCCATCTCCACTCTTCTTTATCTGGCTCACCCCACTCTGAATGCAGGCCTAAGCTTAAAGTTCATCTCCTCTAGGAAGCTTACCCCAAACCTCCGCCCCAGACTGGGTTGATCTCTTTCTTGTCTGTTTCCTGTTTGTTTCCTACCAATCTCTGCTTACCTCTGTTTAGATTATCTCGATGTGATAGAATTATCAGTTTATATATCTCTCTTCCATTCTAAATTTTAAGCTCCTTGAGGGCAGGACCCATATATTATTCATTTTTATGTCTCTAGTATTTAGAATGGTGTTTGTTTCAGGAATGAGCAAGTGTGTTAATGAGTGAATGCATATGAGATAAGTCGATCTGTACACTTCAAGTGTGAGTATGCTGGCCACAGTATGACATTTTATATAAAAAGAAGAAAATCACCTCTAGGACTCTGGACAAATCATTTCAACCCTACTTTCCCCCTTGGGCATTCTCATTAGATATTGAGTAGAATATCTAACTTTGGATCTCAGTAATAAATGTTAGAAGGCTGAACCTAAAACCTAGTTCTCTGCAACCTAGACTAGTACAGTACATTTTGAAATAATAAGGTCATGTTGCATTTTTCTTTGTCAGTTAAGGTGAAATTTAGGCCATTAAATTTAAAATAAAATCTTTGTATAAAGAAAACATAGTCATTTTATTTATGTGAAATAAAATATATTGAAGTCACAACATTAGAAAAAAGTGTTAAGTCCCCAATTTCTTATCTAAAATTCTGAAATCCAAAAGGTCTGCAAACCTAAAGCTTTTTTCGTCTTTTGGCAGCAAAACCTGAGCTGACCTGACCTGAGACATTTTTAGTCCTTGCTTGATACTTAAAATGAATATTCATATATTTTGTTGTAGAAATATTACTCTGTTTGATCATGAGATGTTGCCCCGGACTTCATGGGAGTATCATGTAATATTCAGTATGTTATGTCATACTGCCTTTCTAAAACCCCAAATATTCTGCATTCTGAAACACATCTGGCCCCAAGAGACTGAGAACTACAGAGTTGTTTCAGCTATTATTATTTTTTTGATACTGAAGCTAATAGCTCTACCAAGAGGCCATAGGTAAATCATAAATACATTTTTGGCCTTCACCCACTATTTCATTTATGCCTGGATATTTTTTTATGATTGAGAAAAAAGTATTTATTTGCTCCATATCTATTCTTACCTAGTAGAGCTCAGTGACAACCTAGTAATGCAATTTGAGGGGAGAAAAGTGAATACTACCTTCAAAGTCATCATTTCAGGGGCAGGCTTAGCAAGCTCTGGGCCCCACATGCTAAGAACCTGGTTGCTCTTTATAGCTAAGTAGCACCACCTGGAGCCAGGTGTCCTCTTCTGTACACTACCTAGCTTTGAGCTGAGGATAGGACTATGTATCTGTCATTCCCTGTTGGTAATATCATATGCAAATGTTTCTTTCTCTTTTGGGTTTCCATCCATACTTTTGCTTTGAGCATTTTCTAGTTTTTCTCCTTGGCTTGTGCTTAGGTCTTTAGAAAGTGAAAGCTCTTGGGGCACCTGGCTGGCTCAGTCAATACAGCATGCACCTCTTGATATTGTGGTTGTAAGTTCGAGTCCCACATTGGGTGTAGAGATTACTTGAAAATAAAATCTTTTAAAAAAAGAAAGTGGAAGCTCTTATAAATATCAACTAACATTTCCAGAACCCTCATTGGGTACCAGGCTCTCTGGGATATATAAAGTTACAAGGTAAAGCTCTAGCCTGAAGTTATTTCCAAGCTCTGAGGGGGGAAAGGGAGAGGTTTGCATAGTGAATGAGAGATTGCTTTTTAGATTTAGGAAGGTCTGGATTTGAATCCTGGCACCACCAAAGAGTATTCTGATGACCTCATGCAAGTTACTTCCCTTCTCAGTGCCTCCGTTTCCCCACCTGAAAAATGGAAATGCCTCATCAGGTCATCATGAAGATTAAATAAGATCCTGCACATGAAGTGCTTATACACAGGTCTTGGCACATGGAGAAGTCTATCACACTTGTTGTTATTAGTCATTATCTGCTAATGCTGTAGTGGTCTAATGGAAAGAGTGCATTTTAGAGTCAAACAGACCTTAGTTCAAATGCTAGCATCTCCATTTACTATCTGTGTGTGACCTTGGGTGAGTTATCTTACTTCTCCAAGCCTCAGCTTAATTATTTGGAAAGCAGGAAACACAATTTCCATCTTATAGGGTTGTTGTGAGGATTAAGTGAGATCAAGTATGTAAAACACCTGGCCAAGTTCTTAGCCTGTGATATATCGGCTCTCTGGCACCCCCAACCCTGACTGTGCAAATTCAAGGAAGTACAAGATTGAATTCCAAATGATCGCAATAGTGAGTAAAAGTGCAAACTTGTAAAGTTGTAGAAGACAATATAATATGAGCTATTACTATTTAGTTTTGATATTCGTAGGAGGGAAGAATCCCTATAAGCTAGGAATAAAAGGGAAGGCTACCTAGGCAAATAACATAGAGGCTAGGTCTTGAAGGGTGAGTAACATTGATGTCAGCAGAGGGAAGGTAGGAGAGCATTCCTGTTGTGGAGGATCAAATGATCAAAATGACGCTATACAGAGTGATAGTAATGGTGACAATGATAAATATGAGTGAGCCAGGTACAATGTTTTCTATCAGATTTGCCGAATATGGTGAGTTAAGCGGTCAGGTGGGAATGTGTAAAAAGAGTTATGTGGGTAACTAGCCTTTTCCCTGTACCCCATCATTGTTTTCTTTTATAACCCACCATTGTTATTGTTCTATCACGGTTGAGGAACAAGGTTTCACTTTGAACTTTTAATTTTACAGCAAATGGGCCAATCCTTTAGGAAGGAAAGTCAACAAAATTGGAAAGGGTGTGAAGAAACAAAAAAAGAAACTAAAGAAGGATGCTGAGATGTTAGGGACAGCAGCAGAAGATGAGTAAAGTTTAGGTGGTGGAAAGCAGTGAGAGAACAAAGGTAACTGGTGGTAGGATATAAAATTGAAGTGTTTAATATTTGATTATTGTTACCACCATCTTGGTTCAATGATGTATGTATTTTTTTACCCTACAAATGTTTAGACCACAGGATTATCAGGTTCTGAAACCATATTGTCACTAGGGATATTTGGATGCAGGAAGGTGGGCAAGAAGTGTGCCAAGTTGTTTGGGTACAACATTATTTGGTTTAGCCCTTCAGAAGAAACAAATGGAATCTTCTTGCTTTGACTCTGAGGATCCATGAAAGATACCTTTGCTAAATAACAATGGTTATAGTTCCCCATATGTATTGGCCATGGTACATATCCGGGGGAAGGAGGTTCAGGAATCTGACAGATCTGCAATTGAATCCTGGATTCTAGCTGTTAGTTTCAGCTCCCTGTTTCTCAAACTTAAATAATTCAGTATCATAAGCAATTGAGAGAGTGGATCCCAGAATCATACGCCAGGGACTGACTACCTGGCCCTCAGGCTTACAGATCCCCCAGGCTTGGCCTGTGTTTCCACCTCCCAAAGTAATTTTGAAGATCCAACTAAAAATAAAATGGTTGGTAAGAAAAGAGGTATACTTTGGGGAATAGAATATTGGAATGGGGGTCAGGAGACTCAGGCCACTAACTAGTGGCATTTTCACGGGCAAGTAAGTTAACCTATCAGCAACTTGATACCATCAGCTGAAATTTTTGGTGTAGCTTAAACAATATAATGTATGTGAAGATGCTTTGAAAATTATAATACAATACTCAAATTTAAATTGTTAATTTCTAGCCTCAGTTGCAGAGGAGAGGAGTGGAATAATAGTCTGTTGATCTTAGTGTCAGGAGACTCTCGTTTTACTCTCAATTCTGTCATTTTGTACCATGGGAGCTTGGGCAACTCCATTAGCTTTCCTGGGCTTCAGTTCACCAAGCTGCAAAATGAGAAGTTTGGACTAGATGAATAGGAAATGTGACTTATCTAAAAAGAATTGAAATCCTTACAACAAGGCAGTTTATATTTATATATATGTGTGTATATACATATATATATATATATAAAATGATTTATGTAATACATAAGTATATATAATAATAATCATACGTGTATATGATTATACATACCTATATATTACTGCTTTGTATAAGTTTAATGCAGCACATGCATGTGTGTATGTATGCACACACAGACACACATATATGACATAAATAGACAAAACAATCTCTGTGTGCCATTTACTGGGGCATGGAAGTTCACTTTGTTATTCAGAAATTTTCATTGTATTTGCCACAGTGTATTTTGTCTTTACACCTCACAGATAGTACACTGGCAAACTGAAAATACATAAGTTAAAGATAACATTGAATACAGTTTGAGAACTCTGTTGCAGTCATTTCCTGTTCTAACAAAGTGTGATGTATGTATACTAGTCCTTTCGAGTTGTTTAACTCTACTTTACTTTTCTCCTGTAGCATTATTTTCCCACTGAGAAGAATACAAACCATTCCAAGCAGAAGAGACTGCCCCAGTCATCTCAACCTGATGGAGCATTTTAGAAAGACAAAAATTTGTTCTTATTTTTGTCATGTTTACTTACAAATATGAAATAAAGTTGATAGTTCTGTTTTTGTGCATCAAACCAGGATCTGAATTCTTCTTATTAAAACTAGTTTCTACAGAATTAAAAAAAAAATGTATGAAAAGCACCGGTGGCATTTCAGGTCCTATGTAGTGATTTTTGCAACTTGGGTTATGTTATCAATATATACTTCTGTTGGTGTTAAATAAGGCAGAGATTTCATGTTGTTATTCACCTTCTATTCAATGAGGTGGGGCAATGAGAGGAAGGGCAGGTTTGGCAGGGGAAGATGAATCATTTGGGGATAGGCTGTTTGAAGTGCTTATGGACCATCAAGGTACAGATGACTAGTAGGCAATTGTATATAGTTTATATATAACTAGTAGCCAGTTATATATAAATCTATGGGTCTGGAGCTCAGGGAAAAGGTCTGGCTGGATATAAAAGGTTAGGAACCATCAATATAGAGATGATAATTGAAATCATGATTTCAACCAGGAAGAATAAAAAAAGAAGGGACTGGAATAAACTGTAGAGGACCACAAGCATTTAAAAGATTATCAGAGAGACCTGAGAAGTATGAAGAAAAGCAGGAGAGTGCTGTTGGGGAGGAAAAGTTTTTCTATACTTTTCAAAATTCTTTTGGCTGGTCTAAGAATTAAATTGACACGAGACAAATTAACAGGAGAAATAAAATTTAATTATATACATACAGAGGCTCCATAAAGAATTTGAGGCCTATAGATAGTCAGACAATTGAGGCTTATATGCCATTCAGAGCTACAGAGAAATGTGGTAGGAGTCTGGGACTTCAAAGGGAAGAAGACAATTGACAGGTAGATGAAAAAGAATAAATGTTGGGTCAACAAATGTTTTCTGGGCCATACAAAAACAATGGGATATGGAGAGAAATTTTAACAAACAGATTTTGCTAGGATCCTCCCTGGCTGCCACACCTAGTTCATATTATACTATAGTTATCTATGGTAATAGCTCCCTTTCTGGAGCAGGTCCTCTATCTAAATTCTTTTAGGCAGTTAGCAGGAAGGCAAAAAAAAAAAAAACAAAAAACAACAACAACAAAAAAAACGAGCCTTCTGTTTCTTAAAAATAATCAGCCTAAAATAATCTGCATGCCAAAGAGACACATTTTGGGGTGCCAAATTGTGCTCCCCTACAGAGCAGTGTAATGAATTCCAAGAGTCTGGCATGTTTCAAGGAAGAGGGAATGATCAACAGTATCAAAATTCTGATTCATTTCCACTGGATTGGGCAACATGGAAATCATTGGTGACTTTGGCAATAGCAGTTTCAGTGAAGAGGTAGGTAGGAGCAGAAACTAGATAAGTTTGAGTTGCATAGTGACTGGGAAGTGAGAAAGTGAAAGTGTGGACAGCTTGTTGAAGAAATTTGGCTGTGAAGGGAGTCAGAGAAACAGTGGTATAGTAATTGATTGGTAGTTTAGGATAGGGAGAAAATCTTCAAGATAGGGGAGTAGAAGAACATGGAATGTAAAGGCTGGGGGTGTGGGGAAGTTTCAACCTGTCCTTCTGACCCCCAATTTATCCTGTTCTGTTTTTTCCATTGCGTTTATCACCTGTGAACACACCATATAATTTAGTTATTTATTATCCTTCTCATTTATTATGCTTCCCCTGCCAGAATATAAGCTCTCCTAGGGCAGGGAGTTTTATGTGTTCAGTTCAGGGATACATCCCAAGTGCCTAGGACAGTGTCTGGCACATATTAGGTGCTCAAGAAATAAAATACCTATTGTATGATTGGATTGGAAACAAAATATTTTTGTGGTATTCTTCACTTTTGCTATGATTATGGGTGCTTCCAAGGCAAACGGAAGTCTTAGGAAAAAAGCCAAGCTAAACTGTACAACAAATGATGACTAGAGTTTAGTAAACAAGTGGTTGCTTTTAAAGCCATTCCCCAAGAATCCGGTACTGCTGCTCTAAAATTTAAGAGCTGCATTTAGGGAAAACTAAATGAAAAAGACCAACCAAAGAAGTTCTCTGGGTAGAAATAGGAAGTAATAAAACAACTCATAAGGAAACAAATAATTTAGAATGTAAGATTGAAATTTTAGTAAAAGCAGGGGCAATCTGTGAATACAAACATAGTCTGATGCAGTACTTTGAAAGCTATAGATAGGAATGTCTGCAACTATGACAGATTAGAAACTGGGTTGCAGGGGACACTGACAGAGATTACCATTAGGCGGTAATGTGAGGGGAAAGAATGTGAGCTTAGAGTGGCGGTCAAACAACTAGATATGCAGAATAAATGCTGGCCCTGAGATGAGAAGTTGAAGCGATTGTGGGTTGTTGTTATTAAAGATTAAAAGCCAAAAGGATCCTCACAAGAGTAGGAAGGATATAAGGTTGTTCAGAATGCTATCTTCAACACCAGTGCCTGATACACTACTAAATCATGTCTGACATGGGTGACCAGGTCCTATAAGAGGTAGATTGGTAGGTCATAAGCGTGTGACTAACATGCAGACTTTAATAGTCATAGAGTCATTTCCCTGAAGCCATTACCGTATCTGTTCCAAATGAAAAGACACTAGCTACAGAAGAAGTACTTCTGATACAGAGCCTAAACTTAAACTGATTAGGGTGACTGCTTTAAAATCAGAGGTGATACACTTTCTCCCCAACTCCACAGAGACATTGAGACTTTAAACCAAGAATGACCAAATGGTCAAAAACAAAGCTCTTTCTCCTTAGCCCGTGGCCAACCAGACATTGGTAGAGATCTGGATAGATGTAAAGTTCAGTAGTTTGCAAAATGAGGAAAAGATCTCTCTTAGATATCAACATCATGGACAATGGAAGACATAAAATGTCTTCTTTAAAGTATAAGAATACATGTTTTATTCATTATGGACTTTTGTAAATATTTCTTGACTATGGTCTAAATGATGCACAACTTTCCCTTGGGAGGAGTAGGAAAACTGATAATACTTACTATGGGATTGCCAGGCTGAATTTAAAGCCTCACACCAAGCTGTAATATGTGGGTTAGCTCCTGCCTGCCTCAGATTTCAGCCAGAGGGCTTGCCAAAAAAATGTAGCTGTACATGGGTTGTAACTTCAGGGTAGAAAGAGCAGAGGGAGGTGAAACTTACTTGGAAAATATTTAGGACTTAATGGAAAATTGTTTAGGAATAGCAAGACTAGCTCTAAAATGTATGGGGCCTAGTACAAAATGAAAATACAAGGCTTCATGTTTACAGTTCTTAAGAATTTCAAGAAGGTGGGATGCCTGGCTGGCTCAGTCTGAAGAGCACCAGCTTTTTTTTGCAATTATTATTTTTTAATTTTTTAAAATGTTTATTTTTGAGAGACGGAGAGAGAGAGTGTGAGTGAGGAAGGGGCAGAGAGAGAGGGAGGCAGAGAATCTGAGGCAGGCTCTGTCTGCACTGACAGCAGAGAGCCCAGTGCGGGGCTCGAACCCACAAACTGTGAGATCGTGACCTGAGCCAAAATCAAGAGTCAGACGCTTTTAACCAACTGAGCCACCCAGGTGCCTCAGAAAAGCACCAACTCTTGATCTTGGGGTCATGAGTTCAAGCCCCACATTGGGTGTAGAGATTAATAATAATAATAATAATAATAATATATAATAATAAATAATTTCAAAATGGTGACAGCAGAACATTAACCAAGCACAGGGCCTTTTTAAGAGCTGGGCCTGTGTATGACTGCACAGGTTGTATGCCCATGAAACCAGCCTTCAGGAATAGTTGTCATATATGGCAAATTGAGTTATCATATATGGATCCTTCCCCAACCTTCACCCCTACCAATGCCCAAAAAGTGATAGAGAAGTTAATGGAACTCAGTGTCAAACTTAGCAACTAAAAATCTACCTTTAAAAGCTTTATGGCAAGGTCAGTACCTGAAGGGAAATGTAGGCAATGGCCAGGGCCTACAGATGGCAGAATGATTAGGGTAAGGGTTTGCACTTTTTAGTTTCCCCTCATTGTTCCCAGAGTCAACAATGGGGAGTCAACAACTTTTAAAGATTAATATTTTAAAGATGAATATTACTGAAATTTCAAGAACACATAATCCCAATCGTACACAAATTGATCCATAAAGTAGAATAACAGAAAAAGCTGCTCATCACTTTTATGAAGCTAGTACGCTATGGATACCATGACCAGAAGAAGATAGTGCAAGAATATATTAGAGAATACAAGAGACCAATTTAACTTAAGGACATAGATACAAAAATCCTACAAGTTGTGTGTGTGTGTGTGTGTGTGTGTGTGTGTGTGTTTGTGTGTGCGCCCGCGCACGCGTATACAAACCAATGGTGTATTTGTTCCAGGAGTACAAGGATGTTCCAATCCTCAAATGCATAAGAATATAATTACATTAATGAACTGAAGGAGAAAAATTACATGATTTTCTGAAAAGGTACAGAAGAAAGCAATTGACAAATACCAACACCCATTTATGATTTAAAGAAACCTTAGAAAACTAGAAATAGAAGGAAACTCCCTTAACCTTTTAAAAGTAAATACAATGAACAGTAAGTATTGATGAAGACAACTTAAAGGTGTTCCCTTTAAGGTCAGGAACAGGGCAACGAAGCCTGGTGTCACAGTCACTATTTTGTTTTGTTTTTGTTTTGCTTAAGTAAACTCTACCCCCTACATGAGGCTTAAACCCATGACCCCAAGATCAAGAGTCGTACCACACGCTCCACGAACTGAGCCAGCCTGCCCCCCACCCCATAAAGCTGCTATTTAATATAATACTAGAGGATCTAGCCAAAGAAATCATTTAATAGAAACAAATCTCTTTTAGGGGGAGCTTAGGTGGCTCAGTCAGTTAAGCCATTCGGCTCTTCATTTCAGCTCAGGTCATGATCTCCTGGTCATCAGATGGAACCCCCTACATCAGGCTTCAGGCTGAGTGTGGAGCCTGCTTGGGATTCTGTCTCTCCTTCTCTCTCTCTCTCTCTTTCAAAATAAGTAAATAAATATTAAAACATTTTCTTTAATAAAAAAAGAAACATATCTTTTAAAGACTAGATGAGGAAATCTGTCATTTGCATACAGTGTCATCATTTACGTAGAAAATACAAGAGAATTAACAAACAATTGGGACTAGTAAAACAGTTAAGAGTGCTATATCCAGCACCTAGAGTCCATAACAAGTCCATTGCATATCAGTTTCCCTTTACTTATTGCTCCGAGCAAGGATAACCACTGTTCTGATTGTCCAGAACTGAGGGGTTTTCTTGGATGCAAGACTTTCCATGCTAAACCCAAGACAGTCACCTTAGCTATGGCTCTGATTTCTTCTTTCCCCTTATAACCCCTGGAAATTTACTTTGCTTTCAAGCTAGTCTATGTACTAAAATTTGTTTGGGTATTATATTTTATCCAATATTCCTAGATATTTTTAGCATAAGGTATGGATCTGCATCAGCTCAATCTGCTCTTTTGTCAGAATTCTCCTTATTGAACCTTTAAGAATAATGAAATGTTTAATGACATGGGAAAATGTTCACGTGTAGAGTGAAAAAGATTACATAACTGTATAGTTGAGTACTGTTTTTATTACAAAATATGTCATGTATTCATGTCTTTGAAAATTTTGAGACAGCTAATAGAATTTCTACAGACATAAATGACTTCAGTGTCTTTTGAAGGTGGATTATTCTGGGGTGGGTAGGGGAGAAAAATCTGAGGTTGAGCAGTTTGGAAAAGGGGAAGGATGGTAGAGTAGGAAAAGCAAATTGGTGAAGATTGGGACAAGTAGCACAGAGGGAATGTTTCCATTGTAGTGAGAGGGTTTGTATTTTAAACATTTATGACCCATATCTCTTTCTCTTTTTTCACGTTGTATGACTTCTCTCACACTGGAAAGAGAAAGTGATCAACTGTTATTCCTCAGAGCCTTGATCCAGATTGCATTGTCTTATTGAGCATGCAACTAGGTCCTTGGAGCAGGCATTTTAAACAATCGCTTACTAAGGGGATTTTGTAAAATCTATGCTTCAACCAGGACAAGTTAACTAAAATATATTTGAATGTTAAATATTCTTAGAAAGGCTCTGATATATGTCGGGGTTTTTTTTTTTTTCTTTTTATGGTAATAAAGCAAATAAATAGCTGTGAGTCCAGACTCAAAACAGCTTTGATGAGTTGTCAGGGATTTCTTGGTCATGAAAATGATGGAGATCTGCTCTTGGAATTTTTAGGTATATATGTGTCACAATAGGGAAATCCTGTCTGAGGCAGTTTAGTCTTTTAAGAGTTAAACACAGGTTACATAGAGAGGAGTGGGTGTGTATAAATATAAAGGAGTAGCACTAGGGAGATCTTTGAGGTGATGGAATAGTTCTGTATCTGAATTGCAGTGATGGTAACAGTGAACCAACACATGTGAAAAAATGAAAGAACTATGCACACACGTTGTACCAATGTTAATTTCCTGGTTTTGATATTGCACTGTAGCCATATGAGATGTACCTACTGGGGAAAACTAGGTGATGGATATGTGGGAATCCTCTGTTCTATCCTTGCAACTTCCTGTGAATCTATAATTATTTCAAAATAAAATTTTTTAAAATTAGGTCTTATAGACTAACATCACCCAGGAAAAGCCAACAGGACTCCCAGATATTCTGTCTACTTTGTCTTAGTTGAGCCCAATGGTTGGGAGAAGAGGTTTGGCTGACACATCTGTGTGTCTTCCTGAGTAATGTGTTAGACAATGAAAAGGTAAATATAGCCTGAAAAGCCTTGTTCATCTTCACTGTTATATAAGCCAAAGTGTCTTGCTGCAGTTAGAGAAATGACATTCCAAAACATTCTTCTACAACTGGTTTATTTTGACAGTTTAGTCAATGACCAGTTGACTCACTGAAGGGTGAAAAAAATCACCTAATGAACTGAATGATTGATCAGTCAGAATGTTAAGCCCTTCACTCTGTATAGACAGACAC
The DNA here is from genome assembly GCF_027475565.1 of Acinonyx jubatus. Classification (NCBI taxonomy): domain Eukaryota; kingdom Metazoa; phylum Chordata; class Mammalia; order Carnivora; family Felidae; genus Acinonyx; species Acinonyx jubatus. Next base: position 118,143,792 of record NC_069389.1, read on the forward strand.
GGGATGCATATTCCTGATAAAATTGGTTACAGAACAGCTTTTAGACAATTTGACTTACAATTTTGTTAAAATAGAGGGTCATTCATACTTGGAATAAGCATTAAAAATGACTAGTTCATTGGAAAATGGACTTTAAGTGTCTAAGCTAAGTTTAAATGTAATAACATTTAGAATTAGAAAAGACGAAAAATTGTCCAATCCAACCACCTTATTTATTTATTTATTTATTTATTTATTTATTTATTTATTTAATTTTGAGAGAGAAAGAGTGTGTGAGCAGGGGAGGGGTGGAGAGAGAGAGAGGAAGAGAAAGAATCCCAAGCAGGCTCCACTCTCAGCATGGATCCTGATGCAGGGCTCAGTCCCATGACTGCAAGATCACGACCTGAGCCATTATCAAGGGTTGGATGCTTAACTGACTGAGCCACCTAAGCACCCCCAGTCACCTCATTTTATATGTAGCAGTTTTTATCTGAGTGAAAACTAAGATTTAGACATATCTAGACATCCATTTTCATTGGTTCCTTACGTCAGGACTGGGGCCTGGTTAGGTGTGTGTCTGGCCACTGGGGGCAGAATCTTAGTGACGGACCGGTGAGTAGAGTGTCTGTTCCTCTGATTGGCCCCATAGACTAGGCCAGAGTCCTATGGAGAGAAGAGCATTCTTTCCATTTCTCCTTGGAACATAGCATGTGTTAAAAAGAGAGGAAATAATAGGCATAATAAGTAAAATATGTGGTATGTTAGAATGTAATAAATACTATAGAAAAAAGTAAAAAGTAGAGCAGAAGAGGAGGGGTTCAGGGTGGCACTGACAGGAGGCACAGGTTGTGCTACTGAACAGTCAGGATAGAATCCATTAAGCAGGGACAATTTGAGGAAAGACTTGAAGGACTTAACTGACCTGGTATCTAATGGAAGTGGATTCCAGCAGAGGGACAGCTACAGCAAAGGCCACAAGACAGGAATGTGCCTGGCATGTTAGCGGAACAGCAAAAAGGCCTGTGTAGCTCATTCAGAGAGCAAGGCGAGGGGTATGAGGTGAGGAGGTGAGAGTGGTGGTCAGGGCCAGAAGATAGATGGGGTCTTGTTGGCCATGATGAGGACTTGGGTTCTCTCTGTATGAGATGGGAACTGGTGTGGGGCTTTGAGCAGAGGAGAGATGGGACATGGCTTGTGTTTTAGTAACATCACTTAGGCTGTTGTGTTGAGAATAGACTGTAGAATGGCAAGAGGGGAAGCAGGGATGCCAGTGGTGAGCCTGTTGGAGCCATTCAGGTAGCTCAAACCACAGTGAGAAGCAGGTGAGAAGTGGTGTTAAGAAGGTCTGATTCTGGGGATATTTTGAAGGAAGTGTTGATAGGATTTCCTGACAGATTGGATGTGAGGTGTAAGAGAAAGCGAGTAATCCAGGAAGAACTGAAAGGATGGAGTTGCTGTCAGTACTGATCTGGGGAAGGCTGCAGGAGGAGCAGGTTTGAGGGGGATGATCAGGGAATTAGCCATGTTGAATGTGAGGTGATTATTATATATTCAAGTGGAGATGTTGACTAGGTCATTCGATAATAGCAGTCAGGAATTCAGGGCTGCAAGATAACCATTTGGGAATTGTCAGCCTGTAGATGGTATCTAAAGCCACAGGAGAGAATGAATAAGATAAAGAAAAGGACCAAGGAGTAAGTCTTGGTACATATCACAGTTGATGTGGGGAAAAAGAGGAGAATCAGCAGACAGGGAGTATCAAGTGAGGTAAGAGGGAAACCCAGAGTGTATGGTGTTTTGGAAGTCAAGGGAGGGAAAAGAGGAAGATGTGATCCACGGCCAAATGCTGCGAATAGGTCGATAAGATGAGAGCTTACACTTGAAGGCTTGTCAATTCCGAGGTCATTGTAGAATTTGATGAGGGCAGTGTGGTGGAGTGGATGGAGTGAAAGCCTGCTTCAAATGAGTTTAAGAAAGACTAAGTAGAGGAATTAGAGATAGCAGATATAGGCAACTCTTTTGAGAGGTTTTGTTTCAGACAGCAACAAAGAAATCAAGCAGTGGTTGGTAGGTGGTGGGGACTGAGATAAAGAGAAGTGTGGTTTTCTTAAGGTAATGTATTTCATAATTGGAAAAAAGGTATTTCCCCATTTTAAGTTTATTGACAAAGGCACAATTAATGCAGATCGTGTTGAATGAAGACATGACGTGTCAAATGGAAAAAGAGGAAGTAAAGCAGAGGTTTTGAAAGTGAGGTTTTGAACAGCAAGATCAGTATCACTTGGGAGATATGTTAGAAATGCCAGTGTTAGCAACCCCCCCACCCCAAGACGTACAGAGTCAGAAATCTGTGCTTTAACAAGTCCTTCAGTGTGATTCTGCTGCGCACTAAAATTTGAGAGCCACTGGTGAAAGCATTATTATCAGGTGAATGTACTTCAAAGTCATTAACAGAGAATGTTTCCATTTCTTCATTAAGAGCAGAAGGTATACTTTTTGCCTCCCCCTTCCCATCTCTATGTTGTTCAAGTGTCTTTGCCCTAAAAGAAGTCTTTGTCTCTCATGGGAGAAATAAGAGCATATTTGTATGCTGAGGGGAATGATCCAGTACAGAGTAAAACATTGATGATGTAGGAGAGAGGTTGTAAAATTGTCAGGGTCATGTGCTTCAGCAGATGAGAGTGGAGGGACCTGATGCAGAAGTGGCATTAGACACGGGCAAGCAAGACTCATCTACAATAAAAGGCAAGGAGGCAGAGAGACAACAAAGGCTGTGGCAGTGGGAGTCTCTGGAAGTTCTTATTGCTCTGGTTTTCTCAGTTACGTAGGACGCAACATCATTAGTTGAGAGTGAGGACGGAGGAGTTTTGGCAAGCTTGGCATCATATTCTGTGAGCAGCACTCTGTAGAAACAGCTGCTCTCAAACATTGCTTGTGGGAGTATGGAATCATTATCAAATGACTCCTGTGGAGAAAGGTTTAGCAAGATTTTTATCCCTTGACACAGAAGTCTCACTTCTAGGAATTTAGCCTGAAGATATCCCTCCACAAATGCAAAACAACATAGGTAAGAGGTTATTTATTGCAGCGTTATTTGCAGTAGCAATATATTGGAAACAACCTCACTGACCATTCACAAGGGACCAGTCGATGCACTACCGTGCATCTGTAGAAAGAGTAAGGGAGATCCCTACAAGCTGATGTACAGTGATTTCCTGGCTATATTATTAAGTGAAAAATGCAAGGTACAAGAGAGTTTATATAATATGCTACCTTTTGTGTAAGAAAGAAAAGGGAATGAGAATATATACTTATTTTTACAAAAAGACACATAAGGATAAACTGGAAACTAAGAAAAATGATTACATAGAAGGGGTGGGTAGAAATAGGGTAAAGGCAACATGGATGAGGGTAAGAATTCTGAGTATCTCTTGGCATGGTATTCTTAAATAGCCTTGCTGAGATATAATTCAATACATAAAGTTCACCCTTTTAAAGTGTACAATTCAATGGTTTTTAGTACATTCACAAAGTTTTTCATAATAACCACCATCTAACCCAGAATATTTTCATCAACCCCAGAAGAAACCCCATACCTATTAACACTTACCCTCTTGACTTACCTTCCCCAGCCCCTGGCAACAACTGATATACTTTCCGTGTCTATGAATTTGCCTATCCTGGATACTTCCTATAAATGCAACCTTTTGTGTCTGGCTTCTTTCACTGAGTATATTCAAGGTTCATCCGGGTTGTAGCATGTGTCAGTACTTCATGCCTTTTAATAGTTCAATAATATTCCACTGTATGGATATACCACATTTTGTTTATCCATTCATTAGTTTCGTGGCCATTTGAGTTGCTTCCAATTTGGGGCTATTATGAACAATGAACTTACAAACTTTCATGTACAACTTTTTCATCTCTCTTGAGTATATATCTAGTATATACCTGGAATTGCTGAGTCATATGGTACTACTGTTGAAGAACTGCCAAACTAGCAATGCATAAGGGTTCCAGTGCCTCCAAATTCTCACCAACATTTGTCATTTTCTGTCTTTTTGACTGTAACCTTTCTAGTGCGTATGAAGTGGTGATGCACCGTGGTTTTGGTTTGCATTTCCCATGTGGTTGTTGAAGTTGAGCATCTTCTTAGGTGCTTTTGGTCAATGCTAGATCCTCTTTGGAGAAAAGCCTATTCAGATCCTTTGCCAAGTTTTTAATTGGGTTATTTGTCTTTTCACTCTTGACTTATAAGACTTCTTTATGTGTTCTGGATAAAAGTCTCTAATCAGGTACATGGTTTGCAAATATTTTCTCCTCTTAAGGAAAGGTTCCATAAGGTTGTCTTTTCACTGTCTTGATAGTATCCTTTGAGGCACAAAAGTTTTTCATTTTGACAATGTCTAATTTGTTGATTTTTATTTGGTTGCTTGTACTTTTGGTGTCATATTTAAGAATGCATTACCTAACCCAATGTCAAAAAATTTACTTGTAAGTTTTCTTGTAAGGCTTTTAGACTTTTACCCCTTACATTTAGGTATATGATCCATTTTGAGATTATTGTTCTATATGGTATGAGGCGGGGGTTCAATTCAAATTCATTGTTTTGCATGTGGGTATGCAGTTGTCCCAGCACCGTTCTTTGAAAAGACTATCCTTTCCCAATTTGACTGTCTTGTCACTCTTGTTGAAAATCAATTGACCATGAATGTATTTATTTCTAGACTCTCAATTCTATTCCATTAATCTTTTATTTCTATCCTTATGTCTATACCACACTGTCTTTTTAAAAAATATCAAAGTGGATGGAACTGGAGGGTATTATGCTAAGTGAAGTAAGTCAGTCAGAGAAAGGCAGATACCATGTTTTCACTCATATGTGGAACTTGAGAAATTTAACAGAAGACCATGGGGGAAGGGAAGGGGAAAAAATAGTTCCAAACAGAGAGGGAGGGAAGCAAACCATAAGAGACTCTTAAATACAGAGAACAAGCTGAGGGTTGATGGGGGGTGGGAGATAGGGGAAAATGGGTGATGGGCATTGAGGAGGGCACTTGTTAGGATGAGCCCTGGGTGTTGTATGTAAGCAATGAACCACGGGAATGTACCCCAAAAACCAAGAGCACACTGTACACACTGTAGGTTAGCCAATTTGACCATAAATTATATTTAAAAAAAATAATAAACTTAAAAAATTTTTTAATTAAAAAAATTTAAAAAATACTAATCAATTTATTTTTGAGAGAGAGAGAGAGAGAGAGAGAGAGAGAGAGAGGTAGCATGTGAGCATGAATGGGGGAGAGGAAAAGAGAGAGGAAGAGAGAGAATCCCAAGGAGGGCCTGCACTGTCAGTGCAGAGCCTGCCACAGCACTCAAACTCATGGAACCGTGAGATCATGACCAGAGGGAAAATCAAGAGTCAGAGGCTTAACTGACTGAGCCACTAAAGTGCCCCTGTACCACACTGTTTTGATTACTCTTGCTTTATAGTGAGTTTTGGTTAGGAAGTGTGAGTCTTCCAACTGTTTTTTTCCTTTTCAGATTGCTTTGACTTTTCCAGAACCCTTGTATTTCCATTTGAGCTATAGTGTCTGCTTATTAATTTTTGTAAAAATGGCAGCTTGGATTTGGGTAAGGATTTCATGGACTCTGAAGATCATTTTGGGGAGTACTGTCATATTAAAATATTAAGTCTTCCAATCCCAAGACAATCTCATTTATTTAGGTCTTTAATATCTTTCACAGTTATTTCCTTAAAGCTTTCAGTGAACTAGTCCTGTACCTCGTTGGTTAGTTTTATTCCTAAGGATTTTATTTTTTTGTTGCTATTGTAAATGAAATTGTTCTCTTAATTTCATTTTTTTATTTTTTATCGCTAGTGAATAAAAATACTGTTGATATTTGTATATTGATCTTGTCTCCTAAAACCTTGCTGAACTCTTTTATTAGTTCTAATAGTTATTTTTAGCAGATTACTTACTATTATATATATAAAAGATAATATCTTCTATGTATAGACAGAGATAGAAAATATGGTTTTGCTTCTTCCTTTCTAATATGAATGCTTTTTATTTCTTTTATTGGTTAATTGCCCCTTCTAGAACCTCCAGTATAACATTGAATAGAGGTGGAAAGAATGGGCAGCTTTGTCCTGTTCCTGATCTTTAGGAGAAACATCCAGTCTTTCATCTTTGAGTACAATGTGCAGTTTTTGTAGATGTCCTTTATCAGGTTGAGAAAGATTCCTTTTATTCCTAGTTTATTCCTAGTTTATTGTCGATGGGGTGTTAGATTTTGTCAAATGCTTTTTTCTGTGTCTATCAAGATTATCATGTGGTTTTTCACTTTGTTTTATTGATACGGCATATTACATTGATTGATCTTCGTATGTTGAACCAACCTTGCATTCTTGAGGTAAATCCCATTTAGTGAGGTGTATAATCCTTTTTATATACTGCTGGATTTGGTACTTTGACGAGGATTTTTGTGCCTATATTCATAATGGATATTGGTCTGTCGTCTTTTTTATTGTGATGTCTGTGTCTTTTTTTTATCATGAAAAAATTCAGATTTAGCCAACTGGACTCAGTTTAGATGATCCAGTTTTGTTGGCAACAGCCAAAGCATCATAGTCAAGAGCCAGTCAAACATATGCCTTCTTTTCTCCAATAATCCTGATCAAGGTGTTGACCTTGGCCACATCAATGCCATAGAGCTTCACAGCTTCACAGCCTGATACTTGTTGGTCTTGACATCCACCATGAACGTGTGTTGTTGCCTTCCATTTTCTTCATGGCTGACTCAGTAGTCAGGAGGAACTTGATGATGGCATAGTGGTCAAGCTGGTCTCTCCTGGGGGTGTTCTTTCAAGGATATCTGGGCTGCCTTCAGAGACACAGTGTCTTGGGTCATTGGAAGGTAAGTGACATGTGGATATATATTTTTTATGACTGTGGACACCTTTCAGCACCACTTTCTTGGCCTTCTAAACCTTTGCCTTGGCTTCAGCTTTGGTAAAAGGCGAAAGATTTATACGATCTGAAGAGAAACCAGAGTATTGGCTTCACCTTTGGGAGGGGCAGGGGCCTCCTTCTTCACTTTCGGTACCATCTTCATGAAAGGGCTATGTCTGCTTTTGATATCAGAGGAATAAAGGCCTCATAGAATGAGTTGAGAAGACTTCCCTCTTCTCCTGTTGTCTGGAAGAGATTATGAAACTCAGTGAAGCTATCTAGACCTGGGCTTTTGTTTGGGGATAGTGTTGAAATTACTAATTGAACCTCTGTTTTTTAAAGGTGTATTTGGATTTTTGTATTTCTTCTTGAGTTTCAGTAATTTGTACCTTTCTAGGAATTTATCCCTTTCATCTAAGTTATCTAAGTTTTTGGCATCTAATTGTTCATAGTATTCTTTTTATTTATGTATCCTTTTTTTTATTTCTATAAGGTTGATATTAATGTTCCTTCTTTCATTTATGATTTTAATAAGTTCAGTCTTCTCTCTTTTTGGTTGGTCAGTATAGTTAAAAATTTGTCAGTTCGGTTGACCTATTCAGAGAACCAACCTTTAGTGTCATTGATCACTATTTTCAACTTGCTATTTTATTCATTTCTGCTCTAATCTGTATTGTTTCCTTCCTTCTGCTTGCTTTAGGTTTAGTTTGCTCTTTCTCTTCTTGTTTCTTAAGTTGGAAGATGAGGTTATTGGTTTGAGATCTTCTTTTAATATAGGTATTCACAGCTATAAATTTTCATCTAAACACTGTTTTAGGTGTACTTTATAAGTTGGCTATGGTGTGTTTATTTTCATTCATCTCAAAGTATTTTGCAATTTTCTTTGTAATTTCTTCTTTTTAAATTAATTTTTTTAAGTTTATTTTTGAGAGAGAGAGAGAGTCAGAGAGAGAGAGAGAGAGAGAGAGAGAGAGAGAGAGAATGAGTAGGGGAGGGGCAGAGAGAAAGGGAGACACAGAATCCGAAGCAGGCTTCAGGCTCTGAGCTGACAGTACAGAGCCCAATGCAGGGTTCGAACCCATGAACCATGAGATCATGACCCCAGCTGAAGTTGGACGCTTAACCAACTGAGCCACCCAGGCGCCCCTGTGATTTCTTCTTTGACCTTATGGTTATGAAGGAGTGTATTGTTTAATTTGTACTCTTTTAATATAATTTTGACTTTTGAACCATGTAAATATCTAACATATCCAAAGGTAGAGTCAAAAGATATTGAAGAAAAGCAAATCTTAAGTTGAATGCATATAAAAACAAATGTTCCTAATTTTATCGGGTTGATAACTTAATCACAGAAGACAGAATTCAAGTAGATTTTGATTCTGACCAATCTCAGTTGGATATATCCTAAGGATATAAAAATCAGGTGATTATATAATTATGGTTTGTTTCCATACTTTTTTTTTTATAATTTAGTTTTTAATGTTTATTTTTGAGAAAGAGAAAGTGGGGGAGGGGCAGACAGAGAGGGAGACAGAGGAGCCAAAGCAGTCTCCATGCTGAGAGTGGAGAGCACGATGTGGGGCTTAAACTCACAAACAGTAAGATCATGACCTGAGCTGAAGTCAGATACTCAACTGAGCCACCCAGGTGCCCCTCCCATACTTTTAATTTTGTTTCATATATTTATCTATATATTTAATTTTGTTTCATATCTATTTGCTGTCCCCAATACCATACTATCTCATTATAGCTGAATAGTGGGTCTTGATATCTGATTGTGTAAGTTCCTCCAGCTTTGTTCTTTAAGGTTGCTTTGGACTTTTGCATTTCCATATAAATTTAAATATCAGCTTGTCAGTTTTCATAACAAACCTGCTGCAGTTATTTAAAAAATGTTTTAGTTTATTTATTTATTTTGAGAGAGAGAGAGCACGAGTGTGAGCAGGGGAGGGGGAGAGGCAGACAGAGAGAGGGAGAGAAAAAATCCCAAGCAGGCTCTGCACTGTCAGCACAGAGTCCAACATGGGGCTTTCCAAGAAGTGGGGCTTTACTAAGTTTAATATAGATGAATTTGAAGACATGGTGGCTGAAAAGTGTCTCATCCAAGATGGCTTTGGGGTCATATACATCCCTAATTGTGGCCCCTTGGACAAATGGTGGGCTCTACACTCATGAGAACCTCGGCACTGCCCCCCTCCCTGTTCATGCCACCAATAAATCCTTCTTCCTGTCAAAAAAAGTGTTAACAATATTGAGACTCTAACCTATGAATATAGTATATTTATACATTTACATAGGTTTCCTTTAATTTTCTGTCAACAATATTTTCTAGTTTTCAGTGTAAAGATCTTACATATCTTTTGTTAAATTTATTCTTAGGTATTTGATTGTTTTTAGGTGGTACTGTATATTAAACAATTTTTTTTACTTATCCTGATCTATATAAATTAAATTGGTTTTTAAACTTTGGCTTTATATCAACATTGTTAAATACACTTATTAATTCATTGTTTTAGATTCTTTTGGATTTCCTATGTAAACAATCATGCCTCATGTCAGTGATAGTTTTTTATTTCTTCATTTCGACTCCTTATGCCTTTTATATGTTTTCCTTGCTTGATTTAACTGTCTAGGACCTCCAGGACAGTGTTAAATAGAAGTGTTGCTAGCAGATATCGTTGTCTTATTCTTGATCTCAGGAAAAATTTAAAAAGTAACAATTCAAATAAAAAACAATTTTTTTGGTAGTTACTATTTATTCAGACTAAAAAAAGTTGCCTTTTCTTCCAAGTTTGCTGTGAGTTATTTTTAAAGTCAAGTGGGAGCACAATTTTATTAAATGCCTTTTCTGCATCTATTGAAATGATCATATAATTTTCTAGCTTTTTCTTGTTAATATGCTAAATTCCACTAATTGATTTTCTCATAAACTTCACATGGTACAGATGTATTATCATTGCTAAATATCACTGGATTAGATTTATACATATATATTATTGTTAACAATTTTCATTTCTTTCTTAAACCACTTTATTAAGTTATATTTGACATGTTGAAAGCTGTACATATTTAATGTATATGACTTGATGAGTTTGGGGATAAGTATATACCTGTGAAACCATCACCACCATTAAGACCATAGACATACCCATCACCTTCCAAAGTTCCTTCCTGCCCCCTTCATTATTATGGTTCTGTGATTTTCATTTCTTGTAATTTCCCCCAAGTTTTGGTTTATGCTGGCTTCATAAAACATGTTGGCAGATATCCCTTTTTTCTGATCTCTGGAAGTGTTTGTGTAAGATCAATGTTATTTCTTCTTTAAGTGTTTGAAAGAACTTATCAGTGAAGCCATTTAGGTATGAGGTTTAACTTTGTTAAGAGGTTTTTGGGGGGAGGATTTTTTTTTTAAGTTTTTGAAAATATAATTTATTGTCAAATTGGCTTACATACAACACCCAGTGCTCATCCCAACAAGTGCCCTCCTCAATACCCATCATCCATTTCCCCTCTCCCCCACCCCCCCATCCACCCTCAATTTGTTCTCTGTATTTAAGAGTCTCTTATGGTTTACTTCCCTCCCCTTCTGTTTGTAACTATTTTTCTCCCTTCCCTTCCCCCATGGACTTCTGTTAAGTTTCTCAAGATCCACATATGAGTGAAAATATATGATATCTGCCCTTCTCTGACTGACATATTTCACACAGCATAATACCTTCCAGTTCCATCCACGTTGCTGCAAATGGCAGGATTTCATTGTTTGGCGAGGGGATTTTAATAAGAAGTTTCATTTCTTACACACATATAGGAGTCTTTCTTCTTGTGTCACTTTTTTTATTTTTTTATTTTTTATTTTTTAAAATTTATATCCAAATTAGTTAGCATACAGTGCAACAGTGATTTCAGGTGTAGATTCCTTAGTGCCCCTTACCCATTTAGCCCATCCCCCCTCCCACAACCCCTCCAGTAACCCTCAATTTGTTCTCCATATTTAAGAGTCTCTTCTGTTTTGTCCCCCTCCCGGTTTTTATATTATTTTTGTTTCCCTTCCCTTACGTTCATCTGTTTTGTCTCTTCAAGTCCTCATATGAGTAAAGTCAAATGATTTTTGTCTTTCTCTGACTGACTAATTTCACTTAGCCTAATACCCTCCAGTTCCATCCACATAGTTACAAATGGCAAGATTTCCTTCTTTCTGATTGCTGAGTAATACTCCATTATATATATATATATATATATATATATATATATATATGTATATACATATATATATATATACACACACACACACACATTGTGTATATATATACATACATTGTGTGTGTGTGTGTGTGTATATACACATACATCGATGGATGAATGGATAAAGAAGACATGGTATATATATATATATATATATACACACACACACATTTGGGCTCTTCCCATACTTTGGCTATTGTTGACAGTGCTGTTATAAACATGGGGGTGCATGTGTCCCTCCGAAACAGCACACCTGCATCCCTTGGATAAATACCTAGTAGTGCAATTGCTCTACTGGTTGTAGGGTCGTAGGGTAGGTCTATTTTTAGTTTTTTGAGGAACCTCCATACTGTTTTCCAGAGTGGCTGCACCAGCTTGCATTCCCATTCTTGTGTCATTTTTTATTGAATTGTGTTTCTCAAGAAATTTGTCTGCTTCTGTGAGCACTGCTTCTGACCCCTTCTCTCACTTATGTTTTCCTGGGTCTCCCAAGTACACTTCCTACCATGTCTCATTTCCATCCTTTCTGCTCTCCATTCTTCTTTCTAGATATTATCTATCGACCTATCTTTTAATGCAGTAATCCTGTTTTCAACTTTGCCCAACCTGCTGTTAAATCCATCTGTTGAGGTCTTAGTTTTAGTTATTTTATTTTCTGTTACAGACTTCCCATTTGGCTTTTTATTATAGTTTCCAGTTCTCTGGGGAAAATTTCTCTCTTGCCATGTATTTTCTTGAACCTCTTCATCACAGTTCTTTCAGAGTGTGTGTGTGATGACTCCAGTATCACCCGTGTTTCTGTTTCTATCTTCTCTCTATTGCTCCTGGTCTTTATTTGTATGACAGTAAATTTTGATTGAGTGCCCAAAATTATGTATGAAAAATTGTAGAGGCTCCAGATCATGTTATCCTCCTCCAGGGAGGATTACCCCTCTCCTCTGGGCAGGAAACAGAGATTCAGATCGGCTTACTTCAACTAGAGACTTTGCTGACTCAAGGCTAGTTTGCAGTTTTTATATGTCCAGGTTTGCCTCTGGCTCACCCCCACTTCTAGGGTGTAGGCCTCTAGGAATTCCGCGTAAGAATCAGGGTTGTTTGCTACAGCTCTTTCTTCTTGACGGGTAATAACCTCCTCTTTTTCTCTCCCCAGCACTGTGAGCTTGTTATAAAAATGCTCTGCCTTGCCGATGTTTTCTGCCTGACTTCTTAGCCTCATTCTGTCTGCTCAACTTAAACTGCAAATGCCTCTAGAAGAAAACCGGTTCCAAGTGTTAGATTCTATTCTGAGACCTATCTCTCTAGGATCTTGGTCTCTCAACAGTCTTGGCAACTCCAAACTTTATTGTTGGTCTTCCTAACCCCATGAGTTAACCTAAAGTTGATCTGCCGGCTTCTTTGTTTCATGATCTCTGCCGAAAAGATCTTGAGGGAAAAGTAATGTGCAGAAAGTAAGGCTTATCTTAATGAGCCTCTGTTTTTTCTTGATCTGGTCTCTCAAGTCTTGGCTGCCTCAGTAGTCCCTTGATTCTTTCCCAAAAGATGTTTTTTAAAACCCAACTTTTCTAGCTTTTCTTATTGGAATATTGATCTGCTAGAAGGCTGCTCTATCACAGAAGTCTTCTGAACTCATGATTAAAATGTGTGTGTATGTGTATTCATGCATTTCCCTTTATCTCTGTACATTGATCAAAAGGATATAGGAGTGGGGCGCCTGGGTGGCTCAGTTGGTTGAGCGTCCGGCTTCGGCTCAGGTCATGGTCTCACAGTTTGTGAGTTCAAGCCCAGCTTCAGGCTCTGTGCTGACAGCTCAGAGCCTGGAGCCTGCTTCAGATTCTGTGTCTCCCTCTCGCTCTGCCCCTCCCCTGCTTGTGCTCTGTCTCTCTGTGTCTCTCAAAGATAAATAAACATTAAAAAAAAAAAAGGAGATAGGAGCAAAAACTCTCCAGTAGCAGTGAACACACCTACCACTCAGATTTTGGTTTCTATACATCATTTCCAACTAAGAAGAATCAGGTTTCCTTGAAAAAATAGCTAATTTCAAGGAAAGTACAAGATGAGCCTGAGTATCTTGCTGGACCAGAAATTAAGAAAAAGATCAGAGGGACGCCTGGGTGGTCTCAGTTGATTAAGTGTCCACCTCTTGATTTTGGCTCAGGTCATGATCTCACAGTTCATGAGTTCAAGCCCTGCATCAGGCTCTGTGTGGACAGTGTGGAGCCTTCTTGGGGTTCTCTCTCTCTCTCTCTCTCTGTTCCTCCCCCTGCTTGTGCTTTCTCTCTCTCAAGATAAAAAACTTAAAAACAAGAAAAAGAAAAAGATCAGAGAATGATGGGAACATGTCATAAGGACACAGAAGCCAAACTGAAGGGACACCAACTAGCTAAGCCTGGAATAATTTGAACATCAAAAATTATGATGGTAGGGGTACCTGACTGACTTAGTTGGAAGAGCATGCAACTCTTGATCCTGGAGTCATGGGTTCAGGCCCCATGTTGAGTGTAGAGATTACTTAAATAAATAAACTTAAAAAAATAATGATGGTAATACCTTATAATACATTGAGTTATGAAAATTCATGAATCCATGATAATATTTAAAATCAGAGAATAAAAGAGGAAAGCTCTGTTTTTGTTTTTATTTTTACAGAAGGATGCCAGCTATTAAATGTAAAAGGAATGGTTTAATTAGAAAATTGCTGTTGTCCGACTTCGACTCAGGTCGTGATCTCATGGATGGTGGGTTTGAGCCCCACGTCCGGCTCTGTGCTGACAGCTCAGAGCCTGGAGCCTGCTCCTGATTCTGTGTCTCCCTCTCTCTCCCTGCCCCTCCCCTGCTTGTTCTCTGTCTCTCTCTGTCTCTCAAAAATACACATTTAAAAACTGTAAAATAGATATATATTTAAAAAGTGAAAATTGCTGTTTTATAACCCTCAAAATATTGAGGGTTATAACCCTCAAAATAATTGGTTGAGGTAAAGATCATCAGATGATGCAAATATGACTGGGTAAAATGTTCCTGGGAAGTCTCAAATTATCACTCCACAGATTACTTTTAATAAAGGGGAGAATGTGCTCTTGCAATGGGAAATTCCAGTGGTCACCACCTTAACCAAGGAGTTAAGCCCGGCAGTGCCAGTAATGGTTTGGCCTGACACCGAGTGCCTTCAGTATGACCCAGTGGGAGGTACACGATGTCATTTGTGTGATGTTCCTGCTGGAAATGTTTTACCTGAATCTCATCATGAGGAAACAGACAATTCTGTAATGTGGGGAATGATGAAGGACAACTGAGCTGGAGTCTTCAAAGGATTTGATGTCATGAAGGACAGAAGGAGTCAGGGGGATTGTTCTGGATTGTAGGACCATAAAGAGATACAAACTAAATGCTCTGAACGTCTTGAGTGTATCCTGGATTGGAAAAACAGAAGCCACAAAGGGCGTTTTGGGGACAATAGAAGAAATTTTAGTAAAGCCTAAATGCTGAATACTGAATTTCTGCTGATTTTTTTGGAGTGTGCAAATGTAGTTAAATGAAGGGATCTTATTCTTGGGAAATGGATACTGAAATATTTCATGGGGAAGTGTCATGATGAAAGTAACCTACTTTTTTATGATTTGAAAAAAAAGGAAATGTGGGTGTGTAGCCAGATGGACTGGGTGTAGCAAGATGTTAACAGTTGGTGAACACAGGTGAGGGGTATTTGGGGTTGAAAATGAAGAAAAGAAAGCCCTTGTAGCTTTTTACTGTTTTTTTTTTTTTCCCAACAAAAATCCACAAGATGGCAGTAGAGGAACACTCTTAAAATGTGTTTCTCTGCAGCCTTCTATAAGGTGACCTTATCTGATTTGAAAAGCAAGATGTGAAATCCAACAAAGGATTGTTTTTGCTTTGTGAACACATTTATATGAAAAATTATACATAAGTATGAACACAAAATGCTATTTGGCTGTGTCATTCTATGAATTGTTTTTATTCAAATACCATTTTGTTAAATTTGGTCCAAACTGTATCTGAAATGCTGTGTGTATGGGCATTTCTTTCTGGTGAGAATATCCGCAACTTTCACCATGTCTCAGAGTAGTCCGTTATCACCCCCCAAACAGAGAAGGTTGAGGGGTTCAAGAAAGTGGCACTATGTCAATGCCTCAATGACATTAGAGTTGGTGGTAGTTTAAACCATTTTTTCTGTAATAAGTTCTCTGAAAGTGTTTGAGTTTAATGCAGTGCCTTGACAATGAGTATTTGTTAAATGGATTGATGTAGGAATGAACGGATATAGATGGATGCAAGTCAGAAGACCTAGGTGTGACAAAAATAAACTCAAAATGGATGAAAGACCTCAATGTAAGACAGAAAGCAATCAAAATCCTCGCGGGGAAAGCAGGCAAAAACCTCTTTGATCTTGGCCGCAGCAACTTCTTACTCAACACATCTCCAGAGGCAAGGAAAACAAAAGCAGAAATGATCTATTGGGACCTCGTCAAAATAAAAAGCTTCTGCACAGCAAAGGAAACAATCAGCAAAACTAAAGACAACTAATGGAATGGGAGAAGATATTTGCAAACGACATATCAGATAAAGGTTAGTATCCAAAATCTATAAAGAACTTATCAAACTCACCACCCAAAAACCAAATAATCCAGTGAAGAAATGGGCAAAAGACATGAATAGACACTTCTCCAAAGAAGACATCCAGATGGCCAACTGACACATGGAAAAATGCTCCACATCACTCATCATCAGGGAAATACAAATCAAAACCACCATGAGATACCACCTCACCCCTGTCAGAATGGCTAACATGAACAACTCAAGCAACAACAGATGTTGGTGAGGATGTAGAGAAAGAGGATCTCTTTTGCCCTGCTGGTGGGAATGCAAGCTGGTGCGGCCACTCCGGAAAACAGGATGGAGGTTCCTCAAAAAATTAAAAGTAGAACTACCTTATGACCCAGCAATTGCACTACTAAATATTTATCCAAGGGATACAGGTGTGCTGTTTTGAAGAGACACGTGCACCCCAATGTTTATAGCAGCCCTATCAACAACAGCCAAAGTATGGAAAGAGCCCAAATGTCCATCGATGGATGAATGGATAAAGAGGATGTGGTATACATATACAATGGAGTCTTACTCGGCAATCAAAAAGAACGAAATCTTGCCATTTGCAACTACATGGATGGAACTGGAGGGTATTATGCTAGGTGAAATTAGTCAGAGAAAGACAAACATCATATGACTTCACTCATATGAGGACTGTAAGACACAGAACAGATGAACACAAGGGAAGAGAAGCAAAGAAGCAAAAATCATATAAAAACAGGGAGGCACCAAAACATAAGAGAGTCTTAAATATGGAGAACAAACAGAGGGTTACTGGACGGGTTGTGGGAGGGGTGATGGGCTAAATGGGTAAGGGGCATTAAGGAATCTACTTCTGAAATCATTGTTGTACTATATGCTAACTAACTTGGATGTAAAATAAAGAAATAAAATTAAAAAATTAAAAAAAGAAGACCTAGGTGTGAATATGACACTACATGTCCCTCCACCCTACCCTACTCCCCAAACCGACATACCAAAATCAAATGTATTTAGCAAAATATTTGTGGTCACATAAAGCAATTCCATGCCAAACAGAATCTGTTGTTTGCATCTGTTTATTGTTTTACTTCCCAAAGAAAAATAGTTTATTGGTCAATGGAGATGCTAGCCATATAAAACTTTCTCTTTATAAACAATTATCAAAGGAGTTCATTTTTAATTTTTAAAATATTTATCCCCCCCCCCCACATATATATACATGAGAGGGGAGGGGCATGGAGAGAGAAAATCACAAGCCCGGTTCGTGCTGTCAGTGCAGAGCCCAATGGGGGGCTCGAACTCATACACGGAGAGATCATGACCTGAGCTGAAATCAAGAGTCAGATGCTTAACTGACTGAGCCACCCAGAGACCCTCAGGAGTTCACTTTTTCATGACAACATAAACCAAGCTTCTTGTGACTACAGAAAACTTCTACTGTCTGGTGAGTGTCACCTGTGCCTCTTGGTTTCCTTCTAAAGTTCCTGGTTTGGATCAGGACTAAGTTTCCACAGATTGCAATACGAGCCACATAACACTCTTCTTTTGATTAACTAACCAAAGAGCAGGCTTTGTTTTCAGTGGAATTGAAAAACAACCTGGCAGATAGCTGTCTTCAAAACTTGTGTATTGACTTGATTGTAGAAGAAAATCCCTGCTAAACATCTTGATCTGGCTATCTGGGTGGTATACAGTTTTTTTGTTTTGTTTTGTTTTTACTATCTGGGTGGTATGGATTTTTTTTTAAAGGCTCATGTATTAGAATCAACCAAAGGAAAATAAAATGCCCATTTGAGCTGTGTCGGCAGTGTGCAGTTGGTTTAAAGTATCATTTACTGAATTCTTATCATGTTTTTGCTCTCTCAACTTCATTAATGTTAGAGGATTCCTCGTTGAGGATTAGGAACTAACAGTAGTTAGCAATGTGACTGCAAGTGAGAGACGAAATAGTAAAATAGGTATATCTTTAGAAAGGAACTTTTAACTTCTTTCCCCCTGCACCTTCAAAGATGTTTTTTTTTTTTTTTTTATGAGAACATAGTCTGAATAACTAACGATATAAAGGGAGCATATGTTGGCACAATCCTCTGAGACCTACATATGCTGAATATAATTGTTGCTCAGTATAATCAATTCTGTCATTCATCTTGAACAGACCCCAAACCAAAGAATGCCAATTAATTAACTTATAAATTATATCCTTTCTACATTCAAAGCTATTTACGATATTAAAAGACCTGAAATGGAACACTAAAAATAAACGTATAAATTTAAAAAGACAAATTGTTTAGAAGGAATGAGATAACTGTACGAGGAATATGGAATGACTTCTCCACAGCAGAGAGCAGAGTTAGCTCTGAGCTTTCTGGTTCCCAAGCCAAAAAGGCAAGCAGGTTGGCTCTGTTGTTTGTATTTATGCTTGTATTTATACTAAAGGAAGAGTATTACAAGAAATTTATTGTATGGTATCTTGGGTAAGCAACGTTGAGTGACATATTGGACAATGTTATTGATTAGACGTTTACAAAAGACACAGAAACCTTTGACTATTTTCTCCATTTACCATCTCTAGAAACGCAGACAAAATATCCAGTTACAATTCAATCACTGAAGAACTTTCTTTGGAGAAACTGAGGGTATACAGTGCAGGAGCATATTTTCCTGAAGATCCAAACCAATTGTTTTCAAATTTGGCTGCACATCAGAATCAACGGGGAAGCTCTTAGAAATTCAGATTCCATGGTCCATCATGCATCTCCAAAGATTCTCATTCTGAAGGTCTGGGTTTGGGTCCAAGGGCCTATAGTTATTGACGTATCCACTCATGCACATCCTGGTTTGGGGACTACTGATCTATGATACACAATCGGCATAGTGTGTTTTCCTCTAGCATCTATTTTATTTGAAGGTACAAAATTAAAAAAAAAATGTCCTATGAAAACAAGCAGATGAATTATGAATCAGAATTCCAATTTTGCCTTCATTTCTGAAATTAAACATGAGCCTGAGACCTTTAATGCTTGCGACGGTCATTTGGGGCTGTGTTCCCAGACCCTGAGGAGATGGAGTTCATGCCTCAGTACTGTTGAAGTATTTACGGTGTTTAGAGCACCTAGGGAATTGCATCAGTCAGGGTTCAGTGCCTAGAAAATCCTTGGAAGGACTCAAAGATTGAGGATCCGGAGGCACCACTGTAACTGGGACCCAGAGGCCAGAAGATGCTGCTCCAGCCCCTGCCGACAGTGCTGCTGCCTCCACTACTTCTCAGTGACACTCGACCAGCAGTGACGACGGCAGCAGGAAGGTGGTCTTCGCCTCGCTTCCACCTTCCAAATCTTGTGCAAGTGCATCTCAGTGGCTGTATGGAATTCGCATCCAGAATCCTGGATGTAAGAGAGCCTGGGAAATTGACTTTTTTGTTTTTCCATCCCCGTGGTCTGTAGGCAGGTACACGGAAGAGGGCAGGAATGGAAACTGTCCAAGGACACTGTCAAACACAACCATGAGTCAAAAGTGCTTAGCGGCTGGATGTAACCGGCTAGGGAAGGCCCTGAGAGTTACAACAATGGAGATATTGCCGTCCATTTGTAAAGCCGAGTGAGATAGTCTTTTTAGACACTGGCTAAAATGGGAATTAATTTTTCACTTTTATGGAAGACATTCTATAGATGACTCTGTCCCCCAAATGGCATTTGTTATTGGCACTGGCATCTGAGCCAAATATCTTCAAGCGAGAATTTATAAATCACATTTTTTCCCCAAATAATAAGTTGTTTATGAAAAACTTTTCCTTGGGGGTGTCTGGGTGGCTCAGTCGGTTAAGCATCTGACTCTTGGTTTCGGCTCAGGTCATGATCTCACAGTTTGTGGGTTTGAGTGCCACATCAGGTTCTGCACTGATAGTGTGGAGCCTGCTTGGGATTTTCTTTCTCTCTCTCTCTCTCAAAACAAATAAACTTAAAAAAAAGAAAAGCTTTTTCCTTCAGTATGTATGTGATTGAATCTGAGTTATATGTGAATTGCTTTCCTGTTACTTTGCTTTGCGTGTGCGTGCTTCCTGGAAGGCTTTACTGAGGTGGGAGGTAGGCTGGCGATTCCCCTAGGATTGTCCAGACATGGGCTATTCCAGGCTGACTTTAGCCGGAGTGTATTTGTGTTGGTGTGGTGTCAGAAGGGAAACTTCTCTGAGAGGATGTGTTTAACAATAAATATTGAGCACTTGTTCTCTGCCTAGCATTGTGCTAAATGCTTGCCATATATTATTTCTCTAATCCTTACAGCTCCTCAAGGTATGTGTTACTACCCTCATTCTACAGATGAGAAGACAAGCACGAGGAGGTTAAATGACTTTCCAAGGTGACAGAGCTAGTAAATGGCAGAGCCAGAATTTGAACCCAGGTGTCTGAGGCCAAAGCGTCACTGCCCTACATGACCCTGAGGAGAAATGCTGAGATCTCTTTTCTATTTTACTCTTATTATCCCCTTAGTTCCTCCATTTTGGCCCAATGTATGAGCAGACTCTGCAATATTGAGGGTGATAGTGCATTTAAGGGGGGAAGGGAACATTTTTAGTATGAGTTAAGATACCCACCCAAGGATTCAGGCAGGCCAAAAGTCTCTGGTTTTTATTCTGATTATGGAATAATCGATTGTTCCAGCGCAGATGTAAGACAAGAATCCTCTTATTTCCCCCTCCTTTCGTGCAATTTGCAGTATCTGATTACGGGGTGAGGCTATATAGTACCTTCTGTGTACTCCTATAATGCTTGGGATTTAGTGAAATATATTGGGGAAAATAATAACAAGGTAGAGAAATAACATGCATTTGTCCAGTGTCTTGTCTGAACAAATTCTGAGTTAAAGAACTTTCTCTCAGAAAACCATGAGTATTGAGGAATGGCTATTTGTTGCTTGTCATTGGAGTGATGGCAACAGAATTGGAGTGATTTCTGCTCATTCTCTCACTTGTTATCCCATAATTTCACCATCCCAGTTTTGTTTGTGGCAAAGGACCATACATGGTCAAAGAGAGCAATTTCTATCCATGGTAACACATCCAACTCAACAATACAATAAGTACAGTTGCCCTTATCCCACAAGCATCTGGTAAAGTGCTTCTCAAATGAGGCACCGTTTGTTTGAGGAGAGATTTTTTTTAATGTTTTTTATTTATTTTTAAGACAGAGACAGAGCGTGAGTGGAGATGGGGCAGAGAGAGAGGGAGTCACAGAATCCGAAGCAGGCTCCAGGCTCCGAGCTGTCAGCACAGAGCCCGACGCGGGGCTCGAACTCACGCACTGAGAGATCATGACCTGAGCTGAAGTCGGACGCCCGACCTACTGAGCCACCCGGGTGCCCCCGAGGCACCATTTGTACTTTGGGAGGGACCGTTCTTCTTTGGGAAAGGCTACAAGTAGGTTGTTTAAGCGTTTCTGACTTCAGGGCACTAAGTGTCTAGTAGCCTGGAGTCCATTCTGGAGAGGCAGAATGGGCCAGGGCTCTGCCTCATCCATGCTGTGACTCAGAATAGGGAAGGCTGATCTTCTGTGGGACATTTCTCCAGGGAAAACTGCCTGAATCACAGAGAATTAGTTTGCTTAAAATAGAATCACCAGATAAAATATGGGATGCCCAGTAAAATATTAATTGCAGATAAACAATGAACAATTTTTTTGTATAAGTATGCCTGCTAAATTTAACTTGAGCGCCTTGTATTTTTATTTGCTGAAACTGGCAAATAATCAGGCCACCCAAACACAAGGTCAGTTGCAGATCCATTGACTCAATGAGTGGTAGATCTGTGACTTGAAGGCAGGCCTGTTTTTTTTTTTCTTTTAATTTTTTACAATGTCATCACTATGCCCAGCGTGGGGCCTGAACTCAGGACCCCAAGATCAAGAGCCCCACGCTCTACCCACTGAGCCAGCTGGGTGCCTCAAAGGCAGGCCTGTTTAGAGTAACTTCAGCTTGCATGTTTTCCACTGCTCTGTATTCCGTTATATCTTTATTAAGCAGCTTGTATGTGCAAAAACCATGCCCTGCAGGATGCAAAGATAGAGGCATCATTCCTGCCTTTAAAATATTTGGCTTCTCCATAATGCGAGAAGACAGCTGGGAAGAACTGTGTATCAGGGTTACCTTCTCTAGGGCCTACGGTGTGATAAAGCTGTATCAGTTTATGTTCTAGAAGAATTTTGAAAGCGTAAACAAGGAACTATTTCATGCCTGCCTCTGATGAATCTTGTAGAAACATTCAAGTTATTTTAGGAAGTGAGCTATCCGTAGAGGCAGTACCTTCCTGGGAGTGAGTTCCCGCTCTTCTTTGGTTCCAGGGACAGCTGATTACGAGGCTCAACCAAGGTCTGAAGCTTATGTTTGTTAATGGGTTACACATGTTGAGCAGGACGGTACTGCAGATGAGAATACAACCCATCCAAGTAGCTTTCTCAAGCTAACCAAGTCTTTGCTAACAATTCTCAGGAGTTCAAAAACTGAAGAAGCACTTTTTAACATTTAAGCCTTCATCTTCGCATTTGCCTTTTTTTTAATGAGGCTGTGTATATGAAAGTGCTTTGCAAATTGGGAAAGATATTTAAATGAAATAACTGTAAATACTATTTTGAGATCTGTATTTTTTTTTTAATTTTTTAAATGTTCATTTATTTATTCTTTTGAGAGAGAGACACACAGAGCACAAGCTAGGAGGGGCAGAGAGAGAGGGAGACACAGGATCCGAACAGGCTCCAGGCTCTGAGCTGTCGGCACAGAGCCCGACATGGGGCTCGAACTCACAAACTGTGAGATCGTGACCTGAGCTGAAGTCAGACGCTTAACCGACTGAGCCACCCAGGCGCCCCTGAGATCTGTATTTTTTTTTAATTTTTTTCTCTTTAATTATGTTTTTTTTTTTTTATTTTTTTATTTATTTTTTAATATATGAAATTTATTGTCAAATTGGTTTCCATACAACACCCAGTGCTCATCCCAAAAGGTGCCCTCCTCAATACCCATCACCCACCCCCCCTCCCTCCCACCCCCCATCAACCCTCAGTTTGTTCTCAGTTTTTAACAGTCTCTTATGCTTTGGCTCTCTCCCACTCTAACCTCTTTTAATTTTTTTTTTTAACATTTATTTATTTTTGAGACAGAGGGAGACAGAGCATGAATGGGGGAGGGTCAGAGAGAGAGGGAGACACAGAATCCAAAACAGGCTCCAGGCTCTGAGCGGTCAGCACAGAGCCCGATGCGGGGCTTGAACTCACGGACCGGACCGTGAGATCATGACCTGAGCTGAAGTCGGACGCTTAATGGACTGAGCCACCCAGGCGCCCCATGAGATCTGTATTTTAAATGTGAAGGGATAGGCATCACAAAAATTAAAGTTACAGAGGAGTTAAACAGGTGAGTAGTTGGTATCATTCTGCATGTATGATTTTGTAACTTGCTTTATTCACTCAGCATCATTTTTGAGATTTATTTGTGTTGATACATGTAGATCTAGTCCATTAATTTTAACTGTAGCATAGTATTCCACTGTATGCATAAAACACAGTTCTATTTATCTGTTCCCCTACTGGTGGATGATTAGGTTGTATTCACTTTCTGTTTTGCTGTTGCAAACAGTACTACAATGAATATACTATAATGTACATGTCTCCTAGTGCACGTGCATGAAAGGTTTCCTAGGACTGAAACCTACAAGTGGTCAGTTCGATGCTAGCTGTGCAAATTAAAAATCACACACATATAGAGACCAGAATGAGAACATTCATGGGGATATTTACTGTCGGACCCATTGCTTCAATAAACTGGAAGACAAGTAATTGTATATGGGTTAATAAAAAACATGAACTTAAAAAAAATAAAAAGAACATTCATGGGAAAAATACACACCAACTTCAAGAAAGTGGTTATGGGGCACTTGGCTGACTCAGTCGGTAGAGCATTTAGCTCTTGATCCCAGGGTTGTGAGTTCAAGCCCCATGTGGGGCGTGGAGCCTACTTATAAGAAAAAAAGAGAGAGAGAAAAGGGGCACGTGGATGGTTCCGTCAGTTAAGCGTCTGAGTCCTGATTTCGGTTCAGGTCATGATCTCACGGTCGTGAGATGAAGCCCCGCCATGGGCTGTGTGCTGGGCGTGGAACCTGCTTAAGATTCTCTCTCTCCCTCTGACTCTCCCCTACTCGTGCTCTCTCTCTCTCTGTCAACGACAACAACAACAACACAGAGTGGGTTACTTTGGAAAAGCAAAAGGAGGGAAGACATGGGAGGGGGTTGGAGCTTGAGCTATAACATTTTATATCTTAAAAAAGAGAAAGTTCAGAAGCATATGTGGCAAAATGTTAACTTCTGTTAAATCTGGGTGGCGAGTACCTGAATGATATATAATTTTGCTTAATATAAATATTTAATAAATGATAATGAGAAATGAAGTTATAAAACTAAAATGATAAGTTGAATGAATTCAGGACATCATCCTCCGTATCTGATGAAGAGTATAGAATTCTCCTTCCCTTTGCCCAGCATAGGGTCAATCCCTGACGTTCCACACTCCCAGAAACAGGGTCATGCTTGTTCAAACCGAAGCAAAATATACCAAAATAAAAAAGATGTGCAGAGCTTTCCTAAACACATCCCTGTTGAGTATAGTGACAAATCACACGGGGGAGCTCTGGGCAAAGGGAACGAGGAGAAGGTGCTAAGGGAGGAGGGCTAGTCTGCCCTAGAAACAGACAGAAGCCCTGTCTGAAAGCAGTGTCTAACTAGCTTTCTGAAGCCACTTGCTCTTTGAGCAAGGGTGAGTGTTCTCTTGCAATTGCACAGCGGATCTGAAAATAAAAGGGCAATGGGAATGTTTTAGCAATTCCTCAATCCCAAAGCCAAACCAGATCAAAACAATAGGTAACTAGGCCCCAAATGCTAAATCTCAAGAATAGACATTTTCCTCCCTAATTAAATACAAGGCTATGTCCCTATTTGATGTTACCGGCCAGGAGTTGTAGGGGAAATTACTGGATGCTGGCACATAGATATTTGATTAAGAAATGTAATAACATTAAGAGACAAGAATAGAGGAGTCAAATCATTTTTGTTTAATGCGTAAGAATATACAAAAAATAAATAAAACTTGCTTTTTGGTCTTCCACTAAATTAAAAGGATTTTCATTGAGGGGCACCTGGGTGGCTCAGTCGGTTAAGCATCCGACTTCGGCTCAGGTAATGATCTCATGGTTCTTGAGTCCAAGCCCCGCATCGGGCTCTGTGCTGACCGCTCAGAGCCTGGAGCCTGCTTTGGATTCTGTGTCTCCCTCTGTCTGCCTCTCTCCCATTCACACTCTGTCTCTCTCTGTGCCTGTGTCTCTGTCTCTCTCTCAAAAATAAATAAAACCAAAAAATGTCAAAAAAGAGACAGGACTAGGAAGCCAAGGCCTCTATAAGCAGGGAACAAAAATCACATTGGTGCCCAATCATAAGGTGATTTAACATTAATCAGTGGTCACTAAGTAATTAGTAATTGCTAGTAACCTAGCAAACCAGGGAGTAGTTTATTATGGTTTGCTGATCAATCCCTAATCAATGCAGAAGCCATTTTACTTTAGATGAAACCACATTCAAGTGGAAATTTTTCTGCTTTATATTTTACTGCCACATAAACTCATCCCCCACTGCATTTCACAGATCAGCTTAATCTACCAATATTAATAACAGAGGTGAAATCAAACACGAGATCCCAGCCAGTCATGCAAACTACTTAACCAGCACAGAAGTAAGAAGGAGCCCCGTGTTTTCCTCTCCCTGGAACCCACACACAGCAGAGGGCCTTGTTCTGGTTGCTGATCTGACCACCTAGGAGAAATTTGCTAAAGCGGCTTTTGTGCACGCGGTGGCATCATCGGGGCCGGCCGCTGCTGTGCTTCTTTGCCAACAACTGCTACTGAGCATTTGCCCCCTTCCCTGCTGCTGCCGAGGCCCGGATTAGACGCGGGGAAGCCAGCAGCCCTGACAAGTTCATCTGTTGGCGCAGCAGGCAGGCCGGAGCCACGCAGCACGGCAGAGGGAGAAACCTTAGAAATCATCAGTTTGAAGTCGGAAGGGGAAGGGGAGGAAATTGGACCCAAAGTCAAAGGGCTGGACCGCTCCTGAGAGGGAGCCCTTTCTGAGCAGGCTGGGGACAGAGGGCCACTCTTCCCATGGGGACAGTATGGGAGGCAGACAAGGTTTTTGGTTTTTTGCTTTTTTTTTTTTTTTTTTTTTTACTGTGGCATAAGGGTTCTCCACCTGGCACTGTGGGCTGATTTCTCCTTGTTGCGGGGGGCTGTCCTGTGCTCTGTAGGAGTTTCACAGCATCCCCGGCCCTTCCCCTCTGGATGCCAGTCACACCTTCCCCCACTCCACCAGATGAGACAAGCAAGATGTCTCCAGACATTGCCAGCTGTTCCCTCCCCCCGCCCCGCCCTGCTGGCGTAGCACACGATGGCCTTGACAGCAGTCTGCATTGTGGGTTTGGGTGAGGCACACGTGGGCTAATTCACATCTATTACGAGTTGACTTTTGTCTCCCCCCAAAAGATATATTGAAATCTGAACCCTCGGTACCTCAACATGTGACCTTATTTGGAAAGAGGGTTCTAGAGACGCAGGGTTAAGGTGAGGGAGGTCCTGTTAGTGTAGGGTGGGCCCTGATCCATGACCGATGGATGTCCTTATAGGAAGACAGCCCGGTGAAGACAGAGAAGCGCACAGGGAGAAGGCCACGCGAAGATGGCCGCAGAGTGGGGTGAACCCAGGGAAGGCCAGCAGCGTGGAAGCTAAGAGAAAGGCGTGCTAAGATAGGGTGCCCCGCTGACACCTGGATCTTGGATTTCTAGCCTCCAGAAGTGTGAGACAATAAATTTCTCTTGTTTAAGCCATCTGGTTTGTGGTACCTTTTTTATGGCCGCTGTAGCAGATAAATACAACATCCTTGCTAACGTGGGTCTGTTCATGAAATTGCTTCGCAGGGAGGATGTTTTCAGGCAGGGGTGTCACAGGCTTGCTAGCTCTCTCCGGGCCCACGTCTGCTTCCTTGTGCTGTGTCTCATCCCCCCCTTCTATCCCTCTCCCGTATCTTCCTCTCCCATCATTTCATCCAAACGCAACACTCGCCAGAGGGTTATGCTAGGCAAAATAAGTCGGGCAGAGAAAGACAGATACCATATGATTTCACTCATATGTGGAATTTAGGGAAAAAAACAGATGAGCATAGGGGGAAAAAAGAGAGGCAAACCGGGAAACGGACTCTTAAAGATAGAGAACTGAGGGCTGCTGGAGCAATGTGGGGGGGGGGGGATGGGCTAGGTGGGTGACAGGCACGAAGGAGGGCACTTGTTGGGATGAGCACCGGGTGTCGCACATAAGTGATGAGCCACTGGGTTCTACTCCTGAAACCAATATTGCACTGAATGTTACCTCGCTGGAATTTGGATAAAAACTTGGGGCGGGGGAGAAAACCTCAGAAGCCGTAGAGTAAGCATTTTTCTTATTTCCCTGACAACGGCATTAGTCTATGGGAACCTCCAATCCAACCAGTCTTCCATGCTTGTGGTCAAACAGTGGCAAAATTAGTTCGGATTTCAAGTGCCCGGCACTGCTTTTTTCCGCCCCCCTCCCGAAAAACTGTGGCTCGGCCCCAGAATTGGCTTCAAGTGAGGTTGTGCTCACTTAAGAGACAGAGGAGAGATGATTGCAAGGGCACCGGGCGAGGGATTGACAGTATAGATTTTCTTGCTTTTAGAATTTGAAGTCTAGGGTCTTTTGCATGTTCGGAACTACCCTGGCCCTTGGCTTCAGGGTCTCCCCAGGTTGGTGTCCTTTGCAGCTTTCAGTCCCAAGACCAGGGAAGACGGGCAGACAACAGGGAGAAGCCAGGATGGGAGGCTGTGGGCCCCTGGAGTGGTCCCTGCCCCCACCTGGCCTGGGGCCTCTTCGTTTAGCTCTTCCTGTGCCTCGGTAGGGCCAGCTGGTCACACAGAAAAATTTGCTGTTTCAAAGTAGAATAGAAGTGTCAGTGAGAATAATTATGTGGAACAAAGTTCTACTTTCTTTCTCAAAAGTTGGGGTGTAGGGACACGTGATAGCAGCTCCCACATCACGTGTGCTTTCCAGACCTGCCTCATGGCATCGTGGCATCTACCCTTGGGAACTGGAGGTGAGGAGACCCGTTTCAAGACGACATAACCGAGACTCAGGGAGGTGAAAGGGTTTGCTCTAAGCGTGTACAACTGCGAGGATTAGGGATCAATTTGAATCTACTCTGGCAAGGGAAGGACTCTTTTCACGTCACCACACAGGTCCTTGCTGGCTGGCCCTGGCCTCTCTTGCGAGGCCTGGAGGTCTTGACAGTGTGGATAAGCGAAGCTGCCTGGAGAATCTGGATACACTGGGCAGAACACTGACCCCCCAGATGTCCCTGTCCCGACCCCCAGAACCTTACGTGGTGTTAAGGATCAACTTACATCCCCCACCACTGAAGATATGTTGATATCCTAATTCCAGATATCGCAGAATGTGAGCTTATCTGAGAATGGGGTCACTGCCGATGTACTTAAATGAAGTCAGATCGGAGCAGGGAAGGCCCTTAACCCAGTATGACTGGTGTCCTTACATGAAGAGAGAATTTTGGACCCAAGACCGTGAGAACAGTGAACGCCATGTGATGATGGAGGCAGACATTTAGGTGCTGCAGCTGCAAGCCAAGGAACACCCGTGACTCCCAGGAGCCGGGAGCAGGAAGAGGCAGGGAAGTCTCCTCCTCCGGAGCCTTTGGAGGGAGTATGCCTGATAACACCTTGACTTTCAGCCTTCCAGCCTCTAGACTGGGAGGCGAAACATTTTTTTTTTAATGTTTATTTCTTTTTGAGAGAGAGACAGAGCATGAGCAGAGGAGGGGCAGAGAGAGGGAGACACAGAATCCGAAGGAGGCTCCAGGCTCCAAACTGTCGCACAGAGCCCGACGTGGGGCTCGAACTCACAGACTGTGAGATCACGACCTGAGCCGAAGTCAGACGCTTAACCGACTGAGCCACCCAGGCGCCCCGGAGACAGTACATTTTGATGGCAGCCCCAGAAGACTAATACACATGGGAAAGGGACTCTGCTGATGTGATTCAGAGTACAAATCTTGAGATGGGGAGGTTTTCCTGATTGATTGGGGGTGGGCCCAATATAATCACAGGGGTCCTTGTAGGAGGGAGGCAGGAGGCTCAGAAGCAGAGAGATTTAATGATGCTCCGCTGCTGGCGTTGAAGGTGGAAGAAAGAGCCATAAGCCAAGGAATACGGATGGCCTCTGGGAGCTGGAAAAAGGCAAGGAGGTGGGTTCTCTATAGCCTCCAGAAGGAACATAGCCTTGACGACAACTTGATTTGAGCCCACTGACACTCATTTTGGACTTCTGACCTCTGGGAATACGGGATAATAAATTTGTATTGCTTTAAAGCGCTACGTTTGTGATAATTTGTTACTGCGGCCATAAGTGATTAATACACTGGAAAAGTTGGCAGCCTTACCTGTGGCCAGCACCCAGCACCCGGCACCCGGCACCTGGAACCCGGCACCCAGCTGCTCTCTTGGACACTAGGCTTAGAATGAGGACCTGCACTATCTCACTCACGTTTCCCTGGGTATATTCTATGAAAAAGGAACGTAGCATATTTGCAAAGCAGATGTTTCTCCAGACACTGACAATAATATCTAAAAATATAAAAAGAGAAAGGATAGTACAAGATGAGTGAGAAGAAATGTGTGATGGGTAATAACACCTAATAGGTGTAGAGAACTTTACATTTTGAAAAACGCTTTCTCCTAGATGATTTCCCTTCATTTTCATGATGGCACCGAGGTGAAGGCAAGATAGGGATTCCATCATGTGCCTGAGAAAACGGAGCTTCCGAGAGGTTAAACTACTTGCTCAAGATCACAAAGCCCATAAATGGCAGAGCTGGGATTTGAAGAGAGAATTTCTGATTCTAAGGAGAAGCCTTTTCTCCTAAATCATGCCTTCTTTAGCCAACGTAGTAATGTTTGGTTTCAAAAGAATTGTATAGGGGCTACAAATTTGATAGTCCGCACAACTCAGTTGCGCAAGTTAGCTGACGGTTTCTATAAGCGAATTTAGCTTCTTATGTCCTGAATGTTCCAGATAGCACAACGTGTAATCTCAGCCACTTTTAGGTCTTAGCTCACATCAGCGTCCTCCTCACTCTCTTCCACGACTGCCTGCTAGGTTACAGGAGGCTTATAAAACTTTATGGCGTGGGGAAGGGAGAGGCATGCCAGCTGCTGGTGGGACATATACCATCCCCCATGGCTCTTGTCCACTGTCACCTCCACGGAGCACTCTCTGACACAGTTGCATCTCCTCCTGGCCCCCCACCATATGGTCTGTGACATTTTATCAGTCACCGTCCCATTTTCACAACCATATGACTCTTTTGGGCCCACCAGCTCATACTTTCTCTTAGGAGTAAGGGGGCATCACTGCTCTTTCTCTCACACCATTTGGGGCTGTCTCAGGATCTAATTTTGCTCCTGGTGTTTCCAGAAGTTGTCTGCACTACTCCCATGCTGTGGTGGTGCAAGGAACTCCTACCAGGCTGTCACCTTCCATTCGTTATTTCTGCCATGGGCTTCAAAAGCTGAAATTCAAAAGGGGAACATCACATGTTTTTTCTTTTCTACATCTCTGCAGTGACAGTCCCAACATGAAGGCAATGTAGGTGGAATTCTCTAGCTGTGTGGGCTTGAGTGATGCAAGGACATGTTGGTGTGGGAAAACATCAATGAATATTTCAGGATGTTCTACCACCGAGTCACCTTAACTCACTTACCAACTATCTGGAAATGTATTCGAGTTTGGGAAGTTTTGCCATGATTGCATGTGAAAAAATACTGACTTCAGAATAATTAAGTAGGTCATGTTGTATGCACATAATTTAATGACCATTAAATCTTAAGGCAGTTATTTAATTTCACTTAACCTTCGTTGCTATCTGTAAAATGAGGGTCAGATCCAGGTTTTGTGGGGTCCATAGCTTATACTGCTTGGGGGCCCCTCTTGAATAAAGTAATTTAAAGATTATAGAAACAAAATTAGGTATAAGAGGAGATATTTGGTTTATTAGTTTCCAGCTTATCCATTTTGGGGTTAATAACACCGTCTGCATGTCTGTCTCAGGATTGGTGAGAAACCCAGAGGTAATAGATGTGAGGATGGTGTGTAACCTGTGAAGTGTCATGTGGTATGGCTACAAGATTGGAACAAATGTTAGAATGATTAACTTGATGTGTTACATAGAAATTCTTAGTCTAAGTAATTACATGTGTGGAATTTTAACTACTCTCTTTTCTTTTTTAAAAAATGTTTGTTTGTTTGTTTGTTTATTAGTGGGATCCAAAGCAGGCTCTGCGCTGACAGCAGAGAGCCAGATGCGGGACTCAGATGCACGAACTGTGAGATCATGACCTGAACTGAAGTTGGACGCTTTACCAACTGAGCCACCCAGGCACCCCAAAAATGTTTATTTATTTTGAGAGACAGAGAGAGAGCGTGTGCACGTGAGCAAACAGGGGAGGGACAGACAGGGAGACAGAGAGTCTCAAGCAGGCTCTATGCTGTCAGCAGAGAGCCAGACGTGGGGCTTGATCTCACAAACCATGAGATCATGACCTGAGCCAAAATCGAGTCAGACGCTTAACCAACTCACCCACCCAGGTGCCCCCTGATCTCTTTGATGAGGTACATTCCATGTTGTCTTGGAAAAGATCATCTGAATATAAAAAGGAAATCAATTAAAAGGGGGCCTTTGAGCTTAGGGTTTAGAAGAAATTGAGCTGACACTAAGAGAAATCAGACTCTTCTAAAATAGGTGTAGAGAAAAGAAAAAGAACAAAGCACAGGTTTGGGAAGTGGCAGTACCTTTTTACTGTGTTAATGAACCTCAGTATTGTTTCAGAATTGGAGTGTGGTGGAGTGAACCTGGAACTGGGGGTCAGAAAAGTTGGATTCAAGTCTTGCTTTGCCCTAATTCACTGTGTGACCTTGAAATGGTGTCTTACTTGATCGGGTCTCATTTTCTTACACATAAAATTAAATGATTTCAGTAAATAGTCCCCAAAGTTACTTCTTCATTCATTTGTTAAAATTTTAAAACAAATTGAATTGTTTTGATGTAAATGACAAATTCTAATTATAAATCATTTAAGGAATACAAAAAAGTACGAGAGAGAGTTAGAACATCACCTTAAAATAATTGAAATTCAAAATTTAATGACTGTATTAGTCAGAAGATTAGACACAGCTGGAAAACAAATTCATGAACTGGAAGACAGACCAGAAGAAATTCTCTAGAATATCATTCAGAAAGACAACATGATAGGAAATGTGAAAATAAAACCAAAGACAAGAAAGACTGAGAAGTCTGATGTAATTGGTGCTTTTATTGGTGATAATAGAGGAAAAGGCAATATTAAAGAACTAACTTCAATTTTTCCATATTGCTGAAAGAAACAAATCATCAGGTCCAGGAAACCAAAATGAGTCCAAAGCAGAAAAAAGTTCTCATCTGGAGATACTGAAGTGAACCCACAGAACATCTAAAAAAAAGAGGATATCTTAGAAGCAGGCAGAAAGAAAAGATAAATCACCCAAACAGGAATACCAACAATGAATAACATTTCAATAGCAACAATCTAAGTGAGAAGGAAGTGGAATCATGTCTTCAGTAGACCGAGAGAAAATAATCAGCAACCTAGGTTGTACACACAACAAAAATATTTTTCAAAAATGAGGCAATTAAAGATATTTTCAGAAAAACAAAAATTGGATGTTTATTATCAAAAAACTCTCACTAATGGAAAATTGTAAAGCTATACTTTAGAAAGGAGGAAAATGATCCCAGAGAGAAAGCCTGAAAGATAGTAAGGAATGTGAGTAAAGATGTTGGTTGATATCTATATAAATATGAAGAAACATGGATGGTATAAATTAATAAAAATAATTTCTACTTTGTAAACTAAAAAATAGTCCAGAAGTAAAATATTAGACAATGATAGTGTATGGCATGATGAACTCATCTGAGCACCTTACCCCTAAGGTAGATCTGAACTTTAGATCTGGATCAATATCTGTTGCCATTTCTTGAAACCATAGGAAACATGGAGGACTCATGCAACTGGCTGCAAATAGTCTTACGTTACTCAGCTCTATACTTTTATGTCATATATGAATTTTTACTTAAAATAGTTCTTAATGTGTTGCTTATTTAGAAAAAACAAAAACACTCTCTGCTGAATATCTCTACTCTTTTTTTATACCCAGTTCAGATGACACTTTCTATAACAAGTGTTCTCGAGCCTCCATGTCTGGGAGAGATGTCCCTTTTCTGTGCTCTCACTGTTACCTGCATGGAATACTGTGGTGTAATTTCCTGTTTCATTGTCCATCGGCATCCCCAGTTCCTTGTGCGTGGCACATAGCCAACTTCAGTGAGCATTAGTTGAACAGAGGGGTGCCTGAATGGCTTAGTCAGTAAAGCATGAAGCTCTGGGTTTGGGGTTATAAGTTCAAGCCCCACATTGGGTGTAGAGATTACTTAAAAATAAAATCTTTAATATATATTTTAGTTGAACAGAAAAATGGATGAACGAATTGCAAGTAACTATTTGTGAGGGTATATAGGAGAAAGAATTTGTATCTCATTCAGTAGAACATAGGCTACTCTCAGAGATATTTTTCAAAAATATGTAGGATTTTATAAGGGTGAAAAGGCAAGAGGAATTCCACACAAAGGAAGCATCACGAGGAAATCACAGAGGTAGGAGAGGTAAAGAATCATTATGTAATGGCCAGTTCATATTGGATAGATTGGTGGTTCCCAAACTTGAGGTACAAGATTAGCTGCAAGGCTTATTAAAACCCAGACGGATAGGCCCTACCCCTAGAATTTTTGATTCAGTAGCTCTGTGGTGGGTTCCAATAATATGCATTTCTAACAAGTTCCCAGATAATTCTGCTGCTGCTGCTGGTCCAGAGATTACACTGTGAGAACCACTAGGCTGGAGAACAGTATATTTGGAAGGAATGGTGGTAGATAAAGCTGGAAAGATAGATAAGATTGCGGCTGTAGTGTGGATGGTCCTTAAATGATAAGTTGAATATTTTATTTTATTGGTTTTATTGGTGGACATATTCCTGTATGTGCAATTAATTTGAGCAGAGCGATTGCTTTTAGGAAAATTAATCTTGTAGCAACCGAAAGGATAACTTGATGGAGGTGGGTAGCTGGGGGTTGGGTGGAGATATTGGAGGCAGAAAACCAGGCAGGAGGTGATTTCAATAATCCAAGTTTCAGTAAACCATTCTATATTGCTGAACCTTACCTTTTAAAATGTTAATCATTTTGGATGGAAATCTTCCTAAAATATATTACACACTCTCTGCTCTCCTACAGAGAGAATCCTGTACATAATGCATCCTCTTGATGACTCCAAGTTATCGCTATAAACATCGATGATTGCACTGGGTTGTAACACAGTGTGCTCTCATGGGTATGGAGGTGTAAAGAGCTTTTTGCCCAATTTTAAATGCCCTAGAACTGCTGTGATTTTTTAGTTTTGTGTCTTCTATTGATAACATTTATAACTTTCCCCTGGCAGCTCCTCTCTTCATTCTAATTGGCTGATTCTAATCTGCAATGGGCTGGAAAACCAGATATAATTGTGTGTAATGTAAGAGTAAATAGAGTGTGGGTGAAGTACTATTCTATGAATAAAGTTTATAAGCTTTGGGGTGTGAACTCTGCAATATAGATTTGGGCTGCTTACAGGTCTTTCAAGGTTCTTCCTTGAAAATCAAATATGGCTCCATTCCACGTAAGTGAGAATGCCAGAAAGATGAGAAAATAAATGTGTCGTCAATGGGAGTGTCATGTGTTTTCTTTTCAAATAGGACTACTTGAAAGACTTTATAAAAGTCCTAATTCTGAGCAAATTTACTTCAAAAATGGGGGGGGGGTGGCATCTTAAAAAAAACAACTTGTTTTCAGATCAATTCCCCTTTCCCTCTGATATCCTCTACCCTGGTAGTCACTGAAATTATACTCTAGACCCAAGTCATTTGTGATATTCCTCTTGAGAAGCCACCATAAAAGATGCAGAAAAGTTTCTAATGTTTGAGATGATAAAGAGTGTTTATTAAAGTGATAAGATAAACCATTTTCGTGGTAGACTGTTGAGAGGTAGGAAGGTAGGGAAGAATCCCATTTGGTAGCATATCGAGTCTCCCCAAACAGCCTGCTTTTCCAGAGGAAGCGGAGTCCTGCAAAAAGTCTTCAGGCAACTGCATATGGGCCCCGTGAAGTTTATTGACTT
Organism: Acinonyx jubatus; assembly: GCF_027475565.1. Taxonomy (NCBI): domain Eukaryota; kingdom Metazoa; phylum Chordata; class Mammalia; order Carnivora; family Felidae; genus Acinonyx; species Acinonyx jubatus. Next base: position 118,178,960 of record NC_069389.1, read on the forward strand.
GTTTTTCACCAAAGTGTAAATGTTGTAGATCCAGATAACAGCAGCTGGGGGAGGGGAAGGGAAGAAAGAATGCTGGATCGAAATATTTATTACCACAGCGACATTGTAAAGAAGTTAGGGAACATTTATTCGTAAGTTTGAAAATATATATACTGTCTATATATTATTGACAGAAGAAATTGCTTATGAAGTCATCAAATTTTTATCCTGAAAAGAAAAAGCCAGAAAACAAGACCACAAATGACAAAACATCCTAGTTAGAGCCCAGATGGCTGCATAAAATAAATAGCCATTTCCTTGATGGAAGCATAGGCAATTTGGCTGTGTGAAGCTGCAATTCCAGCAGAGATCCTTGAAACAGATGTTGATATTGCTTGTGCATCAAAACTTTCTGAAAGAGCAAGATGTTCAGGTAGGATGAGAAAAGAATAACTGGTATCTTCAAATCCGTATGTCAGTGTCACAGAGAGACAGTGCTCTCCCAAAGGGAGATTGCCTTGAGCTACCCAGAGCAGAACACACAGGAACAAAAACTAGGGAAGTTGGAATTTTTCTATTTCTATTATAGACCGGGAACATCTCCCAGATCTCCATGTTTCTTGTGTTCATTTTGATCCTCTCATTCTGCCTCCCTGTGTAGCTCTGCCTCCCTAAAATCATGTCAGAGACAATACTACATCAGCTGCTCCTTTGGGGAAGGATAAAGGGGCTGTAGGAAGAGAGAGAAATTCTCTCATCTTACGAGGAAGAGTTGCCTATGTGACAATGGTTAGGACTCTGACAGGCGGAGACAGGTAAGGAAAAGCCACACAGATAGAGGAAATCGCAGAAGCAAAGACTAGAGGCGAGAGAGTGCGATGTGTTTATGGGACGGTACCAGAGAAGTACAGCTAGACTATAGGGTTTGTGGAGGGGAATGGAACACTAGAAAGAAGACTGAGGAAATTGCGTGAAAAATAATTATTGGCAAAATATGAGTTCAAAAACATTTTTTCCCAAGAAATCTTATAAAACCAGTGATAATTTACTTAGAATTTTCCATCTGACATCTTACTTGGGAAGAAGCACTGAGTTCCAAGAAATCCAGAAACAGTTGCCTTTAGAGGACAAAGAAGTATCAGGAATATTTATTTATTTATTTTCATAATTTTTTTAATGTTTATTTTTCAGAGAGAGAGAGAGAGAGGGAGTATGAGTGGGGGAGGGTCAGAGAGACAGGGAAACACTGATTCTGAAGCAGGCTCTGGGCTCTGAGCACAGAGCCTGATGGGGGGCCTCGAACCCATGAACTATAGGACCATGACCTGAGCTGAAGTGGGATGCTTACCTGACTGAGCCACCCAGGCACCCCAGTATAAGGAATTTTAAAAGTAAGTTGTATTTATAAAAAATTCAGTTATCAGAATAAAAGTTTTTATTCGTAGAAATCATATATTTTTCTACCTGTCCAGGAAAATATCCATGATCAAAAACGAAAAAGATGTCACTAAAGATGCCTCAGATATTAAAGAAATGAATAGAAATTATTATGAAAAACTGTATGTCAATAAGCTACAAAATTTAGATCAAATGGATGAATTCCTAGAAAATATAAACATACCAAAACTCATTTGATGAGAGTTAGAAACCAAGAAATTGAATCACTAATCAGGAGCCTTCCCACAAAGAAAACTCCAGGCCCAGATGGCTTCACTGGCAAGTTCTACCAAATACTCAAGCAAGAAAAAATTCCAGCTTTGCACAAAAGCTTCCAGAGAACACAAAATGAGTGAACATTCCCTGACTTGTTTCATGAGGCCAGCATAATCCTGATACTGATGGATAAAAAACATTTAGAGAAAGGGAAAATGGAGGACAATCTCCTTCATTGTAACAGATGCAGAAACCCTAAGCAAATATTAGCAAATAGAATTCAGCAAGAAAAGATAGGATAAATCATCATGACAAAATAGAATGTATACCAGGAATACAAGATTACCATTAGAAAGCCAAACAATGTAATTTACCACATCAACAAATTAAAGGAGAAAAACCATATGATCATCTCAATAGATGCAGATAAATTGTGATGAAATTCAACATCCTTCATGATAAAAATTCTTAGCAAACCAGGAATACAAAAAAAAACTTTAATCTGAAAAAAGGTATTTATTAAAGTCATACAGTAATAGTGGAGATGTCCAGAATGACAGACTAAGGACCTCCATAAATCTTTCCTCACTATAAAAGCAATGGAAATTCTGGCAAAAAAAAAAAAAAAAGTAAAAATCAACTTTTTTAGAGCTCTGAAAATTAACCAAAGGATTATAATTTTAGGAGTGTTTATTCAAGAAAAACTGCTGTATCTCAATAAGAACAGCAGGGTTTGTGGCTTTTATTTTTATTTATTTATGTTTAATGTTTATTTATTTATTTTTAGAAAGGGACAGCATGAGCAGGGGAGGGGCAGAGAGAGAGGGAGAGAAAGAATCCCAAGCAGGCTTCCCACCACCAGCACAGCATCTGACACAGGGCTTGATCTCATGAACTGCAAGATCACGACCTGAGCTGCGATCAAGAGTGCGACGCTTAACTAACTGAGCCACCCAGGCACTCCTAAGGTTTGTGGCTTTTTAAAAAATTTTTGTTTATTTATTTTGAGAGAGACATAAAGAGAGAGAGAGAGAGAGAGCGAGAGAGCATGGGAGGGGCAGAAAGAGAGGAAGATAGAGAATCCGAAGCAGGCTCTGTGCTGACATGAACTGGGAGATCATGACCTGAGTGGAAATCAAGAGTTGATCCCCCAACCAGCTGAGCCACCCAGGAACCCTGGGTTTGTGGCTTTTAAACTTCTATTCTCATCTACCTCTCTACAGTTCCATGATAGCTTTAAAAAACAGTAGCCTCACAACCACTGGAAGCTGTAAAAACCAGCCTCCTTGCAGCCACTACAGGTGCACACTAGTTTTACAACTCCTCAGAAAATTCCATCCCCTGAAAATTATCACTATTTGACCTGTCTGGAAGGGGAGGGGAGAGGGGCTAGAGATTGAGTTTAGTCAACAATGGCCAGTAATTCAGTCATGGAGCCTCTGTAAAAACGCAAACGGACTGGGCTTGGAGAGCTTCCCAGTTGGTGAACATGTGGAGTTGCTGGAAGAGTAGCACTGTAGAGGGCATGATAGCTCCATGCCATTTCCCCATACCTTGCCTTATGCATCTCTTCTGTCTCGCCGTTCCTGAGTTATATCCTTTTATGATCAACCTGTGATCTAGTAAGTGAAATGTTTCTGAGTTTGTGAGCCACTTTAGCAAATGAATCTAGTCTGAGGAGGGGGTCCTGGGAATCTTCAATCTGTAGCTGGTTGATCAGAAACATGGGCAATAATTTGGGCTTGTGACTGACATCTCCAGTGGCGGGAGAGGTAGTTCTGTAGTGCTGAGCCCTTGACCTGTGGAGTCTGATGCTATCTCTGGATAGATAGTGTCAGAATTGGGTTGAATTGTAGGACACCTGGTTGGTGTTTGGACAATTGCTTGGTGGTAGTGGGGGAACCCCTCCTTTTCATGAATGGTACTTGGGACCTGGACAATTTTAGTGTCAGAAATGGGATTTGTTAGAATGACTCTGGCTCACAAAAGAGGCTCTGGCCTCTCTTCTTTGGGAAGAGAGAGGATGAAAGGGTGGGGGATGAAGAACCTCTGATTCCTGGGTGGCCACATGGTCACCCACGGTATGGAGCAGCAACTGTGCTGCCATCAGTTACTAAAGGTAAAAGTTACCAATGGGCTTTAGAGATAGATCCAGCTTCTGGGAATTAGTTCACTGGATGAGTAAGGAAATGAAAACTAATAAGAAAAGGGCAAACTGTCCAATCCCTTGGTTATTGTCTTCTGTAATAGCTAAGCTAAGAATACAAGAAAGTGGTGGGTCCAGCCTTGATGTTAAACCAAGATCAGATTTGGGTAGTCTAAGTTTTGACCACTGGCCTCAAAGCTGCCTAGAAAGGGGAAAAATTATGAGGGACAACAGAAAGCACCTCTAAAACCTCTGGTCATTGAGAAAATAGTCAATGTAGAGGAAGAACAAAACCGAGGAACTATTAAAACCAGGGGGTATAGTGGGAAGGAGTTATTTCATTTCATGGACTGGTATCATCAGCTACTTGAGGAACCCCTACTAACTTGGATTATGAGAGTAACTAATTTAGAAGCAGTGTCTTTGGTTTTGGATGCTGCAGAGTTGAAGAGCATGTTTGGGTTGATACAGGACCCACAGTTGACTATGGAACAATCACCGACTATTGTAGAACCAACTACAATGGAGTCACTTACGTCAAAGACAAAACGGAGATGGTCAACACAGGTGCATAAAGGGAAACAGAACCTTATAGGAATTTACAACTCTTCTTGGAAATCAGCTAATCCCAATGCCGTGTCTGTTCACACCATTTCTGGACTTCCTTGTTCCCCTGACTCAGCTGCCCCGATCCAAATAGGGAAGAAGACCACTAATTAGCCAATCAGATGAAAAAGCCAAATAACTTCTGCATTTACTCCATAAAAATCCCTTGGTCTGAGAGCAGCCTGGAACCCATTGTTCCCATAGCCTTGGGTTTCCAGGCTTTGCAGGTTGAAAGCCTTGCAATAAACTCTTCGTTCGGCTTTGTTTTATTCAGTATGCAGAGTCTGGTTTTTGACACTATACATGATCCAGACACAAAGTAGGTTATTCCCGAGGGAACAGCCAGCCTGGTGGACTGCATAAAAGCCACTATACGATCTGTTTACCCTGAAAAGGGAGACTTTCTATCACCCCCTATGGATGCCAAGTGGAATTCTCCAGATGAAGCAAGCAGCTGACATGCTTCCTATGCAAACCACATGAGGCTGGCTTTATGATGACCAGGATATTCACCTGCTGAATATGCCCATTTTCCAGGTCATGGTAAATGCTGTGGTTAACAGGGCCCCTTTGACATGGCCACCCTTTTAACCTTATTGCCGTAAAGCCCCAAAACAGATCTGGAAGTCTTATTAGATTTGTTGTCTCAACTTTCCCTCCTGGGTCTTACAGATGCTAATAAAAACATTAGGTTAATTAACAAGAGAATGGGAAAGGTGGGGGGACGGTCAAGAGATTCTGCTCACCAAGGTGGAAACGTTTTAAGCAATTGTACTACTAGGTACTTACCCAAATGATAAAAAATATATACTGATTTGAAGGGATACATGCCCACCCCGATGTTTATAGCAGTATTATCAACAATAGCTAAATTATGGAAAGAGCCCAAATGTCCATCAGCTCATGTATGTATGTATGTGTGTGTGTATATGTATATATAATGAAATACTATTTAGCCATAAAAAAAGAATGAAATCTTGCCATTTGCAATGACATGGGTGGATCTAGAGAGTATTATGCTAAGTGAAATAAGTCAGTCAGAGAAACACAAATACCATATGATTTCACCATATGTGGAATTTAAGAAACAAAACAGATGAACATAGGGGGAAAAAGAGGCAAACCAGAAAACAGTCTCTTAACTATAGAGAACAAACTGAAGGTTTCCGGAGGGGAGGTGGCAGAGGGGTGGTTTAAATGGGTGATGGGCATTAAGGAGGGTGCTTGTGATGAGCACTGGGTATTGTATGTAAGTCATGAATCATTAAATTCTACTCCTGAAACCAATATTACATTGTATGTTAACTAACTGGAATTCAAATAAAAAGTTGAAACTACAAAAGAAAGATTGTTAAGAAATAAGGGGAAAAAAGAAATAAGGGGAGGGGTTAGGGGCCAGATTAAATTGGTGAAGGGGATTAGGAGGTACAAACTTCCAGTTACAAAATAAATTAAGTAATGGGGATATAATATACAACATAAGGAATATAGTCAATAATATTGTAACAACTATGTATGGTGACAGATGGCAACTAGACTCATTGTAGTAATCATTTTATAACATATAAAAATATTAAGTCACTGTCTTGTACACCTGAAACTAATATATACTGTATGTCAATTATAATTCAGTAAAAAAAGAAATAAGGTAAATAAAGCAAATATTCAAAAATAAAGAGGCAAAACAAAAAGGAAACAGAGAGGGGAGAGTCACAGTCCTCACCCCAGCAAGGTGGAAACTTTTAGATGGCTGTTAAGAAATGTGATGAATAAAATGGACATTGATGGGGTTGGGAGGGCCAAAGACACCCACTGCAGGTCCCCCAACAGTAAAAGTCCCCAAACAAGTGTGATCTATTTACCATTGTTTGGAGAAATTTAAGCTGAAAGATAAAAATTAAAATGAAAAACTTGACCAGTAAACACTTGGGGCAGTTGTTAGGCCAATTAATCAACATAAAGGTTGAAAAAAGATGGGGCACCTGGCTGGCTCCATCGGTAGAGCATGTGACTCAGTCTTGGGGTCATGAGTTCAAGCCCCATGTTGGGTGGAGATTACCTACAAAAAAAAAGATTGAAAAAAGGGCCAGGGTTGCTTGGGTAGACCCCTCACGGAGGACCCCCAAGCCTTTTGCACAGGAGTGGGTAAAATAATGGTCAGGGGGTGGAGAAGAGAAGTTTCAAGGACTCTTCGGTAACAGAAGCCCTACAAACTAGGGTACCAAATCCCATTGGTGAAACCCTGACCTGGGCTACAATGACACTGAGAGAATGTTAAAATAAGTGGAAGTGTAGTGGTGAGTCACACACAGACAGTTGGGACACTGAGGCTTTTCTTTCCAGGAAGCAGCTTTATTTGTGCCAGCAGGGGCTCAGTGGGCTAAGACCCCAAAAGGCTGAGCCCGAAGTGCAGCAGGGTGTAGCCTTTTATACAATTTCTACTTCTTTGTCTCCCATAAATGGTAACATACAGACATACAGTCGAATGATTGGGTGGTCTATGTTACAGTCGTGAGGAATGTCACGTGCACACATAGACAGGTTGCCTTCCCTTGTCTTGAGGTTTTCACCACATTTCTTAAGGAGGGGCTCTACCACATTCCCTGCTTTGATGCTTGGACCCCCTATTTTGGGTCAAAGAGCATCATCTTGGTTTAGAGGTTTATATTTCCATAACATCACATGTGTGGCAGTTTTTCTTTCGACAATTGCCTCAGTGACGCTGGAGACAGACTGTATAACCAGGGGAGATTGGCAAGGTAGGATCAAGCAAGCTCCCCAAATCAAGAGGATAATACCTATGAGGGTTTTGCATCCCCTGAGACTTGAAAAACATCCTCCAAATAACTCCCCGGGGTCCCAACCTTTCCAGGTCTGGACTGGGACACGAGCAACCTTTCTCATTTGATCTGTGATCTCCTCTACTATGACTTTTCCTTCATTGTCTCTCTGTAGGCAGCAGTTGCTCAGGTTAAACTTTCCACAAACTCCTCCCTCAGATGCAAGCAAGTAATCTAAGGCCAAGCAATTTTGATTGATGGCATTGTGCATTTTGGCTTGTTCTTTGGCTAGTAAGTTAAAGAGCTCTGGCAGTTTTATTGGTTATAATCTCTACAACTGCTTGCAGCCTGATGATGCAGTTTAGCATGTAAATGGGAGTGCAGTAGCCCTAGGACCCGTCCTCTGCCCAGGTGGCAGGGCCATAATATTGGATTATATGCTCAGGAGGCCATTTGTCATCTTTCCGATTGCCAATTTGTAGGGCATGTTATGTCCTTTGAGTCTTCCTGTCCCCATACCTTGGACTCCCAAATGTTCCCCTCTGGCAAGTGGGAGCAGGAAGAAAGATGGATGAATAGTTCTGAGCACACATGACCCTGACCAGCCTGGGAGAAGTATTGTATAGGCTGTCCTTCTACATATCTGGTATAATCTACCTAGGGCCTGCCATTTGATGGCTGAGTTGACATTGTCCCAGGCCTCTCAGAGAGGAGGGAAGTTAGACAAGGGGTGGGGATCTGGCTCCAGGTGATCTAGGGACCCCCACCATTAGGTTTCTCGGGTGGTTGAGTTATAAAACCTTTGGCCTAGGCACACTAAGCTTCCAACAGAGATGGTGAACTTTCTTCCCCACTGGCTAAGGCAGTTTTTCCCAATAATTGAGGTTTTGAGGAGCCAAACCCCAGTAGCAGGACTGGGGTATTCTGTTCCATTATAAGGTTCATGGAAATCTAATTCTCTAGCCATTGTTCCCCCATGTCGGTTCCCCCACATACGTAGCAAGAAGAGTTCTTCAGAGTCTGGGCTATAGTCTCTGCTAGGGTTAGAAAGAAGTTGCTTACTGTGACTGAAATGGGAGGGGGGCTACTTCTTATTTCTTCATAGAAGGAGTGGAAGATTTGACAGGACATGGTTGCATGGGCGGTTGTGACTCTCTTAGATATATAGCACAGTCCCTAGGTCTCTGCCACGCCCGTGGATCCAGATGCTAATTTGGGTCCCTCATTGCCATTTGGAATCTCCTGGGTTAATAATGGTAGAATTAACAGGGTTACAAACCTTTGATTGCCAACCTGATGTAGCACCCCTTTCTGAAGGAGTGCTGTTGTGATTTCTTTTTTCCAAGTAGCCCGTGAAACACAGCTCTAGCTGGGGCATAAAATCTCAGGTGTACAGGCACATAAACCATTTTTCTCACACAGGTATTTGTCATGGAGTTGGTATTCCTGCTCCCAGTCTAAGCCTCCACATGGTATATCAAGAGTCCTTGGGTCCTCTATGACAAGTGCCTGCTTTTTTTGTACGACAGATGCCTCAGGGCCAATACCTATAACCGCACATATGTCAAACAGCATTGACACTGATCGTTTTGGGTTAGTAATTTGTGTCCAGCTGACCAAGGCTCCCCGCTCTCGGTAGGATGGGACTTCTAACGAATCTTCGCTGGGGGAGTATTGTGGGTCAAAGCAAGTGTATTGACTCTCCCGTTGGCAGATAGAATAGGTGGTCTTATTGTGTCTGCAGGGCCCCAAGATCTTTCCCTGGCATGAGAAGTGGGTATAGTATAGTAAGGCCCAAGTGACTCCCTGGCCTGACCTGGTTATGCGAATACATGGGTCATATGATGAGGATCTAGGTCTACAGAATGGGTCCAGATTAGAAGCAACCAATACCAACAAAGCATCCTATCCACAAAGGGAAGGTGAGTGCTAAAAGAGACCTCTCACCACACTCTCAGCTGGCCAGGGTGGCCTCAGCCAATCCTATGGTGAAGAGTAGAGCAAGAATCACAATGACAACGAGACACAAGGGGTGACAGTGCATCACAGTAAGGAAACAGATATAGAAAATAAGAACAGTCTATTTGTTTTACTGGATCCTGATTCTTCAAGTTTCTGCCATGCATGGAATACTCAGCTTCCGAAGTGACTCAAACAGGGCTGCAGTCTCCCAGAGCCTCTGGAGTTGTAGACTGCTTCTTACACATGGTCAGCTTGCATGGAGTTGATGGATCAGGAACGCACTCCCATTTTCGAGATGCCGGCTTCACTCTGCTGTGGTGAATCCAGGGACCCACCTTGGCTACCTTTACTGCAGTAGGGGTGGACAAAATGACGGTGAATGGGCCCCTCCAGAGGGGTTTAGGGGTTGGACATTTCATCCCTTCACCCATACAGAATCTCCTGGTTTAAAGAGGTGAGCGTCTATGCTCAGACTCAAGGCAATGGCTCCCTAATCCAGTGGTGTAAAGTGGTTAGGGTAGACCGTAGGGCCTGCATCTGTTGCCCTAGGGTTAGATTGCCTATCTCATTTAGATCCCCCCTTATGCCCTTGATAATGGGGGGAGGGTGCCCATAAAGAATTTCATAAGGGGAGAACCCCATCTGCTTAGTGGGGCGACACCTGATTCTTAACAAGATGATTGGCAACACCTGATCCCAGTGAAGGTGGGTTTCCTGACATAGTTTACTTAATTGCAGATTCAGGGTGAGGTTCATTCATTCCACCTTCCTGGAGCTCTGGGGTTGGTGTGCCCTGTATAACTTCCAGGTAATCTTTACCCCTTTTGCCATTAGGCACACTTCCTCAGCCATGAATGCTGGCTTGTTATCTGAACCCATAATGATAGGGATCCCAAATCAAGAAATGATTTCTTTTAGAAGTCAGGCCACTTCACACACCTTTTCTGTGCAAGTAGGGAAGGCTTCCACCCAGCCTGAGAAAGTGCACACAAAGACCAACAGATATTTACAGCCCTGAGCCTGGGGGAGCTCAGTGAAGTCCACCATCTTTTTGTTTTTTTTTTTTTTTGTTTTTTTTTTTTTGGACTATCTTCAGCATTTTGACTTTAATGTTAATTTATTTTTTAAATTTACATCCAAGTTAGTTACCATATAGTGCAACAATGATTTTAGGAGTATATTTCTTAATGCACCTTACCCATTTAGCCCAGCCCCCCCCCCACAACCCTTCCAGTAACCCTTTGTTTGTTCTCCATATTTAAGAGTCTCTTATGGTTTGTCCCCCTCCCTGTTTTTATGTTTGCTTCTCTTCACTTATGTTCATCTGTTTTGTCTCTTAAAGTCCTCATGTGAGTGAAGTCATATATTTGTCTTTCTCTGACTAATTTTGCTTAGCATAATACCCTCTAGTTCCATCCATGTAGTTGCAAATGGCAAGATTTTTGATTGCCGAGTAATACTCCATTGTATATATATATACCACATCTTCTTTATCCATTCATCCATCTATGGATATTTGGGCTCTTTCCATACTTTGGCTATTGTTGATAGTGCTGCTATAAACATTGGGGTGCATATGTCCCTTTGAAACAGCATACCTCTATCCCTTGGATAAATACCTAGTACTGCAATTCCTGGGTCCTAGGGTAATTCTATTTTTAATTTTCTGGGGAACTTTCATACTGTTTTCCAGAGTGGCTTCACCAGCTTGCATTCCCACCAACAATGCAAAAGAGATCCTCTTTCTCCACATCCTCGCCAACATCTGTTGTTGCCTGACTTGTTAATGTTAGTCATTCTGTCAGGTGTAAGGTGGAATCTCATTGTGGTTTTGATTTGTATTTCCCTGATGATGAGTGATGTGGAGCATTTTTTCATGAATTGGTTGGGCATCTGGATGTCTTCTTTGGAGAAGTGTCTATTCATGTCTTTTGCCCATTTCTTCACTGGATTATTTGGGTTTTGGGTGTTGAGTTTGGTAAGTTCTTTGTAGATTTTGGATACTAACCCCTTATCTGATATGTCATTTGCAAATATCTTCTCCCATTCCATTGGTTGCCTTTTAGTTTTGCTGATTGTTTCCTTAGCTGTGCAGAAGCCTTTTATTTTGATGAGGTCCCAATAGATCATTTTTGCTTTTGCTTCCCTTGTCTCCGGACACGTGTTGAGTAAAAAGTTGCTGCACAAGATCAAAGCGGTTTTTGCCTGCTTTCTCCTCAAGGATTTAGGTGGCTTCCTGTCTTACATTGAGGTCTTTCATCGATTTTGAGTTTATTTTTGTGTATGGTGTAAGAAAGTGGTCCAGGTTCATTTTTCTGTATGTCACTGTCCAGTTTTCCCAGCACCACTTGCTGAAGAGACTGTCTTTATTCCATTGGATATTCTTTCCTGCTTTGTCAAAGATACGTTTGTGGGTCCATTTCTGGGTTCTCTATCCTGTTTCATTGATCTGTCTGTTTTTCTGCCAGTACCATACTGTCTTGATGATTATAGCTTTGTAATACAGCTTGAAGTCCAGGATTGTGATGCTTTGGTTTTCTTTTTCAAGATTGCTTTGGCCATTAGAGGTCTTTTCTGGTTCTATGCAAATTTTAGGATTGTTTATTCTAGCTCTGTGAAGAATGCTGGTGTTATTTTGATAGGTATTGTATTGAATATGTAGATTGCTTTGGGTAGTATTGACATTTTAACAGTATTTGTTCTTCCTATCCAGGAGCATGGAATGTTTTTCCATTTGTTTTGTGTTTTATTTAATTTCTTTCATAAGCTTTCTATAGTTTTCAAGGTATAGATTTTGGTTAGATTTACTTGGTTAGATTTATTGCTAGGTATTTTATGGGTTTTGGTGCTATTGTATGTAAATGGGACCAATTCCTTGATTTCTCTTCCTGTTGCTTCATTGTTGGTGTATAGGAATACAACCGATTTCTGTGCATTGATTTTATATCCTACTACTTTGCTGAATTCATGGATCAGTTCTAGCAGTTTTTTGGTGAAATCTTTTGTGTTTTCCATATAAAGTATCATGTCATCTGCAAAGAGTGAAAGTTTGACCTCCTCCTGGCCAATTTGGATGCCTTTTATTTCTTTATGTTGTCTGATTGCAGAGGCTAAGACTTCCAATACTATGTGAAATAACAGTGGCGACAGTGGACATCCCTGTCTTGTTCCTGACCTTAGGGGGAAAGCTCTCAGTTTTCCCCATTGAGGATGATATTAGCGTTGGGTCGTTCATATATGGCTTTTATGATCTCGAGGTATGCTCCTTCTATCCCTACTTTCTTGAGGGTTTTTATCAAGAAAGGATGCTGTATTTTGTCAAATGTTTTTTTTGCATCTATTGAGAGGCTCATGTGATTCTTGTCCTTTCTTTTATTGATGTGATGAATCACGTTAATTGTTTTGCACATATTGAACAAGCCCTGCATCCCAGGTATAAATCCCACTTGGTCGTGGTGAATAATTTTTTTAATGTATTGGTGGATCCTGTTGGCTAATATCTTGTTGAGGATTTTTGCATCCATGTGCCTCAGGGAATTTGGTCTATAGTTCTCCTTTTTAGTGGAGTCTCTGTCTGGTTTTGGAATCAAGGTAATGCTGGCTTCATAGAAAGAGTTTGGAAGTTTTCCTTCCATTTCTATTTTTTGGAACACCTTCAAGAGAATAGGTGTTAACTCTTCCTTAAATGTTTGGTAGAATTCCCCTGGAAAGCCATCTAGCCCTAGACTCTTGTTTTTTGGGGGAGATTTTTGATTATAATTCAATTTCTTTACTGCTTATGGGTCTGTTCAAAATTTCTATTTCTTCCTGTTTTAGTTTTGGTAGTGTATATGTTTCTAGGAATTTTTCCATTTCTTCCAGATTGCCCATTTTATTGGCATATAATTGCTCAAAATATTTTCTTATTATTGTTTTTATTTCTGCTGTGTTGGTTGTGGTCTCTCCTCTTTCATTCTTGATTTTATTTATTTGGGTCCTTTCCTTTTCCTTTTTGATGAAACTGGCTAGTGGTTTATCAATTTTGTTAATTCTTTCAAAGAACCAGCTTGTGGTTTCATTGATCTGTTCTACTGTTTTTTTGTTTGTTTGTTTGTTTCAATAGCATTGGTTTCTGCTCTAATCTTTATTATTTCTTTTCTTCTACTGGTTTGGGGTTTTTTTTTTTTTGCTCTTCTTTTTCCATCTCTTTAAGGTGTAAGTTAAGTTGTGTATCTGAGATCGTTCTTCCTTCTTCAGGAAGGCCTGGATTGCTATATACTTTCCTCTTATGACCACCTTTGCTGCGTCCCAGAGGTTTTGGACTGTGGTGTTATCATTTTCATTGGCTTCCATGTACTTTTTAAATTTCCTCTTTAACTTGTTGGTTAGCCCATTCATTCTTTAGTAGGATGTTCTTTAGTCTCCAAGTATTTGTTACCTTTCCATTTTTTTTCGTGTGATTTTGAGTTTCATAGCATTGTGATCTGAAAATATCTACAGTATGATTTCGATCTTTTTGTACTTGTTGAGGGCTGATTTGTGTCCCAGTATGTGATCTATTCTGGAGAATGTTCCACGTGCACTGGAGAAGAATGTATATTCTCCTGCTTTAGGATGAAATGTTCTGAATATATCTGTTAAGTCTACCTGGTCCAGTGTGTCTTTCAAAGCCATTGTTTCCTTGTTGATTTTCTGATTAGATGATCTGTCCATTGTTGTAAGTGGGGTGTTGAAGTCCCCTACTATTATGTTATTATTGTCAATGAGTTTCTTTATGTTTGTGATTAATTGATTTATATATTTGGGTGCTTTCATATTTGGAGGATAAATGTTTACAATTGTTAGGTCTTCTTGGTGGATAAACCCCTAAATCATGATATAATGCCCTGGTTCGTCTCTTGTCACAGTCTTTATTTAAAGCCTAGATTGTCTGATATAAGTATGGCTACTCCAGCTCTCTTTTGTCAACCGTTAGCCTGATAGATGGTTCTCCATCCCTTTACTTTCTTTCTTTTTTTAAATTTTATTTTTTTAACTTACATCCAAATTAGCTAGTGTATAGTGCAACAATGATCTCAGGACTAGATTCCTTAATGCCCTTACCCATTTAGCCCATCCCCTCTCCCACAACCCCTCCAGTAACCCTCTGTTTGTTCTCCATATTTATGAGTCTCTTATGCTTTGTAACTGTCCCTGTTTTTATATTATTTTTGTTTCCCTTCCCTTATGTTCATCTGTTTTTGTCTCTTAAAGTCCTCATATGAGTGAAGTCATATATTTGTCTTTCTCTGACTAATTTTGCTTAGTATAATACCCTCTAGTTCCTTCCATGTAGTTGCAAATGGCAAGATTTCATTCTTTTTCATTGCCAAGTAATACTCCATTGTGTGTGTGTGTGTGTGTGTGTGTGTGTGTATATATATATACACACACACACACACATATCACATCTTCTTTATCCATTCATCCATCGATGGACATTTGGGCCCTTTCCATACTTTGGCTATTGTTGATAATGCTGCTATAAACGTTGGGGTGCATGTGTCCCTTCAAAATGGCATACTTGTATCCCTTGGATAAATACCTAGTAGTGCAATTGCTGGGTCATGGGGTAGCTTTATTTTTAGTTTTTTCAGGAACCTCCATACTGTTTTCCAGAGTAGCTGCACCAGCTTGCATTCCCATCCATCCCTTTACTTTCAATCTGAAGCTGTCTTTAAGTCTAAAGTGGGTCTGTTGTAAACATCATATAGATGGATCTTGTTTTCTTATCCATTCTGTTACCCTATGTCTTTTGATTGGAGCATTTTGTCCATTGACGTTTAGAGTGAGTACTGAAAGATCTCAATTTATTACCATTATGTTTCTTGTAGAGTTGGAGTTTCTGGTGGTGTTCTTTGGTCCTTTCTAGGCTTTGTTGCTTTTGGTCTTTTTTCTTCTGTCTTTTCTTCCCCCAGAGAGTCCCCCTTAAAATTTCTTGCAGGACTGGTTTAGTGGTCACAAATTCCTTTAATTTTCATTTGTCTGGGAAACTTTTTATCTCTCCTTCTATTTTGAATGACAGCCTTGCTGGATGAAGAATTCTTGGCTGCATATTTTTCTGATTCAGCACACTGAATATATCCTGCCACTCCTTTCTGGCCTGCCAAGTATCTGGATAGTTCTGCTGAAAACCTGATCTGTCTTCCCTTGTAGGTTAGAGACATTTTTTTCCCCTTGCTGATTTCATGATTCTTTCCTTGCCTGAATATTTTGTGAATTTGACTATGATATGCTTTGTCGATGGTCAGTTTTTGTTGAATCCAATGGGAGTCCTCTGTGCTTCGTGGATTTTGATGTCTGTGTCTTTCCCCAGGTTAGGAAAGTTTTTTGCTATGATTTGCTCACATAACCCTTTTACCCCTTTTTCTCTCTCTTCCTCTTCTGTGACCCCTATGATTCTGATGTTGTTCCTTTTTAGTGAGTCACTGATTTCTCTAATTCTTAAATTGTGCTCTTTTGCCTTAGTCTCCCTCTTTTATTCTGCTTCATTATTCTCTATAAGTTTGTCCTGTATATCGCTGATTCTCTGCTCTGCCTCATCCATCCTTGCCACCGTGGCATCCCTTCAACATTGCAGGTCCTTTATAGCATTTTTAAATTTTATCCTAACTAGCTTTTCTTCTTTTATCTCCATGGAAAGGGATTCTAATCTATTTTTACCCCAGCTAGTAGTCTTATTATCTTGATTGTAAATTCTGGTTCAGACATCTTGCTTGTATCTGTTTTGATTAAGTCACTGGCTGTCATTTGTCGTTCCTTCCTGCTCTTTCTTTTGGGGTAAATTCCTTCATTTTGTCATTTTGAAGGAAGAAAAGGAATTAATAAGGTAAAAAAAATTAAAATTAAAAAGTTAAATGCAAAACACACACTCACACACACACACAGAATCAAATAAATGATGCTAGATCCAGGGTGTGTTTTGGTCTGGATGTTGAAAGGAGCTCGATAGATTAGAGAAAAATGGGGAAAAAGTAAAAAAAAAACAAAAAAAAAAACCAAAAAAAAACAGAAAAAAAGAAAAAGAAAAGGAAAATGTTTGAAAATTTGAAAAACTGAATACAACGAAAAAAAATAAAATGAAATGATGGAAGTAAAATAGAATTTGAAAAATTTACAAAATTAAAAATATACTCTCAAAAAATTAAAAATATTTTTAATAAAAATTGAAAATAAAAATACATTTTTTTCTCTTTCTGTATTCAAGAAAAAGAAAAGAAAGAAAAAATAAAAAGAAAAAAAATTGAATAGCTGGACCAGTGAACAGACTGAAATACAATTGAAATTACATTGTTTACCCCTAGAAGTCAAACTATGAAGCACTTTATAGTCTGTAAACTAATCAGGCAGAGAGACTTGTGGTGTTCCTGAAGAGCGAGATTGGCCCAGTTGGGTGGGTTTAGTGTAATCGCTCTGTTCTCCACTAGATGGCGTTGCTTAGCTTTCTGGGGTGGATTGTTGTGGTATTTGTAGGTGTGTATGCACATGCGTGGGAGGGGTGAAAATGGCATTACCCTACTACCCAGTCTCTAGTATTGGAACTCTGTTTTCCCTGATCAGCAATCGCGCACCCATCCTTTGTCTCCGGCTTCCATGTACTCCCCACTTTTACACTGTCCACGACGAAGCCATCAGGTTGCCAGGCAGCATCTCCCTCCTGAGTTTTATCTCAGATGCAGCTGTGTTTCCCAACCCCTCACTTCTGAGGGACTGTGGCTTTGACCTGTGTTGACCCTCTGCAGGAGGGTCTCGCTCAGCAGTGGCTAGGTGCTGGCTGCACCCAGGCAAGTTCACAGGACCATGCTGCTTCCGATGCCCAGAGACTGGCTGGGTGCCAGCGTGCCCCAGAAAAAGTTCACACGATCATGTAGCAGCAGCATTTCAGGGATTATGGCAAATCACAACACACATCTGGCACCAGGCTTTACCCTTAACGTCCTCACTCCAACACCAGTGGACGTGGCCGTTCTCTGGGGTTCGCTGGGACTTTTGCCTGTGAGGAGGCCTCACTGCCTCTACCAAATGTCCTCCCAGCAGGGAAACCGCCTCTTCCCGTGTGGCCTGATGATCCCCCGGATTTCACTCTGCTCCCGGGGATTCACCCTGCCCACCAGAGCACCGCCAGGTATCGACTGCAGAGTTTCAGACTCTGCACTCCTGCTGTTTATAGTCTTAATGGAATTTAAACTGTCTCTTTTCTCCTTTCTTACTTTTTAGTTCAGTCCCTGTGGCTGTTTCCACTTTTCCACTTTCTCTCCAGCTGCTCTTGTTGGGGGTGCTTTTCCTGTATGCTTCCTCCGATCTCCGTCCTCTCTCTGTAAGCTCCCTGCCCTCCGCGGCTTCTCTCTCCCGCAGTTCACCTCTCTGTGCCACGTACCTACTGAATTCTATGGTTCAGGCTGTGCAGATTGTTGTGTTAATCCCCAAATCAGTTTTGTAGGTGTGCAGGATGGTTTAGTGTTGATCTGGCTGTATTCCATGGACACGTGATGCAAAAAAAATTTCCATGCTGTTCCACCATCTTGGCTCCTCCCCCACCATCATATTTTTCAAATGGGGCTCCCCTGATACTTGGCACTCCAGGGGCGGCCTTGGATACCTGACGTGCATACCTGATTATTCCTGGCACACGTTTCAAATTGCTTGCATACTGCTTGTGCTACGCTGGAAAGTCGAGGGATGTAGATGTGTCAGTTTAATGTAGTCTTGAGAGCTGTCCAGCCAGTGTGGATTTCCTGATGGAACTGCTTGACAAAAGCTAGAGCCAGGGTCTCGGGAATGGCTACTTGGTTGTTTTCAAATTTCCACCATCCACCTAGGAGGTAGCTTCCATTTTCAGTCTTTTATTAATTTTTTTTTAATGTTTATTTATTTTTGAGAGAGACAGAGACAGAATGTGAGTGGGTTAGGGGCAGAGAGAGAGGGAGACACAGAAGCAGAAGCAGACTCCAGGCTCCAAGCTGTCAGCACAGAGCCCGATGTGGGGCTCAAAGTCACAGGCTGTGAGATCACGACCTAAGCCGAAGTCGGACACTCAACCGACTGAGCCACCCAGGTATCCCATTTTCAGTCTTAAACCGGGTACTCTCATGTTGTAAGTAATTATAAGTCTCATTCTGCCAGTGGACTAGGGAACAGTACAGCGGTTAAAGTCATTGATTCTGCCGTTCCTTTGGAGGCCACAAGCTTTGCTCCTTGGTCTGCCTTACGGTTTCCCTGTATAGCTGTGGTGTCTCCCCTTTGATGTCCCTGACAGTGTATGATGGCCACTCTCTTAGGGGCCCACGCAGCATCTAAGAGTTCAAGGATTTTCTTACCCTGCGTTATGTCTTTTCCTCCTGGGTTTATTAGACCCTTCTCTTTATATAAAGCCCCACGTACATGGAAGTTGGTGAAAGCATACTTAGAGTCTGTGTATATGTTAACACGTATCCCAGAGTCATGAGGTTAACGGGCACCTCTGGATCAAAAGGGGTGTAGAGACGAAATGCCTCACATAGTCTCTCATGCAACTGGCCTGGGCTCTCCTCGGGTCCCTGGTGCACTTCTGATGTTTTACTCATATTTATGGCCTCCCCCTCTTTCTTCCTGCCATTTAGAAGGGCTTCTTGATACCATTCAGTCCTGGTGAGCCCTCCATCTACACTTGAGTCATTTGAGTCCCATTTGGGGTCCTCCCCAGGGAAGTGAGCCCGAGTATAAGCCTGGGTGTCTATTGTCCCAGCCGGGGCATTCTCCTCTAACCATTTTAGGGCTACCTAGGTAATTCGGCAACACTCTTCCATGTCAAAGAGGGTCAGAAGGAGTTGGCGGCAGTCTGTCAAGGCAGGTTTATGGGTTTGGATCATGGACTGCATTGGTTCAATCATAGCCTGGGGCTTCTCCGTATAGGAGGGAGTATGGTGCTTCCAATTTAGGAGGTCTGTGGTGGTAAAGGGTTGGTACACAAAAACACGCTGGCCTCCTTGGTTCTGGCCTTCCTGATCATAATAGACGGGTCCCCTGGTTTCCCTCGATGGCATCTGTAGGGCTCCCTGGTGTTGCTGCAGGGAGGGACCGTCTCCACTGGCTTGATCTTCTAGTAGCCTTCTGGGAGGGGCGTATGAGGTTAGGACTGGTGGTCTGGGTGAGCCGGTCACATCCAGAGAGGCCGGTGGTGCTAGAGATGGTGAGGCCTCAGGACTAGGGACACGCTCTGATGGGGTCTCGACAGCCAGGACAGCTAGAGGCAGTGGTGGCAGTGAGGGATACAGGGGGGCATATGGCAGTGGGGTCCCCTCAGGCTCTCCCGACAGTACGGGTTTTTCAGTTTGGGGCCAGCATTTGGAGGAAGCCGTGACACGAGCCATCATAACTCTACAGTTCTCTTCAATACAGACTTTTAGCCAAGGCTGCCAGGATAAGACCCGGTCTTGCCAACAGTCAAGGTAAGGACATTGGTTGGGGTGGCCTGGATCCCCCACAACGACCATGAACACTCAGCCAACTAGTTCCTTATCTAGTGAGCCCCTTGAGGGCCAGCCCACCCCAAACGATGGCCAATCAATTGCACAGAATGTCTGCAGCTTTCCAGGAGTTAATTTCGTACCATAATCTCCGGAATATCCCTTTTTGAAATTCCTCAACATATACTCTACAGTAGTCGGTTTACTCTACTTTCCATCCATTTACTCCCCCTAACAGACAAACTTCATGCACAAGAGAGGAAAAAAGGGAAAGGGAGGGACTAATTTGGAGAGGCCGCACACTCGCTTCGTCCATTTCCGGCCACTCTCCTCCCAGAGATATTTCAGGTGCCTCTTAGCATCGGCAGGTTCAGTATCAAGCCCTGACCTGGATCAGACTCCATATGAGGTCACCATGGAACCGTGGATCGGGACCCAACACTGGCTTCGGCCCCTTGTTCAGTTTGGAAACTTTCCGCTGATCGTCTCATTCACACACAGTCACGCAGTGACTGCAACCTGCTGCCCAGCGCCCAGCACCTTGGAGTTGTGCTTTTGTTCCTTATGGAACTGCTGGGCAACTCTGGGAGGTGGTCAAGCTCCCCTTCTGCCTCTTAGGGGCAGGTCTACAAAAACGAACCCGGGTTCTTACCAGTCTGACGGGTGGTGTTCCCTGAGCCGGTTCCTGGGCCTCACCGGGTTCCTCATTGTACTTCCGGGGGTCCTTGTCCGGACGAGCCGGGAGGGGCTAGTCTCCTATAGATCAGGTGGTATGCTGGCACCAGGTGAGGTCACCTCTCCCGGTGCCCTGAGGTTTGTACCCAGGTGACAAGGGAGGTGAAACACCCTCTCTGCCTCCTGCGTGAGACCCCTGAAATGTGGTGGTGAGTCACACCTAGAGAGTCAGGGCACGGAGGCTTTTCTTTCCAGGAAGCAGGTTTATTCGTGCCGGCCCGGGCTCAGCGGGCTAAGACCCAAAAAGGCCGAGCCCCGAGCACAGCAGGGGGTTGCCTTTTGTACAGTTTTTGTTCCTTTGTCTCCCAAATATGGTAAAATACAGTCTGAATGGGGGGGGGGGTCTATGTTCCAGAGTCGTGAGGAATGTCACGTACCCGCACATAGCCAGGTTGTCTTCCCTTGTCTTGAGGTTTTCGCCACATTCCTTAGGGAAGGGCTCTTTCCCATAAGTGTTGACAGGATTATGAAAGCTGGAATGTTTAAGGAGGTATTATGTACAGAAGTTGTGTCAATTTTACCTGAATATTCTGTGGGAGTGGATATTATGTTTGGCTGTGGAGCATTTCCCCTACCTAGTATTATAAAACCCAAACCTGTTGATGAAGTCCTGGCGGGTGTTACAGTTAGGAATGCAAGGATTGATGGAATTAAGGTAAATGTCTATAGGAGAATTGGAATGTTTGAACAGGCTTTATGTGAAGCGTTTGTGTCTCCCTTACCTGATTGTATTATGGGGATGGACATTGTGTCTGACTGGGGAGCACCTCCCTTACCTAATATTGTAAAACAGAAGGCATGTGAACCCACCTTTTAGGCACTGTTAATTGGACATGGTAAATGGAAATCAAATTGCCTGAGCCCACGCAGTGTGGAATAGAAGCTGGAGTGTTGGTAGGAACAGATTCTCTGTGTGGTGGCCTTATGGGGCATTATAGACTTGGGCTCAGGGCAAAAACCTGTGAGCCCCTCTGAGTGACAGCCATGGGGCTTTGGACTAGAGAATTTCCACTTGAGTGGCATTTACTGCCTTGCCATTGGGCATTATTAATTGAGGCTGCCCCGATGACTGAAGAACATAAAATGGTCTGAAAACCTGAAATACCCACAGTGCCTTGGGTGATGTTAGGGGGACACTGTAATGGGGAACGGCAGTGCCCAGAAGAGTTCCTAAAGATGGACATTGTTGTATACAGGACTATGCCGCCTGGGGAATGCAGTGAAGATGGTCACTAGCAGGGCCCCTCTTTCCCCTTAGGACTCACTCTGGAACTGCAGGAGGAAGTGCCAGATTCTAGCATCACTCGGACAGTGCCCTATAAACAGCTCTCGACAGGCAAAGAGCTGCTTGGTTTGTGGATGGCAGTTCGAGGGTGAACCGACAACACCGTGTGGGAGGCCACCACTCTGATGGAAGGTAAAAACGGGTCCGCCTGGCGGGCTGAAGAGCATGCTGTTTTCCCAGCAGTGATGTAAGAATTGAATAGTGGGAACGGCCCCTGTGTTTAGCTATCTCCTGACTGATGGGCTGTGACCAGCGGTCTGACCATATGGTCAAGGAGGAGGGCAATGGAAATCCGGCCCGCCGAAGGGATGCGCATGCGGGGCACAGCCCCCTGGAAGTTTGAAGGGTATGTTAGAGTACAACATGTCGATGCCCATCAGAAGAACCCCTTGCAGGTTTAGAAGGTGACTGGAATTGACAAGCAGCTATCCCCGTGTGCTCGCTTAAGTGGCTACCTGGGTTCATGAAATGAGTAGACAGTGGGATCTGCAGCAACGCAGAGATGGACTGCATCTACACGTACTCCTTTTGCACCCTGCGAGGCACCAGATGTCAGTAAGAACTGTTCTGTCTGCCAGCGAAAGAGACAGAGCACAGATGGCCATGTGGCAGATTTCCCGGTGGGAAGACCCCGAGCACAGCTGGCAAGTGGGACTGACGCCGGTAGCTCTGGGTGGCTACAAATGGGTCTTGACAGGAATAGACACTGACCCCAGACTGGGCTTTGCTTACCTGGTGCTACATGCAAATAAATGCTCCGAGTGCCACAAAAGAAGCAGCATGGAGGATATTGCACCAATTTGGACCGCTGAACCTCATTTCTTCAGACCAGGGAACACACTTTACTGTCTGCGATGTCCAACAATGGGCAGAGAGCTATCCTGCTGAGACTACTAGTTTGGTAGCGAATTGGAATGGGCGGTTAAAACAGGGGCTGTCTACAGCAGCGGAGATGATAGCGCCAGGGGCTGGCTTAAACGCGTTCACAAGTGTGTGACGTGGGCGTGAGTGCCGCTAAAAGGAGTGTCCCCACTGCATAGATTTCCCTGTGGTCCTGCTGGAGCTGGGGAAGAGGTTGGTGGGGAAAGAGCTGGTATCCTTTCTTTCCCGCATCACCTCAACTCCCCCCCATGCTGCAGGCCTCCCACTGGATGTGGTGGGCCAGGAAGGGCTGGAAGCAGGGACGATCACTAAGAAACCCTATCTGCTTTTAACCTTCATGTCATGATTCCTAGGGGCCTCATGGGGCAGGATGTGCCTTTACCCCTCTGGCAAAATTGGGGCTAACAGCGAAGGAAGCTACAGTGGCTGGTGGTAAATATAGTCCTCTAGTTCTGCACCTGCATAACCTTACCTTATCTGAACAGATGTGCTCTAAGGGACTCACACCGCTGCCTGCCAACTAGAGCAACACAGTGGCCAAAACTAATGTCCTGCTACAGGTGGCAGAGTTTGGGTGTAAATGGAGTTAAAGAGAAATAGTAGCTGAGGGTAAGGGAATGAGTAAACGGGTTATGTAATGAGGGAAATCCAATGTTGAGTTAACACCTCAAAAGAGGCTCAGAGCAAGAGGGGATATTGTCTCCGGGCTCAAGTTTACCAGATGCAGGAAAGGGTGAAGCCCTGTGTTGCTGACACCACTCCTGCCTTGGGGACCTGACCAGATAGAGCAAAAGCCCGCACACCTGAGTGGCCTCGTCATGGGAGGCATATTCCTGAGGTCTGATTATGGACTGGGTAATTATTAATGACTGAATGAGATTCTAGTAATGTGCCAGCATCTTTTGACCTTTTTCATTGTTTCGCTGTAAGGGATCCGTGTTTGAAAGCCAGGGGGTGGACAGCGAAACTGTGATTTGTAAGGAATACATATTTCATTTGGTCATTCAAATGACCAAATATATATTTCTCATACTTTGTTTTTGTCTGAGGTTCCTGGCTCACAGCTCCTAAATCCTTTGTAATTTCCTGTGGTAAGAGCCCGAAAGGTATCTTTTGTTATGTTAATGAATGCCTTTTGGAAAGCCCTTAGGTGACCTAAAGCTGGGCGCTGGTTGCCTGGAGAACCAAGCACGTGATTAGGACTTGGAATATTCAGCCCCATCCCCAGACCTTGGGGGGTGGGGAGGGGAGAGGGGCTAGAGATTGAATTTAATCACCAGTGTCAACGATGATTTCATCAATTGTGCCTACCTAGTGAAGCCCCCACAAAAACCCAAAAGGACAGTTTGGAGGGCTTCTGGGTTGGTGAACCCGTGGAGGTGCTGGAGAGTGGCCCCTGGAGAGGCCATGGGAACTGCCTGCCTTTTTTATACCTTGCCCAATGCACGTTTTCCATCTGGCTGTTCCTGAGTCACATTATTTTTTTTAATGTTTATTTCTGAGAGAGAGAGAGAGCATGAGCAGGGGAGGGGCAGAGAGAGAGGGGTACATGGGTTCTGAAGCAGGCTCCAGGCTCTGTGCTGACAGCAGAGAGCCCGATGCAGGGTTGAAACTCACAAACCTGCAGATCATGACCTGAGCGGAAGTCAGAGCTTAATCAACTGAACCACCCAGGCGCCCCTGAGTTGTATTTTGTAATCAACCAGTGACCTGGTAACATGTTTGAGTTCTGTAAGTTGCTCTGGCCAGTTAGTTGAACCTGTGGAGGGGGCTCTGGGAACCTCTGATTTAGAGCCAGTTGGTCAGAAGTACAGGTGACCACTTAGACTTGTGATTGGCATCCCGAGTGGACATGGTTTTTTTGAACCTCCAACCTGTAGCCGGTTGGTCCGAAGCTCAGGGAACGACCTGGGCTTGCAAGTGACTTCTGAAGGGTAGGGGGCAGTCCTGGAGGCCCGAGTCCATAACCTGTGGAATGGGATGCTGTCCCTGGGTAGATAGTGTGGGAATTGAGTTGTATTGTAGGACACCCGGATGGGTGCAGAGCCCGACATGGGGCTTGACCTCACGAACCTTGAGATCATGACCTGAGCTGAAATCAAGAGTTGGACGCTTAACCAACTGAGCCATCCAGGCGCCCTCATTTTCTATATGTATGCTGTATTTCAGAAAAATGTAAGAAAGAGCTGTTAAAATTGAGGTAAAAAACAAGAAATTACTGTTTATTGTAACATTAACCTTAGCAAAGTAGAGCTAATGAGGTAATTTTGCTGCTTAAACAGTCATATAGAAAGCATGAGTCTCCATTTCTCTTCTCTGTGGCTTACATATTTCTATTCATTAGGTAAGGCATAGTTGTATGTCTATTAGTAAGCATATGCTATGTATATATTTCAAGATACATTGTGTAATGGGAATATTCAAGGCATACCATTCATATTATAATATAAATATGTTAAATATATATATATATCCATTATATTTCTGGTGAAATACATATACTATAATAGATATGCTATATAAGGATAAAAAAGGTGCTCCAAGTATTGTTATTTGTATTAGTTGAACTTGCACTGATATATATATATGTATATATATATATATGAAGGGGGAGGAGGCTAGTGAGTACCAGTAGAAAATCTAGATGAAAACTCTAAAAATTTATAGAGATTTCCTTTGAAAAATTATTTTTTTTCACAGCTCTCTAAACAATACTAGAATGTTCTGATAGTTTTGCAAACCTCAAAAATTCATTCGCGTTACCAAAGCATTTACCTACTCTCTGCTTCTGGTTCAGCTCTGGCAACCGGTAGAGTCACTGCTACAAGAGGTAAGGCTTTATTTATTGCTAGAACCTTTCTACTTAGGAACTAAGGGACACAGGCTATTCCTGGATTCCCTAGGTGGCAGTGTAGACAGGTCATACTTCTGAGTGAGGCCTTTTAATGAAGGAATTACTGCTTTTAATGTATCTAACCACTGTACTCTGAATCCTACTTGTAACTCTTCTGATTTCCTGTACATATGAAACAGTTTATAAAATGCTCCTGAGGGCAGCCAGGAAGATTGCTAGAAACAAAAACAGAAACATTTTTTTGGCAGGGGTCCCAAGGGGTTCTCAGGGGAAACATGTCTTGATGTAAAGGAATTATCCTTAAGATCCTGGCTTGCACTATCTGATTCGCCCTTTCTAGCATTCATAGTTGTAAAAAGTTCAACTGCAGATAATTTTTGCCTGTCCACTTGTAGTTTCTGATCTTCGGTTACTAAATCAGTCCTGGAGACTGAAACACTAAATATCTTTCTCTCACCGTGCAAACCTCTCACCAGGCTGCATCTGCCCAGTAACCAAACTGGTTCATTCTAGGTGTCTTTAGAGCACAATTCATCGCCACTGCTTCTGTGTATGTCCAGAGAGAGCACGGCCACGGGCAAATGTAAGTCAGGGGGCCAAGCCGGGCACATCTCATTGGAATATCTTCTAACTTCTCACAATGCACTGGAGGGAATGCAAATTGTCTAACTGGAAATAGGACAGGTCCTGGGCTCAGCATGCATCCCTCACACCCCTGTACTGGTCAGCCACATTCTCTGCTCATAAAATGTAAATAGGGGCGCCTGGGTGGCTGAGTTGGTTAAGCGTCTGACTTCAACTTCAGCTCAGGTCATGATCTCACAGCTCATGGGTTCGAGTCCTGGATCAGGCTCTATACTGACACCTCGGAGCCTGGAGCCTGCTGTGGACTCTGTGTCTCCCTCTCTCTCTGCGCCTCCCCTCTTTGGGCACGTGCTCTCTCTCTCTCTCTCTCTGTCTCTCAAAAATAAACATTAAAAAATTAAAAAAAAGAAAATGTAAATAGATGAAAATGACCCTTCTATGATTCTATGAATTTGACTACTTTAGGTACCTTATGTAAGTGGAATCATGTAGTATTTCTCTTTCTATGACTGGTTTATTTCACTTGGCATAATGTTCTCAAGGTTCATCCATGTTGTCACATGTTGTAGAATTTCCTTGTTTTTATTATTTATTTATTTATTTTAGGTTTTGAAATTTATTTTTGAGAGAGACAGAGTGCAAGTGGGGGAGGGGCAGAAAGAGGGAAACACAGAATCTGAAGCGGGATCCAGGCTCCGAACTGTCAGCACAGAGCCTAATGCGGGGCTTGAATTCACAGACCATGAAATCATAACCTGAGCTGAAGTTGGACACTTAACTGACTGAGCCACTCAGGCGCCCTGTTTTTGTTTGTTGTTGTTGTTGTTTGTGTTTCATTTCTTTATTTTATTTTATTTTTTTTTTAATTTTTTAACCTTTATTCATTTCTGAGAGACAGAGAGAGACAAAGCATGAGCAGGGAAGGGGCAGAGAGAGAGAGGGAGACACAGAATCTGAAGTAGGCTCCAGGCTCTGAGCTGTCAGCACAGAGCCCGATGCGGGGCTCCAACTCATGAACTGCGAGATCATGACCTGAGCCGAAGTTGGATGCTCAATTGACTGAACCACCCAGGTGACCCTGTGTTTCCTTTTTTAAAAATTTTTTCAAAGCATCTCCTTGTTTTTAAAGGCTAAATAGTATTTTATCATCAAAAAGCCAAAGATAGTAAGTGTTGGCTAGGATTTGGAAAAGCTGGAAGCCTTGCACACTGTGCGTAAGAATGCAAAATGGTGCAGCCATTATGGAAAACAGTATGGAAGTTCCTAAAAAAGTTAGAAATAGAATTACCATAGGATCCAGCAATCACACTTATGGGTATTTATCCAAAAGAAGGGAAAATCTTGGAGAGATATTAGCACTGCCATGTTCATTGCAGTACTGTTCACAATAGCCAAGATGTGGAAAGAACCTAAATGTCTGTCAACAGATGAATGGATAAAAGCGCTCTTGATAATAAGGAGGGAGTGAGTAGATAAGGAAAGTGTTATAGATCTTAACCTCCAAGTCCTAATTATCTGAGTTTTTCAACAGTTAGTTCAAATCCAGGTATTATTATTATTATTTTTAATGTTTATTTATTTCTGAGAGAGAGAGAGACAGAGTGTAAGCGGGGGAGGGACAGAGAGAGAGGGAGACACAGAATGTGAAGCAGGCTCCAGGCTCTGAGCTGTCAGTGCAGAGCGCGACGCGGGGCTTGAACTCACAGAGCGTGAGATCATGACCTGAGCCAAAGTCGGATGCTCCACTGACTGAGCCACCCAGGTGCCCCTCAAATCCAGGTATTATTGCTAGAAATTCTGTATGGGAATCATGTGCCAACATGGGGCTATGTTGCTTTGGAACAATCTTCTAGAATGGTTTAAAACCAGGAACGACACTAGCAGCCCAAATCAGATTAGAAAGAACATGAAAAGGAGATGGTGTCGCTAAAGCAAAAAGAAGTCCTCAACATCAATTTCCCCTCTTAGTAAACGTTGTGTATTTCAAGTACCATCACCGAACAGTAACACGGCTCTTTAAAAATCATCTCCTGGACTTTCAGGGTTGTTGTGCTTAAGGAGGAGTGCTCTCCAGGAAGAAGTCTTATACTGAGGAAAAGAGGGAACAGATTGTGTTGACAAATGCGTGGCTGTACACGTGTGGCTTCCAGGGAACCAAAGAGGGGCATACTAATACTAGCCATAATTAATTGGCTACCTTCACTGTGTCAGGCACTTTATATACAACAATTCGAATCCCTTCCGCAATCCTTCAAGGTGAATATTATCCCTGTTATACAGATGGAAAAACAGAGGCTCAGTTTTTTATCAGGAAATAAACTTTCTGTAAATTGCATAATTAGTTCATCATTAACGGTGCCTAAGATATCCTAATATTACAAGTGGTTCCCTATACTCTGCTTATTCTTTTCAGACAGTTCTCCCACCAAGAAGGAACGGAAATAACCGCAATCGCCTCACGGATGTCCATTGTCCAGGTTTCTGGGCATCTGCAATCCAAGAGTATGGCTATAACTGTCACTGTTGAACTTGTACTCACTTTCAAAAACACACCGGTCTTCTGAAAAGATAATAGTGAAAATGGTAGTTCAGAGTATTGGCAGCAAATATCACCTGAAAACCCCACGATTTCTGGACCCATTTCCAAGAGAGACTTTCCCTACACAGCAGAGAACACGGATGCCACATAGAAGAAAAAAAGGGTAAAAAAGTACTGTGAATAAAAAAGCCCTATGTACTCACGTCTTAGTTGTCATGACAATTAAATGAGTTCATACATGTAAAGCAGTTAGAATAGTACCTGGCACATAGTCAGCCCCCAGTGCGTGTTAGCCACCACTGTTGTCTTCATTGTCACCTTTGTCATCACCACTGCCAGCTAAGCCCAGCGCTCAAGGCTGTGCTGACGTATATATTTTTTCATTTGGCCTCTCCAGCAGGTCTCTTGATTGATAGCACAGAGGTTTCTTCAAGAAGTACGGAAATCTCTTTGGCTGTAGGAGGAAAACAGTGAAAACAGTAGCGGCTACACCCAAGTTGGAGCGTGAGAGGGAAGCAGTGGAGAATTCTTGCTCGGAGTGAGGCTATCTCCATGGTCCTGATACTGATTCTGCACTAGGAACTTGCTGTGTGGTCCTGGGCAAAACAACCTCTGTGAACGTCAGTTTCCTCATCTGTAGAGTGGAGATGGTTACACCTAGTGATTAAACATTTTCTCTGCCCCTTGAAACTCTATGATATAATTATATTGGGTGTAGATCACAGCAGGCTGGATTCTGTAACTGACTATGATACACTCCTTATGCTAGAGAGTGCCAAAATCATCTAAACTTTTTATTTACAAGCCTGGTTTTGTCAAAGAGCCTGAGGAGAATCAAGCCGAAAAAACCACCCAAGTAATTAGAATGTATTGCATCTGAGAACTGTTGTATCAATGGAATAATACCACATATAAGCTTTTGGGACTGTCCTTTCTCAACGAAGCAAAATGCTTTGGAGATTCATCCAAGATATTGTATATACTGCTGAATAGGTATCCCATGGTATGGATGTACCACAGTTTGTTTACCCATTTGCTGAAGAACATTTGGACTGTTTTCAGATTGGGGCTATTACAAATAAAGCTGCTATGAACATTTGGTACAGATTTTAGGGTGAACTTACATTTTGCCTTAAGTGGGATAAATTCCCAAGGGTGCAACTGCTGAGCTATATGGTAACTGCATATTTAGTTTTACAAGAACCTGCCAATCTTTTTTTTCCAGAGTGGCTGTGTCATAAGATATTCATCCCATCAATTGATGAGTGATCCAATTTCTCTGTATCCTTGCCAGCATTTGGTGATGTCACTATTTTCATTTTAGCTCTTCTGATAGGTTTGAAGTAACATCTCATCGTGGCTTTAATTTTCATGTCTGATGGCTAATGATGTTGAACATTTTTATGTGTTTATTTATCATTTGTATGTCCTCTTCCTTGAAATGTCTCTTCGTATCCTTTGCCCATTTGTATATCCTGGAGAACAGGTTAGTGGTTGGCAGGGGCTAGGGATGGGGTACAAGGAGGTGGAGGAGGAAGGTGGGTATAGTTATAAATGGACAACAAAAGGATCCTTGTGGTGATGGAACTGTTCTGTATCTTGACTGGCATATCACAAAGTGGCAAAAGTATGTAGAATTAAATATACATGTGCACAGAACATGCACACACACACACACACACACACATGAGTGCAAGTAAAACTGGAAATTTGAATAAGTTGGGTGGATTATATCAATATCAATATCCTGGTTGCAATATCGTACTATACTTTTGTAAAACATTGTCATCAGGAGGAACTAGGCAAAAGGTACATGGAAATTCCATATTCTTCTATAACTGCATGTGAATCTGCAATTATCCCAATAAAAATTTCAATTAAAAATGTAATTAGAGACAGTAACAATATTAAATGCCTTGTTCTTTTGTTCCATAAGACCTTACTTTCTTCCTAAACATTGATAGATTATTCAGTGAATTGGGATCATTTGACATAGCCTGTATAGACATGAAAGGAATAAGCAGAGTACAGGGAACCATTTATAATATTAGGATATCTTACGCACCGTTAATGATGAACCAATTATGCAATTTACAGAAAGTTTATCTCCTGATGTAGCGTTTTGTATACAAAGCCTATGTCTGCATATTTTACTTATTTATTGCCTGGCTACACATAGTAGGTGCTCAATAAATATTCTACTAGATGGGTGAATGAATGAACAAATGAACAAACGAATGAGTAAATGTTGTCCCAGAGAAACTTGCCAAATGTAGATGGGAGCTTCCAGAGGACAATGAAACACGGGATTAGCAATTACAATGAGACCAAGATTATCTGAAGTCAACATGAGTTGCTTTCATTTTTCTCAGATCATAAATATAATATATACTCATTGTAGATAATGTGAAAAACACAAAAAGGTATAAAGCCTTGCATGAGTAATTTAATAATCTCAACCAAGATACTTGTTAACACTTTGGCCAATTTTCCTCCAGTCACGTATTACATATGTGCACACACACACACACACACACACACACACTTTTGTGAATTGCTATACTTGCCCCTCATCCTCTTTCCATTAGGGTCATAGTATTTTTCTTTCTGATTTGTATTGCTCTCTATATAGTAAAGATAATTACCTTTTGCCACACTTGTTGCTATATATTTGTTGCAAGTTCATTATTTGCATTTTAATTTTGTTGATGCTATTGGACATGCAGAAGTGTAGCTTTTTGCCTCTAGTCAATGTGTGGCTCTTTCAAAAGTGCACTGCAGTGAAGGGTGTGGCTTTGAGTGAGAAACCGGACTCTGCCAATTGCTACTAGTGGTGTCACTCAGTTTCATCAGCTGTAAAATGTGGATAATGATACCTAAATTTTAGAGTTTGTGAAGATTAGAAATCATTTCTTAATAACACGGGGGAAAATATAGTCTCGACTTTGTAGTTTGGATATAAAGACGAAATGAGAAAAACGCATGTGAAAATTAGCAGAGTAGCTCAAGATGGCAATGTAGGAAGACCCTGGAGTCACCTCCTCCACGGAACACACCAAATTACACCTAATAGAACAATTCCCCCTGAAGAAGAACTGAGGGCTGGCTGAACAGCTACTGAACCACCAAAGACAGAGAGAACAGCAAGACAACATGGAGAGAGGTGGATACGCGGTAACGGAACCCCACGCCCAACACTGCCAATGGCAATTGGGAAGGAGAGTACAGAGGGCCTGGGAACAGATCCTTGTATCCTTCCGCATAGAAAACAAGACACAGTTTAAAAGAGCAACTGGTGGGGGGAGGGCTCAGTGGTTCAGTCAGTCAAGCGTCTGACTCTTGATTTCAGCTCAGGTCATGATCTCACAGCTCGTGAGTTTGAGCACTGTGTCAGGCTCTCTGCTGACAGCTCAGAGCCTGGAGCCTGCTTCAGATTCTGTGTCTCCCTGTCTCTCTCTGCCCCTCCCCCACTCATGCTCTGTCTCTCTCTCTCTCTCTCTCTCTCTCAAAAATAAACATTAAAAAAAATAAAAGACAACATTAAGACTCTGCCAAGCAGTGTGGGAGCTGAGGGAAACCTCTCTAGCTCAGAGGGACTAGAGAATGACTTGGTTTAGTTCCCACCTGACCTTATTAGCCTAGACCAGAGCAGGGTCTGGATTCCATAGTGGTTAGGTCCAGTTGTCATAGTGAGCTCATGGTCCACAAGCCCATAACAGCCCCCATTGTACTGGGCACAGAAAATGAAGCTGGGGTTTAAAAGGGCTGAGAAGCTATGGGAATGCTCTCCCTGCCTCTACCTGAAACTCAAATAAAAAATCTAACCTTACGCCAAAAGGAACTAGAAAAGAAGAACAAACAAAGCCCAAGGTGAGTAGAAGAAAGAAAATAATAAAGATCAGAGCAGAAATAAATGATGTGGAGACTAAAAAAGCAATAGAAAAAAATCAATGAAACCAAGAGCTGGCTCTTTGAAGAGATAAACAAAATTGATAAACACTTAGCCAGACTCCTCAAGAAAAAAAAAAAGAGAAAGAACCCAAATAAATAAAACAAGAAATGAGAGAGGTAAAGTATGAATTGACATCACAGAAATACAAAGGATTTTAAGAGAATACTATGAAAAATTATATGCCAAAAAATGGACAACATAGAAGAAATGGATAAATTTCTAGAAACATACAGTCTTCCAAAACAGAACCAGGAAGAAATAGATAATTTAAACAGACTGATTATAAGTAAAGAGAGTGAATTGGTAATTTAAAAAAAAAAAACTCCCCCAAAGTGAAAGTTCAGCACTAGATGGATTCACAAGTGAATTCTACCAGATGTTTACAGAAGACATATCTATTCTACTCACACTGTTCCAAAAAAAGAAGAGGAAGGAAAGCTCCTAAATACATTTCATGAGGCTAGCATTACCCTGATAGCAAAACAACACAAAGATACCACAAAAAAAGAAAACTATGGGTTCATATCCCTGATGAACATAGGTACAAAATCCTCAACAAAATATTAGCAAACAGCATGCAAGAATACATTAAAAAGGTTATTCACCACTACCAGGTGGATTTATTCCCAGGTTCAATATTTGCAAATCAATCAATGTCATGTACTACATCAGTGAAACAAAGGGTAAAAATCAAATGATCATCTCAATAGATACAGAAAAAAGCATTTGGCAAGATTCGACATCCATTCATGATAAAAACTAAACAAATGGGGTTAGAGGAAACATATCTCAACATAATAAAGGCCATATATGAAAAACCCTCAGCTAACATCATCCTCAATGGTGAAAAATTGAGAGCTTTTCCTCTTAGGTCAGGAACAAGACAGCGATGTCCAGTCTCACCACTGTCATTCAACATAGTACTAGAAGTCGTAGCCACCAAAATCAGACAAGAAAAATAAATAAGAGGCACCCATATTGGTAAAGAAGAAGTTAAACCATCACTATTTGCAGATGACATGATACTCTACACAGAAAATCCTAAAGACTCCACCAAAACACTACTATAAGTAATAAAGGAATTCAATAATATGGCAGGATACAAAATTAACAACCAGGAAATGGTAGCATTTCTATACACTAAAAACGAAGTCACACAAAGAGAAATTAAAAAAAAAAAACAATCCTATTTACAATTGCACCAAAAAGAATGAAATACCTAGGAATAAACTTAACCAAAGAGGTGAAAGGCCTGTACTCTGAGAACTATAAAACACCGAGGAAAGAAATTGAAGAAGACACAAAGAAATGGAAAGTAATTCCATGCTCATGAATTGGGAGAACAAATATTCTTTTTTTTAAAGTTTATTTGTTTTGAGAGAGAGAAAGAGAGGGAGAGAGAGAGAATGAGCAGGGGACGGGCTGAAGGGAGGAGAGAATCCAAACCAGGCTCCCCGCTGTCAGCATAGAGCCTGATCTGGGGCTCGATCCCATTAACTGTGAGATCATGACCTGAGCCAAAATCAAGAGTCAGATGCTTAACCAACTGAGCCACCCAGGTGCCCTGGAAGAAAAACATATTCTTAAGATGTCTATATTATCCAATGCAGTCTGCACATTTAATGCAATTCCTATCAAACTACTGACAGCATTTTTCACAAAACTGGAACAAACAATACTAGAATTTGTATGGAACCACAGAAAACTGAATAGCCAAAGCAATCCTGACAAAGAACAAAGTTGGAGGTATCACAATTCTGGATTTTAACATATACTACAAATCTGTAGTAATCAAAACAGTATGGTACTGGCACAAAAATAGGCATATAGATCAATGGAAAAGAATAGAGACCCCAGAAATAAACTCACATTTGTGTGGTTAATTAATCTATAACCAAAGAGGCAAGAATATATAATGGGACAAAGATAGTCTTTTCCATAATGGTGATGGGAAAACTGGACAGCTACATGTGAAAGAATGAATCTGGACTATTTTCTAACACCACACACAAAAATAAACTCAAATGGATTCAAGACCTCACCAAGAGACCTGAAGCCATAAAAATCCTAGAAATGAACAGAGGCAGTAATTTCTCTGACATCAATCATAGCAACTTTTTTTCTAGATATATCTCCTAAGGCAAGGGAAACAAAAACAAAAATAAACTATTGGGACTACATAAAAATAAAAAGCTTTTGCACAGCAAAGGAAACAACCAACAAAACTAATAGATAACCTACTGAATGGGAGAAGATACTGCAAATGATATTTCTTCTTCTTTTTTTTAATGTAAGCTCTAGGCCCAACGTGGGGCTTGAACATATGGCCCTGAGATCAAGAGTCTCATATTCTACTGACTGAGCCTGCCAGGCACCCTGCAAATGATATTTCTGATAAGAGGTAAATATCCAAAATATATAAAGAGCTTATACAACTCAACACCAAAAAAAAAAAAAAAAAAAAAAAAAAAAAAAAACCCAAACAATCGGATTAAAAACTGGGCAGACAACCTGAATAGACATTTTTCCAAAGAAGAATCCAGATGGTCAGCAGACATATAAAAATTGCTCAACATTACCATCATCACTGAAACGCAAATCAAAACCACAATGAGATTATCCCCTCACACCTGTCAGAGTGGCTAAAATGAAGGAATCAGGAGACTATAGATGCTGGAGAGGATGTGGAGAAAAGGGAACCCTTGTGCACTGTTGGTGGGAATGTAAATTGGTACAGCCAGTGTGGAAAACAGTATGGAGTTTCCCCCCAAAATTCAAAAGAGAAATACTATATGATCCAATAATTGCACTCTTGGGTATTTACCCAAGGAAAATGAATACACTAACTTGAAAAGATATACACACACGTATGTTTACTGCAGCATTATTTACAGTAGCCCAGACATGGAATTAGCCTAAGTGTCCATCAATAGACAAATGGATAAGGGAAATGCATAGCTATACAAAATGGTGAGGTTGTACCATTTGAGACATGGATGGACCCAGAGTATATTATGCTAAAAGAAATAAGTGAGACTGAGAAAGAGAAATATCATATGATTCTACTCATAAATGGAATCTAAAAAAAAAGAATAAAACAACAAAAATCAGAACCAGAACAATAAATAGAAGAAACTGATGCTTGCCAGAAGGGAGAGGGGAAGGGGAATTGGGCAAAATGGGTGAAGGGGAGAGAGATACAGGCCTCCAGTTATGGAATGAGTAAGTTATGGGAACAAAAAGAGAATGAATGGTTTTTTCTTTCTCCCTGCCCTCCTCGATGATATTGTAATAGCAATGTAATGGGACAGATGGTAGTTATACTTGTGAACATAGCATAATGTATAAACTTGTCAAGTCACTAAGTTGACACTTGAAACTAATGTAACATTGTGTGTAAACTATACTCAAATAAAATAAATTTCTGGGGCGCCTGGGTGGCTCAGTCGGTTAAGTGTCCGACTTAGGCTCAGGTCACGATCATGCGGTTTGTGAGTTCGAGCCCCGCATTGGGCTCTCTGCTGTCAGAACGGAGCCTGGAGTCTGCTTTGGATTCTGTGTCTCACTCTCTTTTTGCCTCTCTCTCCTCTCAAAAATAAATAAATATTAAAAAATAAATTTTAAAAATTGAAAAAATCTTCACTATTTGTAGGGAAAATTAGCATAGTACCTGGCACATGATAAGTGTTCAGCGTTAGTTGTTGTTCCTTGATGGCATTTATCCATGGGAATGTTTTTTCATTCAGCCAGAGAATACCCATCCATGTTTTATATATTTTATCATACACATTTTTAAATTTAAAATTTATGTATGATACAATATATAAGAATAACTTTAACATTTATATATGATAAACACATAAATATGGATGGGTATTTTTTTAGTTATTTTTAAAAATAACTTTTTTTAAAGTTATTTTAAGAAATAAACACTTTAAAAAATATTAATTTATATTTGAGAGACAGAGACAGAGAGACAGAGAGAGACAGAGCATGAGTGGGGGAGGGAGCACAGAGAGGGAGAGGACAGAGGATCCTAAGTGGGCTCTACACTGACAATAGAGAGCCTTGATGCGGGGCTTGAACTCACAAGTCTTGAGATCATGACCTGGGCCAAAGTAGGATGCTCAACTGACCTAGCCACCCAGGCGTCCCAAGAAATAAACACTTTTTAAAGTGATTTTTTTCCTATCTTTGTCTCTCTAATCCCTGTGGAATTTGTTTTGGAATGATGCTATAGTTCTCCTACCTGAATTGCTACTTTCCTGGCACAATTTATTGAATGGGTGGCTTTGGTTGGTTGAAACATTCCCTAGCTTTTTTTTTTTTTGGGGGGGGGTCAGTTCTGAGAAGGGGAATTTGTCTAAACTTTGCTTTGATGTTTGTGGGAGCTGATGCATCAGAATCTGATGTGGGTAGAGGTTTGTGACAAGGCCTTCATGGTAAATTTTCTGCCATGTATCTTAATAAAAATGATTAGAAATGGAGCAACACTTATTTTCTATTCAGAACTACTTGGTAATCATTTGGGGCTTATGTCCGTGAGGCCCCTGCCCCTCCGGGAATATGGCACACTGTGGGAGCTTGCTAGAAATGCAAAATCTCAAGCCCTTCTCCAGACCAGCCAAATCAGAATCTGTACTTTAGCAAGAGTACATGACAGTATGAGAAATACTAAGCTAGATCATACTTTAATGCATACATATAAACACACAACTACACACACATACTTTTTTTCTTGCAAAGTAATGCATATTCATTGTATATGTTTGGAAATTTTAGTAAAAATAAAGAAATAAAAATTACATGAAATCCAGCCACTAGAAGTAGCCTCTGTGGATATACTTTTCTAGAATTTTATTCACTAACTTTTTTAATATTAGCATTACAGTATCCATATCATTGTGCATCCAGATTATTAGCTTGCATTTCTACATGTACTAAGTATTCTTCAAAATCGTGATTTTTAATGGCTGCATGAGAATCTACCCTATGGATAAGGTTCATTTGCTTAGCCATAACTCCATCATTAAATAGCCAGGTTGTTTCTAGATCACTGGTGTTGTGCTGTGAACATTCATGTACTTGCATTTTGAATAAATATCTGATTAACTCCCAAAGATAGAGTCCTACAGGACTACAGAGTAGGAATAATTGTAGGCATCTTGACATCTACAGCCCGATTGTTGCAACAATTCACCCTTCACAACAGTGTATAAACGTGCTATCTCTTCCAGCCAGCATTTCTCCAATTCTTTATTTTGAAATGATTATAGACTCATAGGAAGTTGGAAAGTAGTAAGTAGTAGAGTCCCTTGAGCCCTTCACCCAGTCTCCCATCGTATGTAACTGTAATGTAATACAAAGCCAAGAAATTGACATACAGTGGTACAATCCTGGTAACTAGGCTACAGATTTTATTCAGTCTTCACCAGTTTTTATATGTATTCATGTGTGTGTGTGTGTGTGTGTGTAGCTCTAGGCCATTCAATCCATATACAGATGTGTGGGTAATCACCACCATGGTCAGGATACAGAACTGTTCTGTCACCACAAAGGAACTCCCTTTATAGTGACGCTCATCTGCCTCAGTCCCCGTCTCCAGGCAATCATTAATCTCTTCTCCATCTTCATGGTTTTGTCATTTCAAAAATGTTATATAAATGCAATCATACAGTATGTAACCTTTTGAAATTGGCTTTTTTCCCCTCAGAATGATACACTTGAGATCCATTCAAGTCATTTCATGTGTCACGATTTCACTCCTTTTTATTACTGAGTAGTATTCCATGATGGGTACATTATCACAGTTTGTATCAGAGACATTTTTGTTGCTTCCAGTTTTCAGCTGCTATGAATAAAGCTACATGCACGTTCACGTGTACATTTTTGAGTGGACATAAGTTTTCGTTTCTTGGATATAAATACCAAGTACAATTGCTGGGTTTTATGGTAAATGGATATGTATGGATATGGTAATGGGTGGAAATGAATATGGTAAATGTATGATATGGTTTTGTAAGACATTAGCATACTCTTTCCTAGAGTACCATTTTATATTCCCACCAGCAGTATATGAGTGACCCAGGCTCCACATCCTTTCCAGAATTTGGTATTGTCACTATTTTCATTTTAGTCATTCTGATAGGTGAGTAGTAATATCTCATGATAGTTCTAATGTCTATTTTCCTTCTGGCTAACCTTGAACATCTTTCCATGTACTTTTCTGTGATCTGTAGCTTCTCTTTGGTGAGATGTCTGTTTGTCTTTTGCAAAACTTCTAATTTGATTGTTTGCTTTTTACTGTTGAATTTTGAGAGTTATTTATATATTCTGTATAAGTTCTGTTGTCTAGTTAATGGGGTTGTGCTGATGTCAGTTTCTGGAATTGGATATTGTAGCACAGTTCTATAAAATGTCACCGTTGGTAGATGGAGGGTTAGGGGTTCAGTGGTTAATGTTTTCAGAAATGGGGTTTGCAGATAGTTTCTCCCTGTTTGTAGCTTTGCTTTTCATTCTCTTGATGGGGTCTTTACTCTGTAAAAACAGAACACAAGTTTTTACACAGTTTAGTGAGAAGGATAGACAAGAAATTGCAGGTGGAATATGGAGAGATGTACAACACTCCTATTTACCAGCTCAACTGATACCTCTTTTGGAGTCTCTGTAAGTGGGTATGAAAACTTTCCTTGTCGCCTTAGGATTGCACTGATCTGGACTCTTCCTCTGCCTCAGATGGTAGGGCATACTCTGCTTTGAGATTCCTATCTTGGGCAGGAGGTATGTAAAGTATCTCTCCCTCATAAGGCCTTTCTTTGACTTCTTGTCCAGCTCCAATCTTTCTGGCGGATGTTTCTTAATCTCTTGGTGTATAAGCCTTCTGCCTGGCTTTATGCTTCCAGAAGCCTGGGTTCCCAGCCTCTTCTGGATGGCTGGCAGTGGCCCAGTGCCATTCCTTTTTTTGCTACTCTTCTTGTCTTGGCTTCTAACAATATCTGATCTGTGGTGTCTGCTACCCTGAAGTAGAATTACAAAAGCTGTTGTAACATGTAGCTGCACAGCCTCATGAAAGAGCCATTTATCGGGGCGCCTGGGTGGCTCAGTTGGTTGAGTGGCCGACTTTGGCTCAGGTCATGATCTCGCGGTCCGTGAGTTCCAGCCCCTCATCGGGCTCTGTGCTGACAGCTCAGAGCCTGGAGCCTGCTTCAGATTCTGTGTCTCCCTCTCTCTGACCCTCCCCTGTTCATGCTATGTCTCTCCCTGTCTCAAAAATAAATAAACGTTAAAAAAAACATTAAAAGAAAGAGCCATTTATTGTATTTATTTTTTAATTTACATAGAAGTTAGTTAGCATAAGGTGCAACAATGATTTCAGGAGTAGATTCCTTATTGCCCCTGACCCATTTAGCCCATCCCCCCTCGCACAATCCCTCCAGTAACCCTCTGTTTGTTCTCCATATTCAAGAGTCTCTCTTGTGTTTTGTCCCCCTCCCCGTTTTTATATTTTTGCTTCCCTTCCCTTATGTTCATTTGTTTTGTCTCTTAAAGTCCTCATATGACTGAAATCATGTGATATTTGTCTTTCTCTAATTTCGCTTAGCATAATACCCTCCAGTTCCATCCACGTAGTTGCAAATGGCAAGATTTCATTCTTTTTGATTGCTGAGTAAGACTCCATTGTATATATATACCACATCTTCTTTATCCATTCATCCATCGATGGACATTTGGGCTCTTTCCATACTTTGGCTACTGTTAATAGTGCTGCTATAAACATGGGGGTGCATCTGTCCCTTTGAAACAGCACACCTGTATCCCGTGGATAAATGCCTAGTAGTGCAATTGCTGGGTCGTAGGGTAGTTGTATTTTTAGTTTTTTGAGGAACCTCCATACCATTTTCCAGAGTGGCTGCACCAGCTTGCATTCCCACCAACAACGCAAAAGAGATCCTTGCCTTGCAGAGGATTCTCTGCATCCTCGCCAACATCTGTTGTTGCCTGAGTTGTTAACGTTAGCCATTCTGACAGGTGTGAGGTGGTATCTCATTGTGGTTTTGATTTGTATTTCCCTGATGATGAGTGATGTGGAGCATTTTTTCATGTGTCAGTTGGCCATCTGGATGTCTTCCTTGGAGAAGTGTCTATTCATGTCTTTTGCCCATTTCTTCACTGGATTATTTGTTTTTTGGGTGTTGAGTTGGATAAGTTGTTTATAGATTTTGGATACTAACCCTTTATCTGATATGTCATTTGCAAATATCTTCTCCCATTCTGTCGGTTGCCTTTTAGTTTTGCTGATTGTTTCCTTAGCTGTGTAGAAGGCTTTTATTTTGATGAGGTCCCAATAGATCATTTTTGCTTTTTCTTCCCTTGTCTCCGGACACGTGTTGAGTAAAAAGTTGCTGCGGCCAAGATCAAAGAGGTTTTTGCCTGGTTTCTCCTCAAGGATTTTGATGGCATCCTGTCTTACATTGAGGTATTTCATCCATTTTGAATTTATTTTTCTGTATGGTGTAAGAAAGTGGTCCAGGTTCATTCTTCTGCATGTCGCTGTCCAGTTTTCCCAGCACCACTTGCTGAAGAGACTGTCTTTATTCCATTGGGTATTCTTACCTGCTTTGGCAAAGATTAGTTGGCCATATGTTTGTGGGTCATTTCTGGGTTCTCTATTCTGTTCCATTGATCTGAGTGTCTGTTCTTGTGCCAGTACCATGCTGTCTTGATGATTACAGCTTTGTAGTATAGCTTGATGTCCCGGGTTGTGATCCCTCCTGCTTTGGTGTTTTTTCAAGATTGCTTTGGCTATTCAGGGTCTTTTCTGGTTCCATACAAATTTTAGGATTATCTGTTCTAGCTCTGTGAAGAATGCTGGTGTTATTTTGATAGGGATAGCATTGAATATGTAGATTGCTTTGGGTAGTATTGGCATTTTAACAATATTTGTTCGTCCTACCCAGGAGCATGGAATGTTTTTCCATTTTTTTGTGTCTTCTTCAATTTCTTTCACAAGCTTTCTATAGTTTTCAGTGTATAAATTTTTCACCTCTTTGGTTAGATTTATTCCTAGGTATTTTATGGTTTTTGGTGCAACTGTAAATGGGATCAATTCCTTGATTTCTCTTTCTGTGGCTTCATTGTTGGTGTATAGAAATGCAACGGATTTGTGTGCATTGATTTTATATCCTGCAACTTTCTGAATTCATGAATCAATTCTAGCAGTTTTTTTGTGGAATCTTTTGGGTTTTCCATATAGAGTATCATGTCATCTGTGAAGAGTGAAAGTTTGACCTCCTCCGGACCGACTTGGATGCCTTTTATTTCTTTGTGTTGTCTGATTGCAGAGGCTAAGACTTCCAATACTATGTTGAATAACAGTGGTGAGAGTGGACATCCCTGTCTTGTTCCTGACCTTAGGGGGAAAGCTCTCAGTTTTTCCCCACTGAGGATGATATTAGCACTGGGTCATTAATATATGGCTTTTATGATCTCGAAGTATGCTCCTTCTATCCCTACTTTCTTGAGGGTTTTTATCAAGAAAGGATGCTGTATTTTGTCAAATGCTTTCTCTGCATCTATTGAGAGGATCATGTGGTTCTTGTCCTTTCTTTTATTGATGTGATGAATCACGTTAATTGTTTTGCACATATTGAACCAGCCCTGCATCCCAGGTATAAATCCCACTTGGTCGTGGTGAATAATTTTTTTAATGTATTGGTGGATCCTGTTGGCTAATATCTTGTGGATATTATCTTGTTGAGGATTTTTGCATCCATATTCACCAGGGAAATTGGTCTATAGTTCTCCTTTTTAGTGGGGTCTCTGGTTTTGGAATCAAGGTAATGCTGGCTTCATAGAAAGAGTTTGGAAGTTTTCCTTCCATTTCTATTTTTGAACACCTTCAAGAGAATAGGTGTTAACTCTTCCTTAAATGTTTGGTAGAATTCCCCTGGAAAGCCATCTAGCCCTGGACTCTTGTTTTTTG
This sequence comes from Acinonyx jubatus, assembly GCF_027475565.1. Taxonomy (NCBI): domain Eukaryota; kingdom Metazoa; phylum Chordata; class Mammalia; order Carnivora; family Felidae; genus Acinonyx; species Acinonyx jubatus. The sequence goes on from NC_069389.1 coordinate 118,221,363, forward strand.
GTAGATTTTTAATTACTAATTTGATTTCCTTACTGGTTATGGATCTGTTCAAATTTTCTATTTCTTCCTGTTTTAGTTTTGGTAGTGTATATGTCTCTAGGAATTTTTCCATTTCTTCCAGATTGCCCATTTTATTGGCATATAATTACTCAAAATATTCTCTTATTATTGTTTTTATTTCTGCTGTGTTGGTTGTGATCTCCCCTCTTTCATTCTTGATTTTATTTATTTGGGTTCTTTCCTTTTTCTTTTTGATCAAACTGGCTAATGGTTTATCAATTTTGTTAATTCTTTCAAAGAACTAGCTTCTGGTTTCATTTATCTGTTCTACTGTTTTTTTGGTTTCGATAGCATTGATTTCTGCTTTAAGCTTTATTATTTCCTGTCTTCTGCTGGTTTGGGTTTTATTTTCTGTTCTTTTTCCAGCTCCTTAAGTTGTAAGGTTAAGTTGTGTATCTGAGATCGTTCTTCCCTCTTCAGGAAGACCTGGATTGCTATATACTTTCCTCTTATGACTGTCTTTGCTGTATCCCAGAGGTTTTGGGTTGTGGTGTTATCATTTTCATTGACTTCCATATACTTTTAAATTTCCTCTTTAACTTCTTGGTTAGCCCATTCATTCTTTAATAGGATGTTCCTCAGTCTCCAGGTATTCGTTACCTTTCCAAATTTTTCTTGTGGTTGATTTCGAGTTTAATAGTGTTGTGGTCTGAAAATACGCACGGTATGATCTCGATCTTTTTGTACTTACTTAGGGCTGATTTGTGTCCCAGTATATGGTCTATTCCGGAGAATGTTCCATGTGCACTGGAGAAGAATATATATTTTGCTGCTTTAGGATGAAATGTTCTGAGTATATCTGTTAAGCTCATCTGGTCCAGTGTGTCATTCAAAGCCATTGTTTCCTTGTTGATTTTTTGATTAGATGATCTGTCTATTGCTGTGAGTGGGGTGTTGAAGTCTCCTACTATTATGGTATTACTATCAATGAGTTTCTTTATGTTTGTGATTAACTGATGTATATATTTGGGTGCTTTCACATTTGGCGCATAAATGTTTACAATTGTTATGTCTTCTTAGTGGATAGACCCCTTGATTATGATATAATGCCCTTCTGCATCTCTTGATACAGTCTTTATTTTAAAGCCTAGATTGTCTGATGTAAGTATGGCTACTCTGGCTTTCTTTTGTTGACCGTTAGCATGATAGATGGTTCTCCATCCCCTTATTTTCAATCTGAAGGTGTCTTTAGGTCTAAAGTGGGTCTCTTGCAAACATCATATAGATGGATCTTGTTTTCTTATCCATTCTGTTACCCTATGTTTTTTGATTGGAGCATTGAGTCCACTGACGTTTAGAGTGAGTACTGAAAAGATATGAATTTATTGCCATTATGATGCTTGTAGGGTTGGAGTTTCTGGTGGTGTTCTCTGGTCCTTTCTAATCTTTGTTACTTTATATATGTATTTATTTATTTTCATCTTTTCTCCCCTCAGAGAGTCCCCCTTAAAATTTCTTGCAAGGCTGGTTTAGTGGTCACAAACTCCTGTAATTTTTGTTTGTCTGGGAAACTTTTTACCTCTCCTTATATTTTGAATTTTTTTTTAACGTTTATTAATTATTGAAAGACAGAGTCAGAGCATGAGCAAGGGAGGGGCAGAGGGAAAGGGAGACACAGAATCTGAAGCAGGCTCCAGGCTCTGAACTGTCCGCACAGAGCCAACGCGGGGCTCGAACTCACAAACCGCAAGATCATGACTGAGCTGAAGTCGGACGCTTAACCAAGTCAGCCACCCAGGCGCCCCTCTCTCCTTCTATTTGGAATGACAGCCTTGCTGGGTAGAGAATTCTTGGCTGCAGATTTTTCTGATTCAGCACACTGAATATATCCTGCCACTCCTTCCTGGCCTGCCAGGTTTCTGTGGACAGGTCTGCTGCAAACCTGATCTGTCTTCCCTTGTAGGTTAGGGACTTTTTTTCCCTTGCTGCTCTCATGATTCTCTCCTTGCCTGAGTATTTTGTGAATTTGACTATCATAGGCCTTGTTGATGGTCAGTTTTTGTTGAATCTAATGGGGGTCCTCTGTGCTTCCTGGATTTTGATGTCTGTGTCTTTCCCCCGGTTAGGAAAGTTCTCCGCTATGATTTGCTCACATAACCCTCTACCCCTATTTCTCTCTCTTCCTCTTTTGGGACCCTTATGATTCTGATGTTGTTCCTTTTCAATGAGTCACTCATTTCTCTATTTCTTAAATCGTGCTCTTTTCCCTTCATCTCCCTCTTTTCTTCTGCTTCATTATTCTCTATAAGTTTGCCCTCTATATCACTGATTCTCTGTTCTGCCTCATCCATCCTTGCTGCCGCTGCATCCATCCATGGTTGCAGCTCAGTTATAGCATTTTTAATTTCATTCTGACTATTTTTTACTTCTTTTATCTCTGCAGAAAGGGATTCTAATCTATTTTCGACTCCAGCTAGTATTCTTATTATCATGATTCTAAATTCTGGTTCAGACGTCTTGCTTGTATCTGTGTTGGTTAAATCCCTGGCTGTCGTTTCTTCATGCTCTTTCTTTTGTGGTGAATTCCTTCGTTTTGTCATTTTGTAGGGAGAAAAGGAATTAATGAGGTAGAAAAAGTAAAATTAAAAATATTAAAATGAAAAAATATTAAAATGAAAAAATTAAACGCACACACACACACACACAGAAAATCTAATAAATGATGCTAGATCCTAGGTGTGTTTTGGTCTGGGTGTTGAAAGTGGTTTGACAGATTAGAGGGAAAAAAAAGGGAAAAATAAAAAGGAAATCGTTTGAGAATTTGAAAAATGAATACACGGAAGTAGACTAAAGTGAGATGATGGGAGTAAAGTAGAATTTGAAAAAATTTACACAAAAGTAAGGAATATAGTAGAAAATGAAAGAAAAATATTTTTAATAAAAATTAAAAATAAAAATGAATTTTTTCTCTTTCTGTATTCAAGAAAAAGAAAAGAAACAAAAAAGGAAAAAGAGAGAAAAAAAGAAATCATTTGAAAATTTGAAAAAGTGAATACACTGTAGTAGACCAAAATAAAATGGTGGAAGTAAAATAGAATTTGAAAAAATTTACATAAAAGCAAAAAATATAGTAAAAATTTAAAGAAAAATATTTTTAATAGAAATTGAAAGTAAAAATGAAGTTTTTGTCTTTCTGCGTTCAAGAAAAAGAAAAGAAATGAAAAAGAAAAAAAAGGAAATCGTTTGAAAATCTGAAAAGGTGAATACACTGAAGTAGACTAGAATAGAATGTTGGAAGTTAGATAGAATTTGAAAAACATTTACACAAAAGTAAAAAATATAGTAAAAAAATTAAAGAAAAATATTTTTCATAAAAATTGAAAATAAAAATGAATTTTTTCTCTTTCTGTATTCAAGAAAAAGAATTGTAAAAGAGAAAAAGAAAAACGAAAAAAAAGAGAAAAAAAAAGAAAGAAAATTGAATAGATGAACCTGCTGACAGATTGACGTAGGACTGAAATTAGTTCGTTTTCCCCTAGAAGTCAGTCTATGTAGCGCTTTATATTCTATAAACTAAGCCGGTGGTGAGACTTGTGCTCTTAAGAGCGAAGTTGGACCAGTTGGGCGGGGCTCAGTGTAACGGCTCCGCTCTCCACTAGATGGCGCTGCTAGCCTACTGTGGTGGATTGATGCAGCGCACGTAGGTGCGTATGCGCATGCGCGGGAGCAGTTAAAATGGCGCCACCCAGCTACCCCCGGTCTGTTCTCCCGGGTCAGCAGTCGCGCACCGTCCTTTGTCTTCAGCTCTCGTCCTCTCCCCGCTTTTTCACTCTCTGTGACCAGGCCTCAGGCAATACCTCTCTCCCGAGTCTTGTGTCAGATGCGGCTGTTTTCCCCGGCCCCTTAATTCCGAAGGACTGCGGTTTTGACCCGTGTTGCCCCTCTGTGGGAGGGTCCCACCAAACGATGGCCGAATGAGCAATGGCCGAATGTCGGCTGCACCCAGGAACGCCTGCTGTACCTTGCTGCTGCCGGTGTCCCGAGACTGCGGCCAGGTGCCAGCCCACCCCCAAAAAGGCTTGCGAGATAGTATAGCAGCAGCTTTTCAGGGATTATGGAAAATCACAACACACATCTGGCACCAGGCTTCACCCTTAATGACCTTGTTCCAGCACCAGCGAATGTGGCCACCTTCTGGGGTCTGCTGGGACCAGGTGGCTTCAATAGTCCGTACCAAATGTCCTTCCAGCAGTGGAACCGCTTTTCCCCGTGTGGCCTGAGAACCTCCGGACCCCACTCTGCTCCTGGGGATTCGCCGTTCCCACCAGAGCACCGTCAGGTAGGGAGCTGCGGAGTTGCAGCCTTTGTGCTCCCCCTGTTTACAGTCTTAATGGAATTTAAACTCACTCCTTTCTCCCTTTTTAGTTTAGTTCTTGCGGCTGTTTCCAGTTTCCCACTTTCTGTCCAGCTGCTTTTGGGGAGGGGTGCTTTTCCCATATTCTCCTCCCCCCCCCCCCCCCCAGTCTGTGTCCTCTCTCCGCCTGCAAAGGTGGCTCCCTGCCTGCTGCCAGCTTTTCCCTCCCCAAGTTCACCTCTATGCGCCACGTACCTGCCGAATTGTGTGGTTCAGGTTGTGCAGATTGTTGTGTTAATCCTCCAATCAGTTTTCTAGGTGTGTAGGATGGTTTAGTGTTGGTCTGGCTGTATTTCATGGACGCGAGACACACAAAAAACTTCCATGCTGTTCTGCCATCTTGGCTTCTCTCCTATATATACCACATCTTCTTTATCCATTCATCCATCAATGGACCATTTGGGCTCTTTCCATACTTTGGCTATTGTTGATAGTGCTGCTATAAACACTGGGGTGCATGTGCTCCTTCGAAACAGCACACCTGTATCCTTTGGATAAATACCTAGTAGTGCAATTGCTGGGTCGTAGGGTAGTTCTATTTTTAGTTTTCTGAGGAACCTCCATACTGTTTTCCAGAGTGGCTGCACCAGTTTGCGTTCTCACCAGCAGTGCCAAAGGGATCCTCTTTCTCCGTGCCCTCGCCAACATCTGTTGTTGCCTGAGTTGTTCATGTTAGCCATTCTGACAGATTTGAGCTGGTATCTCATTGTCGTTTTGATTTGTATTTCCCTGATGATGAGTGATGTTGAGCATTTGTGAAAGAGCCACTTAAACCTGGAGAACTCAAGATAGGAAAAGCTGCAAGATTACTTTCCATTCTTTTTTTTTCTAATTTTTAATGTTTACTTATTTATTTTGAGGGAGAGAGAGAGCATGAGCAAGATAGGGGCAGAGAGAGAAGGAGACAGAATCCCAAGCAGGCTCTGTGATGTCAGTGCAGAGCCCAAGGCAGGGCTTGAACTCTCGAACCATGAGATCATGCCCGAGCCCAAATCAAGAGTCAGATGCTTAACTGAGTGAGCCACCCAGGTGCCTCAAGTTCCAATCCTTGATGAAAAAGCTGAAGATCCACTTATGCCTGACCCATTGGTGGCCAGGGATGAACACACAAAGGGTACATGAACAAGGCACTGCACCTTGTAGGGTCCTGCCATTCTCTACCTGAAACAAGAGAAAGTGTATGTGAAAGGGAAGAGAATAGAGGGAGACAATGATCATACTCATTCTTTCTGAGTTCAATTATCATGCTTCATAACTAGAACCAGGATCTGCTTTTGTTGGATGAACATGATTAATCCTACAAATGAACAATCATTAATTAGAGGAAAAGACATTCATTCCTCTTGCCTTACAGTTCCAGATTTAAAGTCATAGTCTGAACTGAAGAAATGTTTAATGAATGCCAGTGTTGTGCTGGAGCCAGCTCATACCTTCCAAGAAGAGTCGATTGCACGTACCTCTTCCCAACTCTGCTTTCAGTGATAGTTGTTGATAATTTGAAATCAGCCATGGTAAGAATATTTACACCCTGAAATTAGCAAACACTACCCATCAGGGCTTGTTTTCTCCCTTGGGGAGTCAGCTGTTCAACATTAACCGGTTCACCACTGGGTGCCTACCAGTGGGTAATTGGGTAGACTCTGGGAGATGAGACACAAGCCTGCTCTCTGGGACCTCAAATTCTAGGAGTTACAATCCTCTTTTGGGGCCCAGACCTCTTCTGCCAGCTCTTTTCTTCAGTAGTCCCACCCTAGCCCACCTTTTCCTTCCTTTGGTCTTCTCAGCCCTTCCTCTTTGCCTTTGGGATCTCTCATTTCATTGTTAAGCAGCTTCCTTATAATCTCAGTACAAGGCAACCACCTCTTGCCTTGCTTTGATTGAAGGTTGTATTTCTGAGGGTAGCCTTTTTTTTTTTTTTTTGCAACCCTCTCAAGCGGAACCCATGCCCCCATGCCCCTAGCCTGTAATGGGTCTCAAGGAGTGGCTGCCATTCTGCTGGCTTTGTGTGGCTGTTTCAGACCATTATTACACAACTTTTATTCAACTGCCCCTCTTCCCATACTATCAAGTTAGACCATCTCCCTTTCATTAACCCAAAGAGGGAACACAGGAGGAGGAACAGGTTTGGAAGGGAAGATTTTGACTTCAGAAGTACTGGTGGGGAGTATGGCTGGGACATCCAGGTGGGAGATGTCCAGCGAGATATTGGAATGAAGCTTCCAGGGGTCTTTGTAAGCAAGAAACTTTGTGGGATTTTCCTGGAATCAGTATAGGGGTTCATTTCCTCTTTCTACTTCTTTTCTACCCTCTTTTCTAGCACTGGATAAGGAAAAGGCAATGGTCTACCAGAGATAAGACAAGATGTTCTTTTACAAATCATCAAATTAAAATGAATTCATATTTAATGTAGTTTCAGTAATATATATTTCATTTTCACTTCAAAAATTGAGGATCCAGTGGTGTATGGCATACAGTTGTGGTTCGCATTCAAATGGTGTCTCAGAATCATTGGAGGCACGTATAAAAACAACTCACATATTTGACAAAATATTCCCAGCATTCACAAGAATTCAGTTAACCAAAAAAATCCCTTTCTGACCATTCTGATTAATTAAAGTACACTTTAATGCATAGGTCCAGGACAGCAAAATAAAAGCCCTCACTTTGGCAAACTTGATCTCTTTCCCCACAAGTAACAGGAAGGAAGAGAGGGAATCACAACCTCCACTGAGATCTATCTCCTTTTCTACATGGCACAAGCCCATTCTGAGAACGCATACCACAGTCCGGTACATGTACTTTAGCAACTCACCTCTTGTTTTTCCCTGGAGCACACTGGTTGACATTGGAACACCAAGAACTCGTTGATAGATTTCTTAAGAAGGAAATCCTCTCCTAACAGCTTTATTGTCCCGATCCTACCTATTACTGTCTAAATGCTTTCAAATTCTGAAAGAGCAAGGCAAGAACATGATACAGTTATCAGTCCAAGTACTTTCAATGCACTCTTCTGTCACCAAAGTGGTTTTTATTGTTCTTTTATCAGCAATCTAGATTTTATAAAGTGTGTGCTGTATTAACAATAGACCAGGTTGATGAGTCACTTTGCTATCAATCAATTTACTGAGCAATCATCATTAAAAACCACTTAATCTTCACTGTGACAGCTTGTGATAACACCTGGAGAACTTCCATGATTAATTTACAGTTGGCAATCCATAGACATCAAACAGATAGTGCATATAGTAATATTTGCCACAGTTAATGCAAAAAGTGAAGGCAGCAAAACGGTTTCATTATGATGTGGAAATGCACCTTTTTAGGGAGAAATAAATATCTGAAGTGCATTCATGGATCTATCTCATATGTAATTCTCCGTAAATCTTTTGGGTTGTGTATGCCATTCAGCCTTACACAGCATTATGAATATTTAGCCAAATCCTAAAAAATTTTGACCCCATTTTACAGGTAGAGAAATCAAGGCATAGAAAAAAGTTTGTCAACATCCTATAAATAAAGTAGCACATAATTCTACATCTCTGATTCTAAGCAACTTCTGAGTGGTATTGATGTGATAGAAATATAAACAGGCAACAGTAGTAAAGGTTTGGAGGAAACCTGGAGACATTTTATTTTTTATTTCTTTTGCCTAAATCTAGTAGGACGGGACGCAGTATAAAATAGTGGTTAAGAACAGGCCTCTAGCATGACACTGTCTGGGTTCAGATCTTGGCTCTAACATTTCCTAGTTGTGTGGTATTTGACGAGTAGCTTTAATTTCTATGTGCTTTAATTTTCTCATCTGTAACAATAGGGATGATGATGATAATGGTAGTACCTGCATCACTGGATTGCTAAGAACATTAAACAGTCAATATTTAAGGTGCGTAGAACAGTGTGTGGCACATGGTAAGTGGTATATAAGTATTAGCCTATATATGTGTGTGTGTGTATGTATGTGTGTGTGTGTGTGTGTGTGTGTGTATATAACGATTTTGCAGATCCCTTAACTCATTGGTTAAGTGTCTACTGACTGACTTGTGTAGCATGTCTAAACTGACTTTATTGGTTTTTTTGCCTTGTTCCATCCAGAATAGATAGCCAATCTCACTTCTATGTAGTCCTCCTTCATTCTCTACTTTTTGTTTTTTTCAGTAAGCTCTATGCCAGAGCCATGCGTGGGGCTTGAACTCACAACCCTGAGATTAAGACGTGAGGAGAAATCTAGAATCAGATGCTTAACTCAATGAGCCACCCAAGCACCCTGCTCATATTTTCTTATAACTGAATCACCTCTTTCAGGTGCCCCTAACTCTATCAGGAACTATTTTGCCCATTGATGAGTATGACTCTGGATGTCTTCTATTATTTTTATTTTGATTTTTTGGATGCCTTTTATAATGGAATAATGGTTTCCTAAGTTTGTTTGTTTATTTAAAAGGCTCATGAGAGACCGCCTAAAGCAGTGTTCTCAAAATGTGGTGCGCATTAGACTCACCAATGGCTCTTACTACAAATAAGGATACTTTAGCCTCACCCTGAAGATTCTGATTCAGTAGGCCTGTTGGGGGACTCTGACAGCTATATTTTTTAAAACCCTTACAGGTGATTCTCAAAGCAGAAGGGGTGGGAGGCACTAGGGCCTATACTTCCCTGTAGACAGAACCAGCTAGATATATTGGGTTCAAATACTCAAGAGACTCCTTAATGGGAAGCTAGAGCTTATGTAGTCAGGTGTTATAGTCCTGCATTCTCAAGGGGCTGTGTTATTAGTATCATCACCATTAATGATATTTACAATAGAATAATAAAGTTAACACGTAGGTAGCACCTAATTATTAGGCAATGTTCTAAATACATTATATTGGCATACATATATCAAGGTATTTAATCTCCATAACCCTATGAGGTAGAGGCTACCCATCTTATCTTATCCAACAGAACTACCTACCATCCTTGTTTTCAGAAACAAAAACTGAGATACAGAGAGGATACTAGCTAACCATATTGACCACTTACCCGTTGCCAGGTTCTGGGCTCAGTAATTCTTTCACATGGATCTAATCCTCACAACACGTGACCTCAGTGAAGTGAGTTCTCTTCCAAAGTTCCTGCTGGTGGGTGACAGCACCAGAACAGGAGCCCAGGTTTTCACTGATCTCAAAGTCTATGAGCCTTAGTTGTCAAGCTAGGCTATCAGCTTTTTCTTTTAATAACATGGAGAATAATGAGTGTATAACTGTCACTGATTTGTAGACCCTTTTATGATGAGATAAAGGAGTTGGGAAACATGTCATTCTTTGAAAAGCCTTTGGAAGCCTGGTCTTGAAGACAGTGGAAGGAGTTTCATTCAATATATTCTGGAGACAGGTTTCCCTAAGCGTGAGTCCAATAACTTAAGGCGGGAACCTCTATCATACCTTCTTCAAAGGAGTCTTTACAGAAATGTTCGTGAAGCCCTAGGTTTTTCAGAGAATGAAACTGAAGGGGAGGAGTTAATCAGAGGGGCTTCTTGGGTGAAAATTTTCACTTCTTCCTAAGTCTTGCAAACGTTCTGCAACAAGCCCCAGAGCACATGAGAAAAGGTGTTTGTGATGCATCTGAGTGTGAAAGGCAATGCATTTGGGTAACAAAATATTGGAATTTAGGAGAATATTTTTGATGTATTAAGGAGACAGACAACCCTTGAACTTGGAACTGGGGATTTGGAAATCTGTCCCGATGCACTAGTTGGGAGGTTTAGTGAAATTTTGACTTTCTCATCTAGGACTCGTGTGATCCTAGAGACAAGAAACTTCTTGCTGTAGTTCTTTGAGTGCCTAGGAGACTAAGCATATGTTTCTCTTGGGAAGTTTTCAATTGTCCCTGCTCTTCGTGTACAGCTGCATTTTGGAACTGGATGGGATTCTACAGACTCAAAAACGAAAACCAATTTCTTTGGGGGTGTAAGTATTTCCTGTCCTTCACTACAAATAATATAATAAAGCACAAGCAACGTTAATAAGAAGCAACAATAGATAAATAGATAGGTGGAACAGTATACAAGAAACAATCTACCAATGCCTAGCAAAAATACATATATAAGTAAATAAATAAGGTAGCAAAGGCCTTGTCCATCTTTGGTGACAGAGATGGGTTCCTTTGCAGGAAAGAGTATGGTGTTTTGGGGAGAGGGTAGACTTCCTACTCCAAGTGTGACCTGCAGACCAGGCACACGGACCTTACCTGGGAGCTTGTTAAAATGCAGAATCTCAGGCTCTATCCTAGATCTATTGAATCAACATCTGCATTTTAACGAACTCAGCAGATGGTTTGTTCTTACTTGAAGCTTTGGGAAGTGCTGGGGTGGAAGAGGTACGTAAGGTCTCTCTTACGTTTGCTGCTTCATTTTTGTGTTTCCTCAATGGGGAAAATCGTTTTTGTGTGGGGGAGGGGAAATGAACCGCCTGAGTGGTGAATGTAGAGACCAACCTTGGAAAAAGCATAGAAGCATATTACCGTCTCCTTCTCTGGTCCTGACAGTGAAAGAAAAACCAAGCAATGGCTGGGCCTTTCCATTTACATTACTCTACATATTGTAACTAGGAACACAAAAAATCATTACCCCATTCTCCATACACATCTATGGGCGAGGCTTTGTGTGTGTGACAATTACTTGGTTGTGACACTTTTGTTCATGGCTGAAAAGTACCGAGAAACATCCCTAAATTGGCTTCAAACTTGAGGTAGGTGAGGAACTGCTGGGGGAAGTTAAATGAAGTTGGTAAAGAATCATTCTGACGGGATGGGTGTTAAGACCAACTACCTGTGCAATGGTGTGGGAGTCTGGAGCACTGGCTGTAATTGAAAACCAGAATCTCCCTTTTGTGATACAAGTAGACAGTGAAGGCCCCACAGTTGAAAGTATTCTAAAGTTATTTTCAGCCTATACAGGGACTCTGTCTTATAGTACAAAAGCACCAATATAAAACCTTTTGTTTTTATTCAGTTAACTATTGACCAGTGGAGTCTGTGTGGCTTTCTCGTCATGGAACTGAATGAAAATACCAGCTACACAGCTTGGGTTCTGACTGTAGTTAAGCATATAGTTTCGTAAAAAGAGGTTTGGGCGGTCCAAAAATCCAAGGGGCAACCACCTGCCAGGGGTGTGAATGGAGCTGTGCTTCCAGATGTAACACTATTTTGAAGGGCTTCCAGGGATTAAAGAAGACCATGAAACATGGTTTATGTGTATAAGTCCATTGTGACATTGAGACAGTTCCTAAACAGCATCTACAAATAATAGCCACACTTTGCATCCTCAATAAAATGATAAAATTTATTGATAGTCCTGCTAAGTCTGTGACCTCCAGCTGCTCAGCCAAGGCTGCAGTTTCTAAAGAGTACATGAGGGACGAGATCAGAATTTGAATCCAGATCCAGCTTACTTGAGACCTCACAATTATATTTTCTATCAGAGTGATCAGCAATGAATGAATGGCCTTATTTGGTTATATCTCCTGGAAAGAAATGAAGAATCATGCATTTACATTTTGGAAAACCTACCAATCAGCCAATGAGCCAGTCTACCAACTATGCTTCCAATTCACCTGAATACCAATGAAACAAGCAAGCAAGCAAGCAACCAGCCCATCAAATGAATTGAATTTCACAAATTCTTAAGTTCTGTGTACCAGATACTATGCTAGGTGAGGATAGTATAAAATTTAATAAGGGAAGGTCGCTGGTCTTGAGAAAAAGACATTTAAAGAAATAATTTTAATATTAAATGATAAACGATAAAGTAGAGGAAACCATGTCTTCTGCCTGGAAATAGTGGTGAGATGGAGGGACAGGTCCAGGTAAGATATAGAAAAGAGATGACATTTCAACTTTGTTTTAAAGAATGAATCTGAATGGTGAGATAACCTCTCAAACCTAGGTCACAGCATCAGCAAGATCATGGAGGCATCAAAGCTCATGGTTTGTTTAGAGAATAGTGAGGATTGGGGAGAGCATGGAGGTGGGGAAGTCAGATCATATAAGTGCCATCTTCCACATGCCTAAATAGATTAATCTGAGCTCACATTACAACTGCTCAGCACTGGATTTCTCTAACCCAAATACTTGAAAAATTGTCATTTCCCACATGGAAGGATTTAGACCCCTACTAAGCAAAGTGTTTGCATCTGAATATTAAGGGGATTGGGTAGCTAGATCATTTCTAAGGGCTTTTACAACCCTAATGTTTTTCAGTCTCCATGTTATGTTTGAAAGGTAGGCAATTAGATAGAAATGATTAAACCTTAAAGGAAGGAGGTGTATCTCAAGCTGAAAGGTATCAGTAGACATTTCAATCTGTCCTTGATTTCTGTCTCAATGTCACAACTCTAAGATATTAGTTTGAACTCTCTGATCATTCTTAACTTTGACAAAGATGCTAAGGTGTGTGCACTGTCAACTTTTTTTCCTTTGTGTTGTGTTTACTTTTTCTGATTTAAAGAATGGCTTGTAATGAAAATACAGTCAAATGTCTGTGCTATGTATGGCATTGTGCTGATTTGCATGAGACTTTAGAGCTGCATGGTGATTAGAAGAAAGAACTCAAGGGGCACCTGGGTGGCTCAGCCAGTTGAGCTTCTGACTTTGGCTCAGGTCATGATCTCATGATTCATGAGTTTGGGCCCCTGGAACCTGTTTCAGATTCTGTGTACCACCCCCCACCTCACCCCCCGCCACCCTGTCCCTCCCCTGTTTGTGCTCTCTCTCTCTCTCTCTCTCTCTCTCGGAAAAAAAAATGTTAAAAAAACAAAGAAGAACTCAAGGCCCTAGAAGAGGGAGCTGTTATGTAATGTCAATGGAAGTGATTCACCATAGCAGATGACCAGGCTTGTCTCCAGGTGTGTTGGCCAAGAGGAAGTCCTAGCTGTGATACCTTCTCACTTCCTCTTTCTATATCCTTGTCCCCTTTATTCTCCTTTCCCTTGGATAGTACCATGTAGTCATCTGGAGAGAGGAGATATTTTTGGCAAGGAATTTATTAAAATCCCTTGAATATCATTACATGGATTAACCATTTATTCTACATTTTGAGCCCTTAATAGGCCTACCTGCTTATAAGATAGATGTCTTGACAAAGATTTTCTCCTTCACCAAACTTTAGTCAGATTCCTCTGAGTCTTCTTCATGTAGGCCTTGACCTTGGCTGAGCCCAGTTTTAGCAACGAATTTTGCTGAGCCAATTTATTGAGAATCCCCTCACCTTTGGAATATAATCAGGCTCCTCTTTTCCTATTGTTTATGTATGATCAGGTTCCTCATTGCAAGAATCCTATTAAGTCAGTGTAGTAAGAATCTCCCTACCCTTGATATCTAATCAAGTTCCACTTAGTAATTTTCCCTTCACTGTCCTCTTCACACTTCTCCTTTGCTACAAATCCCCAGCTGTCTTTGCTGTATTAGAAATTGATTTTAGCCCCTTTCCCTTGTGATAGTCTCTCCCTTATTGCAATAATCTTGAATAAAGTCTTCCTTACCATTTTAACAAGTGCCAGAATAATTACTCTTTGCCCATCTGCATGTGTCTTTGTGGTAGGATTCTAAGCACCCATAACCTTTACCACCGCCCCCCACCCAGGCCCCAGGTGTTACCCTCATTGTTATCTCATTGCATGGCAAAACGAATTTTGATGTAATTAAGGTTACATCTAACTAGTGGACCTTAAGGTAAGGAAATTGTGGAGGCTGGCCTAATCTAATCATGTGAGCTTGTTAAAAACAGTTTTTTTTAATCTGGTAGCAGAAGAGGAAGTCAGATTCAAAGGAGAAAGGATTTAATGTACTGTTGTTGATTTGCATGTGGAGGAGCTAGGTGTAAATGATCTGAGAGTGGCCTCTAGGAGCTGAGAGTGGTCCGTGGTCAACAGCCAGCAAGTAAACAGGACTTCAGTCCTGTAGGTGCAAGGAACTTAAATCTGTTGACAACTTGAATGAACTTGGAGGTTGATTCTTCCCCCAGAGCCTCTCAATAATGGCCCAGGCTAGTTCACTTTGGTTTCTCAATTGTTGATACCTTGATTTTGGCCTTAATGAGACCCTAAGCAGAGAACTCAGATAAGTCTGCTCAGACTTCTGACCTACAGAACAGTGAGCTAATAAATGGGTGTTATTTTAAGCCACGAAGTTTGTGGAAATTTGGTACACAGCAATAAAACACTAACATATCTTATTCACATGTCAGTGAGAAGGTTGATTGCCAACTTTTAGTTAGTTCTGCAATCTTTTCTATATGGCATAGAACCATATGGCCAGGTTTTCCTTAAATTCAGTCATCTCGACTCCCTTATTTAAAAGATAGGTAAAAATCAACTCTTTAGGATTTCATGTGGCATGAGGCATTGAAAATAGAAGTCAGCAGTGTTTATAACACAAACTCATTCACTTAACAAATATTTATTGGAGGTCTACTATGTACAAAGTACTCAGTGATACATAAAATCATTCAGGATGAGATTGAGGGTTTTATAGTTATGCAATTTCTTACACCTGCTTTTATTTTATTTTATTTTATTTTATTTTTTAATTATTATTATTATTTTTTTTTACAGAATTAGACCTTACATGAGGAGAATCAGCTTTTTGCTAGATATAGCCTACCCTACCTGTACTGATCAGGGTTACCCAGGGAAATCGAACCAACAGGATGGAGACACAGATATATAGAAAGACATGGATTTAAATAAAAATGTATATCTAGATAAGTATCTATATATTTTTAAATATTTTAATGTTTATTTTTTTGAGAGAGAGAGTGCACGTGCACGCACGCGCCAGTGGGGCAGGGGCAGAGAGACTGGGGGACACAGAATCCGAAGCAGGCTCCAGGCTCTGAGCTGTCAGCCCAGAGCCCAATGCGGGGCTCAGACTCACGAACTGCGAGATCATGACCTGAGGTGAAACCAGGAGTTGGATGCTTAAGCAACTGAGCCTCCCAGGCGCCCCTATATATTTTTAATCTATCTATTTATTTATGGAAATAATTAATTTAAGGAATTGGCTCATGCGATTGTGGAGGCTTGGCAAGTCCAAAATCTGCAAGGTAGGCCATCAGGCTGTAGAAATGGAGAAGAATTGCAATTCAAGTCCAGAGGAAGTTTGCTGGCAGAATTCCTTATTCTTTCAGGGAGATCAATCTTTTCCCCTGAACGCCTGATTAGACGAGGCCCACTTGCATTATGGAGGGTATTCTGCTTTACTCAAAGTCTACGGATTTAGATGTTAATCTCACTTAAAAAAATACCTTTACGGAGACATCTAGAATCTCACTTTAAAAAATACCTTTACGGAGACATCTAGAATAATGTTTGACCACATATCTGGGTACCATGGTCTGGCCAGGTTGACATGTAAAATGAACTACCACCCTACGTATTATGAGTAGAGCAGCTGCAGAACAGACTTCTGCCTTCTCCTGACAGTTGACAGGGAAAGCCCTATTTAGTCTGCGTACCAGAGAGAGCTTCCTGCCAGAGAGAAAGAGAATCCTCTTGCCTATCCAGTCACTTCTGCCTCATCCCTAGCAACTTGATGAACCTTTCTTCTTTCCTCGAGGAGGATCCAGAGGAGGGCTGGAGAAAATAATGGAAAGTTTCTCATAGGTTACAGAGATAACAGAAATGTCTTGGCTAAGGAACTTGGGAAGTAGAAGAGAGGATTTCTTCCTAAATTACAGTGCCTGCCTTCAAAGAGTTTATAACTTAATTGGAATCATACAGAAATGACTGGTGACGCTTTCCCCTCTTGTTCTTTGGAGGAGAAATCAAAGAATGTATATAATCGACATTACACGATTGTCATTTATCAGCTGTTTCACTTTCCATGGTTTCAGTTAGTCATGGTCAACTGTGATCCAGAAGCAGATGACCCTCCTTCTGATGTACTGTCAGAAGGTCACTGGTAGCCTAACGCTGTGTCACAATGCCTACGTCATTCACCTCGCTTCATCACATCACATCGGCATTTTATCACCTCACATCATCACAGGAAGGGTGAGTACGGTACAATACGGTATTTTGAGAGAGAGACCACATTTGCACGACTTTTATTACCATATATTGTTATAAGTATTCTATTTTATTATTAGTTATTGTTGTTAATCTCTTACTGTGTCTAATTTATAAATTAAATTTTATCATAGGTATGTATGTACAGGAAAAACAGTATATATAAGGTTCAACACCATCTGCAGTTTCAAGCATCCACCGGAGGTCTTGGAACATATCCCCCATGGATAAGGGGGAGACTATTATAAATCATGTAGGGAGAAAAAAATCCAACTGTGAGTTATAAACTCTGTGATTGTAAGATATCAGGACCCAGGAAAAGGACCCAGTGCTACTTTGTTTAAGACCAACAGAGTCTTGGGTATAAGAGTCTGAGCTCAGACAGACCTGAGTTCAAATCGTGAGTAGGGCCACCTGCAGTGTGTGCGTGCATGCGTATGTTTGCGCACATATGCATGTGTGTGTCTGATCTACGAAATGAGGGTGTGAATATCTACCTCACAAGGCTTCTGTGAAGATGGTTTGAGATATCTTACAGAAATCACTTCAAACAGTGCCCAGAATCTACTAGGAGATCAACAAACTGGAGTTCGTATTATTATGAATAGTAGCCGTACAATCAGGAGAGATACTAGAAATGGAGGATGTGAGAAATGAGTCCGTTCTTGAACACTTACTGAAGAGTGTGGGCTTGTTTATCCGCCTACTCACCTTTGCCAGTGGATAGCAGATGGGGAGCAATGGGTCTTTTCTCAGTCCCTCCTTCTTGTCTCGTAAGTGACATTAACGGGACCTACACACAAGAAAAATCAGAAGCATATATATTGTTTACCCTGCACGTTATTTGCTGTCTTATATGGTGCCATGACTTTTGTACCAAGCTTTGTGACCTTGAATGGAAACAGCAAGTTACTTTGGATTTAATTGTTATAATTTATTGCTTTTTCTGCCTTCAGCTGCTGACTGTAAATTTTTGTAGAGAAACACAAAATCGCTTCCTGTTCTTGACACATAAAGGGCTTTTTCTCCCTAGTTATGCTCATAATTTTATGCTGGGTGACCTTTGCATCTGTGGCTTGGTTTTATGATTTAAAAACTGTGCTTTGGCTGACAGACAATTCTGGAAATGATTTTTTTTTTTTTTTACCTAATGCAAATTGTCTGAGCCCAAGACATAGCGCGAGTTGCTCTCTTTATATTTCCTGTTAGCATCACCAGCGTCATGCTGCCCATAAATCAATTAATTTGCCCTGGATGAGAAGCTCGAGTCCTGTGAATACTGCTTGAGAGAATACGTTTGTCTCTACCAACTTTCATTTCCAACATGGAATTCCTGTAAAATCCCATTAAGGGCAGTTGGAACTAAAAACAATCAATTAGTTTCTTGTTTAGATAAAAGGCTCAGTTCTGATCTATAGCAGGGTCCATTGGAGTGGGGAAGAAGAGTTTTTGTACTGATAATTACTTGGTTGTGTCTGAAGCCTTACCCTCTTTCTCTTCCCCGGTTGTGTGTGAAGAAAAGGAAGTACCGTAGGTAATTGGTATGTGCAGCCCCCACTGGTTTTGGATTGGGGAAGCACAGGCCAGAGCCTCAGCATCTTGTTGACTCAGTTGAACAGATGGAAAGCATGAAGATTCCCCTCATCAGCAGGTTAGAATTTGGCAACTTGAGTTTATGAGATTTAATATGCATATGAATAAATAATAAGGAAGAAAAAGTATTTATCCCCTACAAACTTAAATAATTTTATCTTTCACAAAAATGCAATAAAAGCAAAATTAAAAGAAGTATTTTATTTTCTCATAAGCACTAATGAACAAGGGCAACGTGGTCCCAGACCTGGAACTATAGCTCATAAGTCCCATTTAAGGCCGTATCACCCATAACCCCTTAGCAGGCCAATTTCCTGTTGAAATCCATGGGGAATTCACCAACTTCTGGTGGAGAAGATCAAGTCTCAGAGACGCTGCTGCTTGTAAATTCATTCACTTCCCTCTCCTCTTTTATGGTGCATATATTATGATGATCGGTTTTATTACTGCTAGAGCCATTTAAGAGAAAACATGCTGGCAGATGATTAAGGGTGACCATGTCCGACGGTGAAGTTATCGAGGTTGTCTCAGGCCTTGCCAAAGTCCCGTGCTAACCTGTGTACAGACTCCTGGGATTTTGAATTCATTTCTTTATGTATTACGCATGTACACAGGGAACAAAATATGAAAATAAGGGGGCAGGGAAGACATTAAGGGGTTGAAAACAGTTTCACAGCAGTATCTTGTCAGCTTTCCAGCATCGTCTGACTTATCAAGATCCAAACTCTCACAGCTGGTGCACATTTTGATGCCAAATGACTGGCATGGCTGAAATTGGAAGTCACCATGTCCTCCCATACCAGTTTAGTCTTCTCATTGCCCCATGTAACTTTTGAATGTAAGTTTGGATTTTAAAGAGAATATATTTTTTTGAGGTGGGCTTTTTGAGCTTAAATCTAGGCCAAGTAGATGTATGACTGAGAAGTAAAGTGAAATGAAAACCCTGCTAAATGCCCGCTTTGAAGTTGTCAACCAGAGATGGGCCAAAGCTATTGGCAGAAGTTCAGGTTCTTTCAAACAAGGGCACTCTACCACTCCAAGAACCAAGGATGGCAAAGGAACTATGTGCTTGTGTTCTCCCATGTCGGCTCGCTAGGTTTGAGTCACCCATTCTTAACAGGAATCATTCTCTGTCTGCTAACGATATCAGCCTAATAAGAGCAGGCCCAGATATAGGGCTCTTAAAGGGTTATTGAGAGGACAGGGGAACAATCCCAGCAATGCTAACAGAGTAGTTGAGCTAGATGGGGACAAGAGTGGTGGTGTATCCATGTGAGAAAAGGGGTTCTGAGTGTCTGATCCATGGAGTCCGTTTGAATAGTAAAACAAAATGATGTAGGAGCTTTCCAAATCACATGTGTATGAATGTATGTGTGTGCACATATGCACACTTAGGATATCTGTACTTACAAATGTGTATCTCATGGTGGTCCTCATGACATCGTCTTTTGGGGAGAAATATTCTTTCAGCTGCCTGTCGGGTTTTGAAGATTCACTCCAGTCCAGTTTCTGAGCCCCTCCAATGTGAGCAGAGCCAAAAGATCCTTGTGGTTGCTGGATTCTAGAATCAGCCTCATTCCCATTGGCCCTGAACATCTAATGTGCTTAGTGGTGTTCCTAGTTCTCTCATACACTTACCAAATCCCAGCTTTCCCACTCCCGCCACGTCCGCCTGGCTTCTGTGCCCGGGTTCATGGTTTGGTTTTGAGTTTCGCAGTGGGACGAAGTTTGTTTTGAATACCTGCCCACTTGGCTCAGTTCTTCTACTCAGATACTGCCTCTTTCCTTCACCATGCCCTACATTTAAGAGTTCCTTTAAACTTTTAGGACACTGCCCTGCCTGGTGCTTTACAAATACCCTAAAGTTGGATCACTGCCTCTCACCCTGACTGGACATACTGCTGTCTTCCTTTGCCTTCTCATTTGAATAGACTGAGGAGCCAGAATATGCTGTTTACTGGAGATTTTGTTTGATGACAAGTGACGTCTGAGAGTTCATACTTTGACAAAAAGGGCATTTTGGGGTTATAATACCTTGGAATGTCAAAATGAATGGAAGTATTAAATAAATAGTAATCTCAGTGTGGGCTAGTAATATATAACCTAGTTGTATATAATTGTAGTTTTTAAACAACTAATCACTGCTCCAACATCTATTATTCCTAGTTCTCGCTCTGATTTGGTGATTAACAGTATTATTTTGTATCAATTTTTCCTTTTATATATGTTACAAAATTTATTGCAATGTTTATAAGCAATACTTGTCACGAATATGTGAAAGTGAGGTATGTATTTTAATTAAATCTGTCACACATTTCTAATTGAATAGAACTGTAGGAAACATACTGGTTTTATGTAAATCCAAATTTAGAATTTAAAGGATTTCTAAGTCAGTGTTCTTTTTTTTTTCTTTTATATATGTTTTTTATTTTAGAGATAGAGCGTGGGGGAGAGGGGGAGAGGGGCAGAGGGAGGGAGAGAGAGAGAGAGAATCCCAAGCTCTGCTCAGCATGGAGCCCAATGCGGGGCTTGAACTCACAAACTGTGAGATCATGACCCGAGCTGAAACCAAGAGTCAGACGCCCAACCCAGGTGTCCCAAGTTTTAAATTTTTTTAAGTAAGCTTCACGTCCAACATGGGGCTCGAACTCACGACCCCAAGATGAAGAGTCATATGCTCTCATCACTTGGTATTCTTTAGAAACAAGCTAGGGGGCATGGGATAAAAGATAAAGGAGGAAGGGCTTAATTATGATGAATCATTTTATTATCAGATAATATATTTCCCCATGATTTCTCTATTTTTCTGGGTTTTCATAACTGGGAATATACCAAATGTGATAATTTTATAAAGATGCCAAATTATAATTATACCTCCTAACACTGCTAAACCAACAAAGGACTGTTTAAGTCTGTAATCAGTGCTAAAATATTATATATATTTCCATTTTCTCCAGGTTAATACCTTGTTACCAATAATTGCCAAAATGTTACACTGGGACCTAAGTAGATTTCTAAATACCCAGAGGAAGGGCGGGGCAGTCCTACCTTCCAAAGCTGCCAGATTCGCTTCTTCGGGTCTCCTTAGGCAGGTGAGGGGGGTGTTCAAGCAGAAAAAAGTGGTGAGGCAACTCCAAGCCCCCCAACACACTTAATTGTGCTGTGTGAGGAACACTTTTTGGGCAGACTTTGAGGTAAAACTCCTGCTCTGTATGTGTGTCTGTTTAAACTGTTTATATTTGTTGCTGATTAACATATTCCTGAACATAGAATGGCACACGTACTTATCTATACAAATTATAATTTTTCCGATACTAGGCAGCCAAAGGAAGTCCAGAAACAAATTAGATGTTGAGGTAAATGTCAGTTCAGTTGACAACCATAACCCCAGATTTCAAAACCACATGTATATCCCAGTTTTGTGCTTGTCATTAACTGACTTGATAATAGATAAATAATTTCGCTTTTGAACTCCTACAGTTCACCTAACAAAATCATTTCGCTATATTAAAGCTCCATGTAAGATTGTGTTTTTAAAAAATCCCACTGATAAAACAATCTTAAGAGCTTCAAGGCTCACTGATTCAAAGTAAATAGGGTCTCTTTTATTGTAATGATGATGATCATAATCATTTCTCCAAAGTATGATCTTGCCCATGATCTCATTTGTTACAACAGCCTGGGTAAAATAGGTAGCGTGGGAATTATTGTTTCTATTTTACTGATGAGAAAACTTAAGCTCAAAAAGGTAAAATGACTTACTCAGCGTCACACAGCTGTTGCAGTCCGAAGCCAGGATTCCAATCTAATTCTTGATTCCGCACTCGGTGTTCTTTCCTCAACCTGCCTGGCAGCCACACTGCCTAAGTTTTCCTTGTTCCAGCCCTTTCTCCCGAGCACCTCTGATGCAGCGTTTCATGGGCAGGTGCATCTGTCAAGGATGGAGATTCTTGGTGCATCTTGGATTCTGCCCAGTGCGTTATATTAGGAGGTGCCACACTGGACTCGAATGGTGGTGTGAGCCTAAGATGAGAAGTTAATTAGACCTTTCGATATCTAATGAGGTTTCACATAATTTATCACCAGTAGAGAGCACTGTAAGATTAGAATTAATGGCGGGCCTTACTTGAAGAAAGGATTGTTTATATCATGAACGTACTACAAAGGCAGAGTTAAAATGATTGATTTTAAGCAAGAATGATCTGCCCTTGTAGTAGTAGATCATTTCCATCAGTTGAACCTTTAGAGAGCAGTCATTCAAAACTTGCGTTTAAATATAATATCAATATTAAAAGAAGTAGGCATTGCTTGCTTGCTGAAGTGAAATTGAAGAGATTCAATTCTGAATCAGAACCCAGACTTGTCTGCTTTCTCCTTGAATATCTTGTTCCCAAACTGCTGTTGGAGTATTCCTGACACAGAGCTCCTGCTCTCTCCCAGCTCCTGTGTGGCAAATGCGACTTCACACGTACGGAATAGGCTCTAACATCAGGTAGTCAAAAATATTACAGGGCTTCATTCTGATCACCTTTATTTCTCTTGCTTGGCATTTGCGGCTGTTGGGTTTTCTTAAAACATTTTTCTGGTTATAAATATAAAATCAAGATTCATTTTGGAAGTAGCCTTCAGTGTATTCATTGTGTTCATATAGTTAAAAGACATGCAGTAAATACAAATCAGTGCTCACAGTCGATGGACTGAAATATTGGCATTTAGTTGCAACCCGATTATGGCATTTTACTAGTCTAAACACTGAGATGTATCACACAATGACTTTCGTGCTGTGGAAAGCTTTGAAATGGATCTGCCTTAAAGATAGATGCATTTACACTTCATATGTTTTCCATCATTTTTTTTTTTTACCAATTTGCTAGCTCCCCAAACTAGCTGTATTTAAACAAATTCTTCCCCCACAGCCATTTTGTTCTCTGATTTCACCCTGCCGTGAAGTCTCAATGTGAAATTGGTGATAGCATGATTGATCATTTAGCTGACAGCATAATCATGAGCACGGGGTAGAAACTTAGCTTCATATCCAGTAAGAAGAGAAGCTGGAACGCAGAGGTATTAAAATACGAGTATCTCAAATGAAAACAGAGGTAACATGAGAGCTTTAATGTTTGAATAAATCCCCCCCCCCCCCCACTGATAAATGTGTTTTCCTCTTCAATTTTGTTTCAGTACTCAGGTTTTCTTATTCGTAGTATATTTCTTGAAACGGGCTCTCTTCTTTACCCCTCCTCTAGCACAGTAGTAAAAGAACGTCCCCCTCCCTCCCCCTTGCAAAATGAGCCTGCAAATGCTCTCTCCTCTAAGTCCTTAGTGACTTGTTTGCCTGAATAAGGAAGGGGCACGTCTGTAGTAATATTGCATGTTGGATGAGCCCCATTCAGAAAACAATCACAACCAGGTTTCTGTTTATACAGTCCATTAGGTGGACTTACTGTCACAGTGAGAGGTTAGCTAGCCCACCAGGTGCACTGCGCGTGGAGGTGAGGATTTTGCATTTTTAAAAGTGCAAGGAAGCTGACTGCTGGCATGCAAATTGGGTCCCCCAAACATAGGTTCTATTGTTTTATTTCCCCAGAGGGGCTCTATCTGCACTCACCCACTGTCTGGAACCACTGTGCCCATTGTTGCCATTGAATACCAAGGCCCTTAGCAAAGATTTCTATGGCCTTCAACAGGGCTTTCAAGTGGAGGTTGTTTCTAATTTTGCCTTTCATATAAGGATTGGGATTTTAAGGCTGCTGTGAATGTTAATTTACTGACAGTGATATATAGCATCCATGAAATACGGTATACAGTTCTCTAGAAAATACTAGTGTGAACATGCACAGAAGAATGTATGATGAAAGGATTTCAAATCACTTGTGTTAAACATCCAGTGAGACAATGGGTGTGAATGCCTTTTATATACTCTAGAATCCGGCCACAACAAGACAGTAGTTTTGTAATAATTTTTCACATCTTGCATATTTTGAATCTATTATTTGGGGCTGACAATTTTATGTATACACAAATGTCTCTGAAGTGAAGGTGTGAGCCGAGGTTAATGAATAAGCCAAAATGGCAAATACTGAGGCTCTTCCACTCAGCCTGTGTGAAGAAAGAGCAAAACAATCCAGAAAGTATGCCAAGGCTTTCTGTAATTTACAGAGCCCTTGTCCTTTCCAGCCCTTTCCAATTCATGTTTCTTCTTGTTCGGTTGTTCAACTGTTGCTTACCATTTTTGCCTTATATTTGACTTACTGTCTTGTTTTCATAGTTGAGCTTATAAATGATAAAAGCATGAACAAGAAACTTATCAGAAGCTTCCATCACTGAGCAGAAGCTCTCAGATTTAGGGTGTGGTTCACTTGTGTCTTTCATGTAATTTTTGCTCTCTCTGCAGGCCAGCCTTGTTCTGCTGAGAACTTGTGGTTGCTGCCTTTCTCATTATTTCCTTATTTCGGTTTCTAGTGGTGTGCACGTGTGGGGCTTTAAGAATATTCTTCTTATCCTATATGTATCCTCTTAACATATACCTAAGAGTTGTGAGCATTAGGAGTAATGGGATAGACTTGAGACAGCTCAACTTTTTTCTTGTCTGGAAGATCTTGTGTCACACAATAATAGAAAAGTAGAAAATTTGGAGCCAGAACACAACATATGGGTCTCCGATATCATGTGGTCCTCTCTATACACTACATAACCCACCTTGGACCACGTCCACCGAGTATTCAGTTCCTGGCAGCGCTAGAAACACTTGGTGAAACACGGACTCGCCGCTAACCAAGCAGTTCTGTGGTTCTGCCCCCAAGGATGGTATAACAGTGGGACTTTGGTGTATTTCATAGAAAGAAACACACATGCAAATATGGGCATGTAGGGAATGATTGTGTTTACCCACCTTCCAACAGGGTCTCAACACATTCTTCTATTTCATCCTGCACACTTGTAGACAAATAGTACATTTGTTTTAACGACTCTATGAGTCTTGATAGAGTTGACTTCAGGAGGAGTCTGTACATCATCCTGCTGTTACAGCTAGGGCCACATTATAAGTACTCAGTACGCTTTCATTTTAGTAATGAGTGAATGCATCTGTCAAGATGAAAATAAGGATTTCCAAGTTAGATTCATTTTGTTGGTCTTTCACCTTTGGCACCTCTAATTACTTTTCTTCTTTGAAAGATTGACCTCAAGCAATATCGTTGCTGTTTCTAATTTAAAAATCTCCGTTTCCTATATTCATTGAGAAAATGTTTACCAAATGCCTAGCATGGTTCTTGACACACGGTAGGCATGTATTGTTAGAATCAAAGTTTGTTAAGCTCTTCCTTTCCAACCGGGGCCGGGCAGAATGGCTCCTGCAAAGAAGGGTGGTGAGAACAAGAAGGGTCATTCTGCCATCAGCGAGGTAGTGACCAGAGAACATACCATAGACATTCACAAGTGCATCCATGGAGCAGGTTTCAAGAAGTGTGCCCCTCAGGCACTCAAAGTGATCCAGAAATTTGCCATGAAGTATGTGGGGGCTCCAGATGTAGGCATCGATACCAGGCTCAACAAAGCTGTCTGGGCCAAAGGAATAAGGAATGTTCCATACCATATCCATATGCGGTAGTCCAGAAAATGTAACAAAGATGAAGATTCAACAAACAAACTCTATATGTTGGTTACCTATGTACCTGTCACCACTTTCAAAAATCTACAGAAAGTTAAGGCAGATGAGGACTAACTGCTGATTGTTAAATAAAGGTATAAAAGTGAAAAAATATAGCCACAAAACAAAAGTTTGTTAAAAATAATGTACTGGTAGGTTCAATTGCACTGAATAAAAGAAAAAATATATTAAAAGGGTATGGCATCTGGGGCGCCTGGGTGGCTCAGTCGGTTAAGCGGCCGACTTCGGCTCAGGTCATGATCTCACGGTCCGTGAGTTCCAGCCCCGCGTCGGGCTCTGTGCTGACAGCTCAGAGCCTGGAGCCTGTTTCAGATTCTGTGTCTCCCTCTCTCTCTGCCCCTCCCCCGTTCATGCTCTGTCTCTCTCTGTCTCAAAAATAAATAAATGTTTAAAAAAAAAGGTAAGGCATCTACAAGCTGTAATGCAAACAGAGGAATTGTAGGGGTACAGATTGGCCTTAAACCATATAGAAAAAAAGGAGAAAGGGAAGAAGATTGAAGAAGGAAGACAGAAAAGAATTGTTTCAATCTCCTATTATTAAAATTCCATCTTATTTTGGATAAAAATAAATGTCGTTCCCCATACTTGTTTTGACATTTAAAGAATTGTGATAAAATACACATGAACAGACTTTACCATTTTAACCATTTTAAAGTGTACAATACAGCAGTATTTAGTACACTCATAATGTTGTGCATCAGTCACCACTCTCTAGTTCCAGAGCACTTTTATTACCCCAAGGGAAACCCCATACCCATTAAGCAGTCACTCGCCACTCCTCTCTCCTTTAAATCCCTAGTAAGCACTAATCTTCCTGTCTGTATGTCTTTGTGGATATATGATATCAATGGAATCATACAATATGTGGTGTGGCATTGGACCACTGATGTATTTCATTTAGCATAAAATGTTTGAGATTCACCCATGTAGCATTTGTCAGTACTCAGCATTTCATTCCTTTTTTAGGGCTGAATAATGTTCCATTGTATGGATGCATTGTATGTGTCCACTAATCCATCGATAGACATATCGGTTGTTTCCCCCTTTTGGTTATCGTGAATAGTGCTGCTATGAACATTTGTGTATGAGTCTTAGTTCGAACACCTGTTTGCGGTTCTTTCACACTTATACCAAGGTATGGAATTGCTAGGCCACATGGTAATCCTCTGACTAGCTCATTAAGGAACCACCATCGTGTTTGCCACCATGGCCAAGTCGTTTTACATTCCCACCAGCATTATATGAGGGTTCCAACTTTTCCACATCCTCACCCACACCTATTACATTCCATGTTTAAAATTGTAGCCATCCTAGTGGGTGTAATTCTTTTTCACTCTAAATGTTCTCCCAACCCCCCACCTCGGAAGTCTGCAGTACTGGGCATGGCACAACGAGGTACTGCACACAATTAGTGCTGGCTGAGGGTCACACAGTGAAGGAGACACTGTTTGGCTGTTGTGCCTCTACATCCTCATTCTGTACCCTTTCTTGATTTATCTGTAGCCATGCCTCTTCTCCCCTTTTTTTTAAAATTTTTTTTAACATCTATTTATATTTGAGATAGAGAGAGACAGAGCATGAACGGGGGAGGGGCAGAGAGAGAGGGAGACACAGAATCGGAAACAGGCTCCAGGCTCTGAGCTGTCAGCACAGAGCCCGACGCGGGGCTGGAACTCATGGACCGTGAGACCATGACCTGAGCCGAAGTCAGCCGCTTAACCGACTGAGCCACCCAGGCGCCCCTCTTCTCCTCTTTTTTCTGGTGCTTCGTTTCTGCCTTGCTCAAGGTCTGACTAACTCCCATCGAGAGAATTCTACAGCAGCTCACTCCTGATTGGAGCATTTTTTTTTATTAAAAATGTTTTTAACGGTTATTTGTTTTTGAGAGAGACAGAGAATGTGAGCTGGGGAGGGGCAGAGAGAGAGGGAGACAGAATGCGAAGCAGGCTTCAGTCTCTGAGCCGTCAGCACAGAGCCCGATGTGGGGCTCAAACTCACGGACCACGAGATCGTGACCTCAGCTGAAGTCAGATGCCCAACCAATGGAGCCACCCAGGAGCCCCTAATTTAATTTAAAAAGTTATTTAAGTTATTTATTTATTTTCAGAGAGAGAGAGGTGGAGAGAGAGAGAGAGAGAGAGAGAGAGAGAGAGAGAGAGAGAGAATCCCAAGCAGGCTCTGCACAGTCACCATGCAGCCCGATGCAAGGCTCGATCCCACCAAGCATGAGATCATGATCTGAGCTAAAATCAAGAGTCGGACACTTAACTGACTGAGGCACCCAGGTGCCTCTGGGGGTGTTTAAGAGGGCAACTAAACTTGTGAAATGTCCAGCATCAGTCATTAGGCACATTTTTAGGAGACAGGGAGTAGACAATAGGCTTCCTGTGGGCAGCTATTTTATGCAGTGTTCATGAATTCCGTCTGTTGACTGGATAAACGGGATGCTGAGTGTGAATGAGGCTCTCATCACAAAGCACATAAAAACGAGTCTATTGGTCGCTTGTCAGGAGAACAGTCTTTTGTTCATTTAATAAGAATTGGCTGAATGCTTAGTTAATGCCAGGCACTGGGCGAGGCATTGTGGGTCGAATCTGTGCTGGATCCTACCCTCGAGGAGTTGTTCTTACAAGCAGTAGGTTGGGCTGATGTTATGGGTATAGCCCAGTCAGAACGTCTGGGCTGCCTCGTGAGTTGTGGAGAGCGTGTGTTCAGTGGCCGGCCAGGTAGACAAATACAGTCTGGGTCCCCGAAAAAAGCAAAATGAACTTAGCCATACTCACTGTGGAGCTGTGACTCCTGCACGAATGCTTTGGCTCCCCATTTCTCATACCCTAGACCTGCTCTGTCCAATACAGTAGCCACATGTGGTCTTGGAGTACTTGAAATGTGGGCAGTGCAATGAGGAACTGAATTTTGAATTACGACTAATGAAAAAATTTATTTCAATTATACAATATGATGCCAACCTCTCCCATTTCCCCCATCCCCCCAACCCGTGGCAACCACTTTTCTACTCTGTTTCTGTTTGACGTTTTATTTGGATTCTGCATATATGTGATACCACGCAGTATTGGTCTTTCCCTGTCTGATTTATTTCACTTAGCACAATGTCCTTAAGGTCCAGCTGTATTGTTGCAAATGGGAGGATTTCCTTTTTTCTCATGACTGAATAATATTCTACTGTGTGTCCCCTTTGTCCATTCATCTGTTAATGGACCCTTAGGTTGTTTTCATGCCTTGGAGATCCTGTTTTCATTTCCATATAATTAGTTGTGATTAATTCATATTTTAAAACTGATATTTGATTCAGTTATGGGAAACCTTTTAAGTGTATTTAGAACCATTTGGGTATGTGAATCCACTTTATCAACTGTAAATGTTATGAGATCTAAATATAGATCAAATGTTTCCAGCGAGCATTTAGCATCTGAATTGAGGTATGGTATAAGTGTAAAACACGCACCAGCTTTCAGAAACATAGTATAAAAAAGAATGTAAATGGCCTCCTTAATTATTTTTTATATAAATTATATTTGAAATGATAATAGTTTGGACATACCGAGTTAAAGAAAAACCAATATGAAAATTATTTTCTCCTGCTTCCTTTTACTTCACAAAAGGGGGCTTCTGGAAAATTTAAAATGACTTCTGTGCCTCACGCGGTATTTCTACTGGATAGTGCCACTCTAGAAGAACACTAGGGTCACCACATGCTATTTAATGCAAGTGTATTTAGTATAAAACTTCCCCTTTGGAATTCTACTTTATTCCGTCATAACTCCCAAGGATACCATCACCTTGCCAAGCTTCTCAAGGCTGACTTCAACCAAAATGGCAAAGAAGTGAAGCTTTGTCTGGGACTTTCTCAGAGCCCTCTTTTGAAATGCATCCTTTCCCTTTCAGACCCTGTCCAGTTCTCTCAAACTATGCTCCCCCAGGCTTTAGTTGAGTGACAAAGCCATCCAATAGAGTAATTCACACTAAAATGATCTTAGCGTAATGTGCTATTCCTCTCAGGAATAGCTGCATTTGAAAATTTATTGCCTTCAGGGAGCAACAGTTAACTCAAAGGGATGGATTTAAGGGTAGTATTTTCCATACCGTGACCTCAAGATTCTCTTCCTTTGGGGCTCCTAGGAGGTTCGGTCAGTTGAGTGTCCGACTTCAGCTCAGGTCATGATCTCACGGTTCGTGAGTTTGAGCCCCGCATGGGGCTCTGTGCTGCCGAGGGTGCAGAGACGGGTTCAGATCCCCTGCCCCTCCCCCGCTCATGCTTTCTCACTCAAAAATGAATAAACATTTATTAGAAAAAAGATTCTCTACCTTTCCCCATCTTCTGTCCTATGAATAAGTAGCTATTGACAGAAAAATGGCCCTCTGCCTTAGATAAATTTATCTGTTTCATACTGATGAGTGGGGATATTTATGGCCATTCAGAGGCAGGATGTGAAAAATTAATATGCCTTTAATTTCTTTCTTTGTTCTGGAAATGATAATGATGAGCAGTTTCCCTTTAATAAGACTGCCAACTCCTTTAGGGTTGGCTGCCTAGAACGGAAAATACCAAATAAGTGTTCAGTCAATTCGTTTGACTTTATTCTATTGTGAGCTTTCCAAAAAATACATCCAGTCTCAGTAGAGCACAACTTGTTAGCATGAAGAATCCAGGGGCAGGTGATGGTCCATTGTCTGCTCTTTCTAAGGGGATTTATGGCTTGAAGAACTGGACAGCTGTTAAACCTGTATAACCTACAGCATGGACTCTGTTTCCATATTTTATTAGCAAATATTCAATATGAGATCGTCGATATGACAAAATGGATATCGCTCTTTCCAGTGTAAGTATAAACATGTAATTATGTTTGTGATTTTCCCTTAGTTCCTTAAAAATCTCTCTTTGGACGGAAGACTGCTCTGCTGCATTTTTCTCCAGGAGTCGACAGAGAATGAAAGATTTAGGTTTCTTTTCCTTGGGCTGAAATGGAGGGACACCTTGGAGCTGGAAAGGCAGGGACGGTGTTAGGACTTCATAGTTACATTGTACTTACCAAGAATACAAGAATGTGATTTTGGAGTACCCCCAAAAGCGTTTGTTTTACTTGCCCCACTGCCATTGGAGAATTTGAGACAGAATAGGGTTAAGCAGTTTCCCAGTGTTCCACAGTAAATTGGCAGTTGAATTGGGATTAGAATCTAGGTCTCCAAACCTTGGGGACTTCTCCATTAGCTCGGATCATGTACGGCTCAGCAGTTTCTTTCACAAGAGCCTCCTGACATGACACATGCCATCAGTCTTATTTTATAACAGATGTTTTGAGGGTGGAGCAGATGGTCTCTTCCCTTCACCCTCCCAGCCCCTGACTCCAGAGAGTCAGATCATGTCAGAAATGGCACTCACAGCCCTGTTTTCCCAGAGGTGTACCTTCCCTTCTGCTCATCCTTTTTTGTGTGCTCATCTTTCCCATGCTCAAGAAAACCCTGTTTTACTGTTCCCTTTTCTTATTAGGCTATGGATTTTCCACCGAAGACTTTTCTGTCACTCACGTTCTTGCCGCCCTGACTCTTCTAGTCTAGTCAGTGGGAAGATCACTGGCTTCTAAGACGTGGGCTCTGCATCCCGTCATGACTCTTGGTGTAATGGGTGACCTGAGACAAGTTGCTCCGTACCTCTCTACCAATACATTTTGGACTAACCTTGGTCCTCAGGAGACCCCTATGGATGCCACTTGAAGAAAGCCCGTCATAGAGTACTGTGAAAGTCAGAGCAAAAGAACAAGTCCTCACCTACAAGTTCCTGATGCTCCATTGGCTGTTTCAGCCATCATTTACACATGGCTTAATCTCTGCAGTACCACTTTTGTTCTTGACTGACATTTCTACATTATTCTTCTCAAATATCTGAAAGTGACCACCTGACATTCCTTTTCTTTTTATCTAACCAGTGAACTTCACTTTGGGTCACATGAGAACCCAGTATGAGAAGTATATTGTGTGTTTGTGGTTAACACACATGTGCCTGTGGGTACCTGCATGCACATGTATTCACGCACTTCTCTCCATTTCAGGGGACTGTGTTTAGCTGTGGAAACATTGACTCTGGAGTCACAGGGGCTTTTAATGCCCAGTCTTGATACTGACAAGCTGCGTGACTTTGGGAAGGTTATTTTACTGTTCAGTCCTGTATACACACTCAGGATATTGCGACTACTGTGGGGAAGCAATGGAAGAAACCAGTTGTGTTGGGAAATCATGAAAGCCAAAGAGAGGAAAGAAGGTTCCTCACTGGTGAGCCATTGTCTCCAGGGGGGAACTATGGCCCACTCTCCATCCCTCTGCGTCAGAATAGGCAGTCCTGAGTAGATTGAACAGGGTGATGTGTGAACTTGTTCCATTCTGGAAAATCTTGTAAGGGGAACTAGTCAGCATGTCTTCCAATACTGTGGACAAACGATCTCATTTACATTTTAATGCAAGAAATGGGTGGAAATGATGGCCAGTTGCTTCCGACCATAGCCGTAGTCATTCAGTCTTTTAAAATTTTGCTATGTTATCAACCAAACAACCTTATAATTAATCCCAGTGTACTTTCCTGTATTGGGCTGAGTGGATATAATAAGAATGAGGATGTTGAATTATAAACTGAAAGATTCTCATTTTCCTGGTGAGTCTGTCACAAAGCCCTTCAGTGCCCCTTTGTCTTCACATATTGCGATCCTTTTATCTGCAGCCAGTAATGGGCCTTGTTTTTACTCTCTTCTGTCCTAACTTGGGATTCAGTTGCATTTCACTCTCTGCTTATCTCCGTTTGAGGAAGTGCAGACTGCAGATGGAGAGCACTGATTCTCCTTGGACATAACCTTGAAGTTGGACCCTAGAGGGTCTTAGGAATTTTCCAATTATTTATTCCAGTGTTAACATGTTTTATGATCTCCCTGGGCTCTTCTTTGCTCACACTAACTCTGGTTAGGAGATTGGATTAAGTGACCTCTCATTAAGTGAATACCATTGCCCTTGGTTTCTTAATTTGGCCGCTAGCCAATATCTGTCCCTTTCTACTTTTGGGTCTGAAGTGTATCACCTTTAGGTCTGAGGCTGATTCTGGGATCATTGCAAGTAAGAAATGTTCATTTAAAACAATTGAAGGGATCAATCATTTTTAAAGACTTCATCTTATTTGGTCATTGCTTCATTATCTTTTCAAAGTCTTTTTTAAAAACCCTGGTATAAAGGCAGAGAAACCTTGTTGGAACACTGGCCCTCCTGAATGGATAGCCACCTTGAAATATACTGATTTTTGTATAATCCCAGAACTAGAGGAAATTTCATGAGATCACTGAACCCAGCCTCTGCTTTTAAGTCCTCTTCCACAATTCTCCATGATAGATGATTACTCACTGGGGGTGGAAAATTCTCTAATATTTGATAGCCTATTCCAATATCTGGACAGGTGTAGAGTTGAGACTCGTAAGACCTTGCTGTGTCTCACTGGAAATTAAATGAGATTCTTGCTCTCCTAATTTATTTGAGTTCTCAACATACCAGCCTGTATTCTACTCACAGAGGCTCAGATGCGAGGGCTGTGACATCTATCACCAGAGCTGATTCAGCTGCTCTAGCTGATGAGGAGGCTGTCCGCTTCCTTCCTCACTACTCTGGGCTCAGCCAAAGAGGACAACCTTCCCAGATACTTGCAATGTCATGGTAATTGTTAGCAACACCGAGCATCAGCCTGTGAGCTTGAGTTCATGAGAGTCTTATTATCTTTCATTACAATAGAATATGCAAGGAGTTGGGAGTTCTCATAAGCACCAGAAGGGCTGCATAATGACGCTGTCCTGCCAATGTTGACTCCCGTGGAATGCATTTTGTGTGCAGTTTTCTAATGATGCTGCAGGGACTTTCTTCATTGGGTCCTTTGGCACCTTCTAATATATTTACTGACATAAGACATGCCTCAGTGTCCCCACTAAGAAGGGTTAGAATTGGTTTCCATGTGCTAGGTTGCATGGTGGGCAATTTAATACCCTGGAAGATTTTCATTCTGGTTTTGTTCATTTCCACAACTTTGGATTTTCTGTGCAAGAGTCACCACAAGGAGAAAACTTGAGTGGGCCTAGCATATTGCAGAGCATGTGGTGGGAGGAAGAGATGGCTGTCCCAAACTTGGCCTTGGATCCTGACTTTGGTACTCACCTACTTCTTAAGGTTCTTCTCTCTTCGCTTTCTATACCAGAGATCTTTGCATGACAGGCCTTCGTATTTGTTGTTTTCCTGTTGCCCTGGTTTTGAAGCTTTTTCCTCTTATTACTCAACAATCCCTGCACTTGCCCAGCTAGCTTCACAATCCTGTCTTAAACATCACCTTGTGACCTGGTTAGGATGAAACAAGCTATACACTTAAAATTTAATGACTTCCCCTCCCCACTAAAATAGATTATTTACTTTCATAGCACTCTGAGCTTTTCATTCATAACACTATTTAACTTTGTCATTATGGTAAGTAGAAATCTAAGGTGGCCCTCATGATCCCCACCTCCTGGTGATCACACCTTTATATAATCCTCTCTCCTTGAATATAAGCATGGCTTGTGACTTGCTTATAACCAGTAGAATATAGCAAAGGTGACAGGATGTACATCATCACACATCCATGATCGTATATGTAGCCTGCCCGTCTTCCTAGCATCTCTCTAATGCTGGCTTTGAAGAACCAAGCTACCATGAATCCTATGGCCAGCTACAAAGAAATTCATTCTGTCAGCAACCTGAGGGATCTTGAAAGTGGATCCATCCCCAGTAGAGCTTTCAGATGAGATCCCAGTCCTGGTCAGCACCTTGGTTGCAATCTTGAGAGAGATCTTGAGCAGAGGACTCAGGTAAGCTGTGCCCAGCCTCCTGACACACAGACATTGTGAGATAAGTGTGTGTTTTATACCTCTACGTTTGTGGCGATTTGTTACACAGCATAGAAAATGAGTACTGCTACTGAGTAATTATTTGCATAATTACAGCCAAATGTTTATTTCCTCACATTTTATAAGTCCCTTGCAGGCAGGACCATGTCTCTTTCTTGTATTGCTGTATCCTTTATGCATATTACAATGCCTAAGAGTTACCACCAATTAAATATTGGTTGAATGAAGAATTTTATGAATAAATGAACAAATGAATTTGAGTGTCAAGCTTAGTCCTGGCCATCACACATGGGAACACATTTAGCTAATTTTAGGATCTTCAGGGAAAAGCCAGAGGACAGATTTTGTTCGATACAAGGAAGATTGTGTGCATGGCGTCTGCAGTGGGGTTAACAACTATGGCGGCCCCTTTTGGGTTATCCTCCAGGTGGTGGTGAATGCCATGTCACTTGAGGTACTCAAGCAGAGAAGGGCAACCACTTCTTAACGGTGTTGTAAAGGCGATAACTTTATTTAAATGACTTACTATTCAGTTGGAAAAGAAGACATATGGGAGTAAGATACATATCAACAAGAACCTATTGGTAGATATGTGGGTTTTTTTAAATAATGAATGTGATTATGTCAGAACACTTTAGCTGAAAACAGAGCCACTAGTCAAATGCTTTTTCAGCCTCAGCAGAGAATTAATGTGAAATTTGAACACGTTTCTTAGCTTCTTGATTTTTTAATTTCTGCTACAAAATGATAATGCTTCTTGCTTTCTCATCGAAACCTCAGGGTGCCGAGTATTAACTAAAGAGAGATAGCAGTGACTGGCACGCTCTGGGTTTCTGCTATTACCGAAGATGTCACCAACAAAAATAAATCCTAGACCTTCATTCTCAGCCACGATGATGGGTTCTTCAGAGAGCTGGGGTGCCAGAGAGGGAATTGATGATGGAGTATTCTTTTCACCTGGAAACAAGAGTTCTGCCTATTTCAGAATAATTTCTTGCCTTTTAACATTGGGTTAGTTACTGATTTATGGAGCAGCTTTTGACAACACTGTGGCCTAGAATTCTCTTCACAGCATGGTTACCAGCAGCCTGAACTTTTTCCCTACCCTGTTCCTGGGAACTTTGACCCCAAAGGACCATCCTAATACTTCTCCAAAGAGAAGCACATATTTCATTCTATGCTGCTAGAACATTTTAAAGCTAAATAGTGTAATTTAAGATTACCTGTCTGGGAAAACATCCACTTGAGTAACAGCCAAATCTTTTTTAATGTATGGTTTTTCTTACTGATTTGAAATTTAGAACTGCCTTTTTTTGTGGGGTAGTGGGGAGCTGTGTCTGGGACCCTAAATGAATGGTCTTTGTTCAAAAACTTTCTCCATATTAACTTCTTTTGGCTCTCACCCCAGTCTAGTTGACTTCATAATGTAGTTTTTGCTGGTTTTTATATTTCTTTCCCTGAAATCAAGCACTCCTAGTACTATTTTAACTTAGATGTGGTGGACTGCGTTAATGTATCATGAGCTATTTTTAACAGAATGGGTTTCAATCCTGTAAGAAAAACAATTGTTAATTCAGTATCGGTACTTAAACATAGGGATATTACCACTAAAGGCAAACGTGGAAGTCTTGGGAACACTATAGGACAAAGAGGTGGCCCAAGATTAAGAAGGCAAGAACATAACATAGGTATCTTACCATGCTAGGTGAAGCATGGTTCTTCAATGAAGAAACATCATTTTTTTTTTTTAATATTGAACCACTATTCCATCTCTAGCATCTACCACAGTGCCTGGAACATAATAGGGGCTCAGTAAATATTCAAAGAATCAAAGAAATAATGAGTGAATCAGTTTTTCAATTTATTTGTAGCCCTGGCTGTGACTTTAACATCAGTCTTGAAAGTAATTTATTTGTTTTTTAAATGTTTACTTATTTATTTTTGAGAGAGAAAGAGTGAGCAGGGGAGGGGCAGAGACATAGGGACAGAGAGAATCCCAAACAGGCTCCACGCTGTCAGCACAGAGCCCGATGCTGGGCTTGAGCTCACAAACCATGAGATCATGACCTGAGCCGAAATCAAGAGTCAGAGGCTTAACTGACTGAGCCACCCAGGTGCCCCTTGAAAGTATTTTAGTTCAGGAGGATTCCTTCTACAGGAACTGGTGACTAAAATACACTGATCTTTGAGTCTGTGACTAAAAGTGACTGCCACATACTAGGTGCTCAATAAATATTTTCTAAATGCAGCTTTTAATGAAGATTCTTATTGCTGCTTTTTAAATTCCAGGATAACTCCCCCCTATTTTTTTTTAGGTTCTTGCATAAACCTCTGTGGAAAGATCAAGTGATCTTATACAAAGGGAGAAAGTCTGAATGCATTTGGTATAGAGTGTATCATGGCTTGAATCGCCACTCCCAAGCCAACGATAAAATTAGAGTACACAAATACATTATGCAGAATTAAAATTGGGTGTGGGCCAGGTTGCCGGAGAGTTGAAAATAATGGTGGTAGCCAAGAGAAAAGAAGTGAGTGGGCAAATATTCTCTTTGTTGGGAAATATTGGTAGTATAAACAGCATTTAATGAATAAGAATCATATCCTTTAAGGTGCTCTTTATACATACCAGTGCCTACAGCATAGATGAACAGGCAATGGCAATTGTCATTCATAGGAGATTTGAACTTGCATTTGCATTATGCCAGGGGCTTTGTAACAAGGAAGTAATTGCAAAAAGTCAGTGTTCATTGTTGTTAGAAGATGTGTAGGAAATAAAAGTTCTTAGTGCAATGGTTATGTGGTAGGGAAGATAGTCTTGGAGTTTCTTGTGGCTTCCTTGCTGAAAAGGCAATGGCCACCTTCACTTTCATGCTTCATATTGAAAAACAGCAACTACTGTTGACCTAGAGCAATTTTTCTCAACATGTGATTCTGCATTGGAACCACTTGGGAGCTAGTTAAGTATGCAGATCCCTTTAGAGAAATGCAAATCAAAACCACAAAGAGATACCACCTCATGCCCATTAGGATGGCTGCTTATTAAAAAAAAAACCCAGAAAATAATAAATATTGGTGAGGATATGGAGAAATTGGAACCCTTGTGCACTGCTGGTGGGAATGTAAAATTGTGTAGCTGCTATAGAAAACAGTATGGTATTTCCTCAAAAAATTAAAAATAGAACTATGATATGATCCAGCAATCCCACTTCTGGGTATATTCACTATGTAGATGAACTGAAAGCAAGATCTTGAGATATTTGCACATCTATGTTCATAACAGCATTAATCACAGTATCTAAGAGGTGGAAACAACCCAAATGTCCATCGATAGGAGGTGAATGGATAAACAAAATGTGACACACACACACACACACACACACACACACACACACACACACAGTAATATTATTCAGCCTTAAAAATGAAGGACATTCTCATATATGGTACAGCTTGGATGTTCCTTGAGGACATTATGCTAAGTGAAAAAGCCAGTCACAAAAGCAAATACTGTATGATTCCATTCATGATATATCTAAAGTAGCCAAATTTATACAAAAGGAGAGTAGAATAATAGCCAGGGGCTGGAGGGAGGGGGAAACACGGGAGTGGTTGTTCAGTGGACATAGAGTTATGGAGATCTATTGCACAGCAATGGGAATATACTTAACACTACTGAACTGTGCACTTAAAAATAGTTCAGTGGATAAATTTCATGTTATGTGTGTTTCTTTTGAACCACAGTTAAACATTTTTTTTTAAATGAAGATCCCAAACCCTACTGCCAACCTGTTATATCAAGTCTGTGGGCCCGGGGTCTTTTTTATTTTTACTTCTTTTTAAGTTTTTTTATTTATTTTGAGAGAGAGGAAAACAGAGAAAATCCCAAGCAGGCTCCGCACGGTCATTGTAGTGCCCGATGTGGGGCTCAAACTCATGAACCGTGGGATCATGACCTGAGCTGCAATCAAGAGTCAGGAGCTTAACCAGCTGAGGCACCCAGGCGCCCTGTGGCAATGTACATTTAATATAAACTCCCTGGTGATTTCCAGACACACACCAATGTCTGAGAAGAACTGAGTTTGGCCTTTCCAATTCACAGAGATCTTTTTACCTTACTTCTTATTTAATATTCACACCAACCCTGTAGGCGGGTATTATTATAGTCACTATTTTGCCCATGAGGAAACTGAGGCTCAGAGAAGCTAAGCAAATTGCCCCAGGTCATGGAGATAATAAGTGGTGGAGCCAGGGTTCAAATACAGGTTCAGGTGGGATCACACTCCCTTTCTTTCTATGTGTATCTCAACTTCTTATCTCTGCATGCCTGTTTCATTTTGGACATAAAAGTTACACTTGATCTGCCTTCATGTGTCTGACACAATCTTGAATGTCTCCAAATGGTATTTATTTGATCTCTTGTGGTTTTTTACATTAGCATTTCTAGAGGGTGCTCATTCTTATTTATTACTATCTGATTGTCATCTACTCTGATGTGCACATATTATTTGATTGTACCTGAGGTTTTCTTCTGTTTGGGTTGATGCTCTCTATTTTTAGTCATTCCATGTATATAACTTGTACGTTTCCCTATGTTGATTTCTTCACGTGTGTACCTCGTGTGTGGATTTATCTGAGGTTTCCTGTGTTTATTTCCTCTAGCGTTTGAGTAGAACTTTGAATTCTGTTGATATCTCTTACAAGTAGTTTATTGAATTAATTAATGTCAGTCCAAATCTTTAGTGGCTCCAGAGTAAAACTCTGCTAAATTGACTACTGAATAATGTTAAAATTCCTTCACTTGGCATGTGGGATCTTTACAATTTGCACTCAAGACACTTTTCTAGCTTTCTCTTTTCCACGTGCCCAGCACTACGTCTAATTGGATCTGGAGTATTTGTCATTTTGTGAATATTGACTGCATTTTCCTACCTTCCTGCTTTTGCTCCTGGCATTCCCAGTGTTTATAATGCCTCTTCCAATCATATTTATCCATCTTTAGAAATTGGCCTGCTTCTATTTTCTCCCTTTCGTTGCATATGACCCCCATCCTAAAGTGACCCCTCACCCCATGTATTTTTATTGTATTTAATTTGTTCTATGTAAAACTACCTTGTATTATTGCAATTAATATGTGTGCCCAATTTCCTCTATTAGATTATAAAGACTTCAAGACACAGACCCTGAACTTATGGTTCTTAGTTGAACAACATTACTTTGGAACCAACTATGAGTCACCTACTCCTCTAGGCACCAGGGCCACTGAGATAAAAGTTCCTGCCCTCATGGGGTTCACAGCCTAAAAGAAGAGACGTGAAAGTAAACAATTCTATATCTTACACAAGTATAACCCCCTGCATTCACCTTTAGAAATACCACTCTGTACATACATTTAAACTTCAGCAGAGTGGTCAGTAATCAAATTTCCTTGATCATTGATTAAATGTTTCCATCAGATCAGAAACTACTAGCCAGAAATGACCTATCACTTCTGAGCTAAAATCAAATATAAGTGCAAATTCACTCAACTGGTCTTGGATAATTTAATTCATATTTCTAAACTTGGATGGGACCTACTAATTTCTCTTCAACAGTCAATAAACCTTTTGCAATGAGGAAAAAAATGGGAATAATTGTTTCTTATGCACCAATACAGGGATGTGGATTTTGTGTTGACGTACTTAGTGGGATTTTCTTTGTAACCGATGATTGTGCTCATCTGTAACTATGAAGAACAAATCAGTATTATATTGGATTGGTTTTGGATGGGAGGAGGGTGGATTGAGGAAATAAGAAAGGATCATACACAAATGCAGGGACTTTGTGAGAAAGAATTACAAACAGATAAATACAGGCTGATAAAGTCCTCAAGTGAAATTGAAATCACTCCTGCATTCACTTGTTTTTTCTAGCATTTATAGCACAGCTTAACAAAGCCTTTCTTGGGCCTAAGAAAATTGTCCCCATGGACCATACACTTACGATACGTCTGTCAGTTGAGGCGTGTCAGTGTATTTTAAATGATGGAAAGTTTATCGTAAACTAAAACCCACAAGAATCATGGAGTGTTTGGGAGCCCCATTATTGAAAACTATGGTAGATAGTGTTCTTGGGTGTTGCCCTACTTTTTCTTTAAAAAAGACTGAAGCTGTTACTTGGGCTTGGCCCTCTGGAAGAGATGGTTATCTCTATTACCGTGCATTTGTTCAGCACTCTATGCTGTCAAAGCCCTTTCTTTGTTCACCTGCTGGATATGTCAGATGTATTACTAAGATGTTTTAAGTCACGATTCATTGGTTTCTTTCCATTTTTGGCTTTTGATTAATGTTAAAGGTGGAATTACTGGCTGGGTATAAGATCACAACGGTATCTTTAATTAATGGAGTGCCTTGGCAAACAGAAACACATCAGACACAAAGCCGCATTTAATGATACTCTTCAGTTTGCTAAAACTCTTAGAGATTTTTCCAGGGAAACTAGTTCTATTTTTAGACTTCGTGTTTGTCAGTTTGTATTTGGCCATTAGTATTTTTGTTTTAATTTACGAAGTCCAATGATGTGAATGAATAAAGATGTTTTCTTGTGTTGTTTTAAACATGCACTTTAATACATACATGTATCTATATGTACATGTATGTGCACACACTCATATGCATCTCTTTTGTTTTGACCTTGGCCCTTCTAACTTAGCTAATCTACCTGCACACTCCATGTTGAAAATGGGGAAGAGCATTAAGATTCTAGGTATTCCAGTGATCACCTAAGTCATCTCCTTGCCCACTCCCCATTTGATCTTGACCTTGGCTCTTCTGTCCTTTATCGATAGCTTGCCTCCATGCCTTTTTCTAGCCGCCTTGGGCATTGGGCTTTGACATCCTTCCTTCTGGATCTTCCTCTCATGTTCACATATGGTGGCTTTCCCGCAGTGTTCTAGGTTCCATGGGTTCTTTTGATTGTAGCACTTCTGCTGCCCTTACAAAAGAAACCTCCTTGCTCTAGCTTTGGTGGTTGATTCAGATGTGGGGGGTACACATACGCTAGATTACTGGTACAGGAAAATAAGAGGGGAAGGGGGTGAAAAGGGAAACATGGCATTTCACTTTGTGTGGGCCTGAATCTATGTATTTAAGCATCGCTAAAATATTTCTTGAACTCAATGACCATCTGCAGTGCTCCCTCAACCCCTGCCCCCATCCAAATCACCATCCTTTTTTTGCCTGGACTACACAGTACTACCGTCCTCCCTGCTCCAACCCTCACCCCCTACAATCCAAGCGCCATCCAGCAGTGCAGATGCCTTTCACTTGGGTCAAAACCTTCAGGTGGGAAATCAGATAATAGCAAATTCTTGATCATGGCCAATGAGGCTCTATATGATCTGGCTGCTGCCTACCTCTCCACCCTGTCTCAGTCGTCTCTCCCCTCTGCTTACTCTGTTTCAGCTGTAATGGCTTTGTTGCTGTTCTACAAAAACACCAAACTGTTTGGCACTTGAAAGCTTTGCACTGCTCTTTCTTCTTTTTGAAATACCCTGCCCCTTGATCTTCACCCAGCTGATTCCTTTTTGCCATTCAGATTTCAGGTCAGATGTCACCTCTTTGGCGATTTCTGTGGCCACCCAATTGGGTGTGTTCCCCACTCTACCAAATTGTCTTATTTTCATCACATGTTCTTGTTCATTCATATATTAAGCTATTTACTATCTGTCTCCTCATCACTAGCACGTGAATTCTATAAGAGTAGGCACGTTCTCTGGCTTGTTCATTTCCGAAAGCCCAGCAACTAGAACGATTCCTGGCACTGAGTAGGTCTCAATACGTTTCTGCTTCTTAATATTTTACCTTTGAGTGATAGCTAGAACGTATAAGGACTTAGCATATATTACGTATACTTGACATATATTCAGTCACTACTTCTCACAATGGCACTGTAAGACAAATGACGTCATCTCCATTACATATAGATAAGGAAACTAAGGTCCAGAGTATAGAGTGATACACACACACAGGGAAAGGCGGTGCTGGTATTAGACGCCGGGCGTACATGATGCTGTGTTAGTTTTCTATTGCCGCATAAAAAATTACCACACAATTAGTGACTTCAAACAGCTTTCATTTCATTATGTCACAGTTTCTGTAGTTCAGATATACAGGCGTAGCGTTGCTAGCTTCTCTGCTCACAGTGTCACAGGCCGTAGTTGCAGTATCAGCTGGACTGCACTCTCATCTGGAAGCTCAATTAGGGAAGGACTCACTCCCAAGTTTCGAGAGAGAGAGAGAGAATGCATGTACATAAGAGCAGGGGAGGGGCAGGGAGACGGAGAGAGAGAATCCTAAACAGGAGATGTGCTGCCTGCATGGAACCTGATGTGGCGCTCAATCCCACAAACTGTTGAGTTCATGACCTGAACTGAAATCAAGAGTTGACACTGTGGTGCCTGGGTGTCTCAGTTGGTTGAGCATCTGACTCTTGGTTTCAGCGCAGGTCATGATCCAAGGGTCATGAGCCCCACGGAGTGCCGAGTTGTGTTAAGATTCTCTCTCTGTCCTGCTCTGCCCCTCTCCCCTGCTCACAAGCTCGCTTGCTCTGTCTCTCTCTCTCTCTCTCTCAAATAAATAAAATGAAAAAAGGATTTTAAAAGGAGTTGGATCCTTAACCACTGAGCCATCCAGGTGGCCCAGAAGCTTGCTTCTTCTGTGCTGGCAATGGTGAGAGACAGGCTCTCTGCTCCTTTGAGTCTCTGGTTTCCAGGAAGATCTAGATGGTGTTTTAAAGAGCTAACCTGATTAGGTCAGGTCCACCCAAGATTATCTCTCTTTGAAGTAAGTAGAAGTGAACTAATTAGGGACCTTAATTATTATATCTGTGAAATCCTGTAAACTTTGCTATATAATGTTACATCACCAAAGGTCTGATATCCTATCACCTTTGCCATCTTCTCTTGGGTAGAAATAGGTCACAGGATGTACCCACCCTCAAGAGGGGGAGATTATACAGGGATGTGGGTCAGTGAGGGTCATCTTAAAGTTCTGTCTACCACATGGTGCAAAAGACCGTGC
Source organism: Acinonyx jubatus (assembly GCF_027475565.1). NCBI lineage: Eukaryota > Metazoa > Chordata > Mammalia > Carnivora > Felidae > Acinonyx > Acinonyx jubatus. The sequence continues at coordinate 118,265,054 of NC_069389.1, forward strand.
TATTTGTCTGCTGATTTATTTTGGGGAGAAGATTGGAAGCAAGGACCTTTAGAATTTTGAGATATTATCATTGCATGAGTCAAAAGGATAAGGAATGACTCCCGAATGAATGAATGGTTTGAGAAGAGATTCCCTAAACTGTGGCGCTCGAAACGCAATGGAAATCACCAGAAATAAACGGAGCGTTGCCTAGGATTGAATGGAAGAGTGTGACCCTCACCTCTCATCGTGGATCACAGTCTGCTTTGCAGTTTCTGCCCCTGCTGGCCATCTCATTTTGTCATTCTGAACGGAGACGTTCCACATTAAAGGTACACTCTTGTTGTCAGATGTGTGCCTTACTGGAGTCAAAAGATGGCCTTCTATGGGAAGTGAACAGATTTCACCGGGCAGCTGCAGTAAAGACATGCTTTTGAAATGCCTTTTTGAATTTTCTGCTTTGAAGACTGGAAGAAAGGGGTGAACCGCGTGTAGAGAGTCCACACGTATTCATTCGCTTAACTTCTACGGAGCATTTGCCAGGTGCCAGACCTAATGGAGCCTAGGCACAGAGGCCCGAGGATGCACCGAAGAGAGGGCCTGTCTCGAGGAGCTTTCCGTTTAGTGGAAGAAATAGACACTCCGGCGGAACGGTGTACGACGGGGGTGAAGCCAGGCCTCGTGAAAGACGTGCAGCTGCCCTCTTTGCCGACGAGGAGGATGGGACAGGAAGGTCATTCTAATGAAAGCAAATGGCTCGCCCAGAGGGACACGGTGTCTGGGGTGGTGAGACAGCGAGGTGGTATTTTCGGCACTGGTGCAGAGTACGGCGTGAGAAGGGATTTCGCGCCACGAGTGGCACCGGGGTTGTCTTGTAAGCGGCCTCGCTCGGACAAAGCCATCCTAGTCGGATGCGGTAATGACGGGACACGGGCTGCCATCTCGGGCTTGCGTAAGAGCTGTCTGCCGAGGGAAGTGGCTCGGTGCGTGGTCCCCCCTCCCGCCCCCCGCCGCGGAGAGTGCGTGACGCCCGGGACTTGCTTCTGTGAAGCTAATCAGCGAGAATCCGTGAAATGCCTAATGCTGCTTTTTGCTCTCCATGTCTTTCGGCGGAAAGTTTGCATGGGCTCACTCCTAAATAACCAATGTTGACAGTTATTACAAAAATTGGAATATATGGGAAATAAAAGATACGTGTGATTTTTCTTCATTTCTTACCCAGTGAAGACCAAAAAAGGTCGTCCGTTTGAAATCAGAATATTAAACATCTTTTGGCACAAACGTGCCTGATTTCGTGTGAATGTGAACTGTACGAAGTTGAGGGAGGAACTCAGAGAACCCGCATGTCCCCGGTCGGCCTCTTAATTCTCACCAGGCGATTCTGATGGCGGTGCTATGAGTTACCCCAGGCGGGGCCTTCGGAGCGTGCGTTTCTCAAACGACGCCAAACCTGAATCCCGAGACGCTGACGGCCTCCACAAACGTGTCTGCATTTACCTGGGAGAGGATGACAGCAGAGGGGAAACGGAACCCAAGATCTACAAGTTATCACGTAATATTCCGTGAGGGTTACCTCTCTTTTTTTCTTAAATGGTAATTCATAATAGATAACTTGAAAATCTCGTAAGAAGGTCAGGATTTGGAAGTAGCTGGATACTCTCGCTTCCTAGCCGGTTTGATCTGTACGCTTTGGGTGAGTCAGTCACCTTCTGCAAATTTCGGTGACCCCAATTCTAAAATGGGAATAATTTTATTTGTCTCAGAGTTTTGCGAAATGAAGGATGTGAGCTAACATATGTAAAGTGCCTAAGGTAGCATGTGGACTGAGAGGTAGGTAGTTCTTGGGAAAGACGGCGCGGGGAGTGCCGGGAACAGTCTGGAACACTCCTTCCCTCAGGAAGCACTGACTGAACTGCTCGGTGCACGGAGCTGAAAAAGGTGCCGTGGTCGCCTCTGTCAGACCTTGAAGCCCTATGGTCAGACGTCAGCTCCACCACTTGTCAGCCGCGTGACCTCGGAAAGCCATTACATCTCTCTCAGCTTTAGTTTGTCCATCCGTACAGTGGGTATAATAACAGCTGTCTTGCAGTATTCAGAGGAGGTGAAAGGAAACAATGTATATAAAGTGCCAGGCTTGTGGTAGGTACACAGCAAATAGTGGTGAGAGACCATCATCGTCATCACTAGCGTCTTCAAAATCCTGCTATTGCCATGAGAAATTTAAAGCAGTTGGGGCTAATTGAGCGTCTGTGGATTTTCCAAGGCATTCTCTGGCGTTGCAGCAATTGAATCCTCCCCCCGGCCCCCCTTCAGTCCATTTAAGCTCAGGGGATACACGTTAACTTCGACATTGCAAGAGCGCACAATCGTAGCCCCTGCAGAAGTCTAACGTGGAATCTGTTGCAACCTCCTTAATTTACCAGTGAGAAAGCAAAGGGTACTCAGCGCCCGTCAGGACCAGAACCCTGCTCTTCTGACTCCAAATCGACTGCTCTTCCCATCTTCCGTTTGCTGCCTTACAGAACGAAGGAACGATGCGACAGATGTACTGCAAACTGAACATAACGCAAAGCAAATGGTCTCCTAAATATATCTGAGCATGGACTGATAGCAGACAAGAGGGATTGCTTTATAAAGGGCCATGTTGTCATTAAGGTCATTGTGGATCACGACCCTTGCTTTACCGATCTTGGATTGATGAGCTTCAAGCGTAGTTGTTTTCTGTTTGCCATGTAGTTATCGGGCTCTGTGACACCAGCACAAGTCTGGTCGGTGCTTAGCTTATTTATATTTTCCACTACAGGTTTTACTTTCATCTTCGCTTGTACGCGGGCATCATGGAAACACAGGTGCTTGAGCCAGTGAGAACTCTGAACTCAAATCCAATTGCTCTCCTTTATCCCCCATGTGGGTGACTTGAGACATGTTACTTAACCTCTCTGAGCCTCGGGTTCCTCATAAGGAAAGTCAAGGTAATAAGTTTTTATACCGTAGGGTTGTTGGCAGGATTACATAAATTGATCCATGTAATCAGCTTAGAATATTGTCCGACCCCTCGCATGCACTCAGTAAATATTAGCTCGTTATTGCATCCATATTTCTGTATAAGACTTTATCAATCGGCAGTTGCTATCATCTTAGTGTGATGCAAATGTTGAGGAGCATTAATACACATTTAAAATCAATCAGTAGGGTGATAATGCTTTAATATCACCTTACACTTGGACGACACTGTAACTTTCTAATCTCTCAATATGTTAATAAATATTGACTGAGTGCCTGTTGTATGCCAGGCACAGTTTAATCCCTATGAGGGAGGCAAGGTCAGTGTAATTGTCTCCACCTGAAAAAGGAAAGCGTGTGTATGGAGAGGTTAGTGGATTTGTTTCATGTCACGCTGTTGGTAGTGTTTCAGGCGGGGCTGGAGTTCAGCTCTTTTGCCTTCGACGCCAAGCTTTTCTAACTTTATCCTGCCTTGTGCCTGGCACAGTGGGCCCGGCCAGAGGCAGGGTAAGTGGGTATCAGGGATGCTCCCTCAAGGGAACATAAAACATACAAAAGAAGGTGAGGAGCCACCGAGCGCTACGGGAGAGCCGGAAATCAAAGTCCAGGAGAAAAGCAGGGTTTGGGGAGGGGGCAGATGGGTGTCAGCAGCCCAGTGGGGAATGGTCACAAGGTGCCCCTGAGGACTTTTACACACAGCCTGGCCAGCCTCAGTGGGCTTCCTGTGCGAGCGGCAGCTCTGGTTCTGGGGCACGTCCAGCCTGGAGCTGGGCTCTTGCCCTGCACGGGTGCTTTGTTTTCCTGGAGATGTTTCTCTTGAAAGGCTTTCTCCCGTGTTGGTCATGATAACATAGGCTGGCACCATTATAAATCGGTGAAGTTTGCCGTTACAGGTCAGCACGCGGAAGTGCCAGAGCCCCGGACAGCTTTGGCAGGAATGGCGCTTGTAAATGAAATTGGGTGTGGGAGCGGAAAAGGCTGCAAAATGAAATAGGCTGTCCTGTGCCTATCAACGTGGCCCTCTTGACTTCTGATCATACCCACTCCCCCCAACCACCCCAGCCGTGAGGATGGGTTTGCACTGGTCTGGTCACATTTTCTCCTTAGCTCCCGTTGTGACCAACAGCACCATTTGCCAGATGGTTCAATGGGGTGAGGGGACAGCATGCAGCTGTGACATGTGACAGAGTGAAGTGAACTGACCCAATGTGGGAATTGACTGATAGCTTTCATATAAGGCTTTCAGAATCTCATTTCTCATAAACTATAGAATTAAACAAAAGGTTATGTAAACAGATCCAAACCAATTGACTTTGGAGTAAAAACCAGCATTCATTCTGGTTTCTAATCCTCATCAATCTTTTAGACAGATGTCTGGGGTTAGGGGTTCAGATGAAGACTTAGTTTGAAAATGACAAGGCCCTCCTGTGGACTCCGGGAGCACTTGGGTACCTATCAGTTGCTAGCTCCTGAGAATATACTGTCGGCCCTGAGCAGGCAACTTTAAATGTCAAGAGGTTCGGGAATAAAGGGCTGAATATCCCCTAAGTCAGAGTCTCCAAATCTCAAGATCCTCAATACGATTGATCTTGATCTTCAGCGCCTCCGCTGAAGAAAATACTGGCTTTAAAGAGCTCCTTGAATTTCTTGAAGTATGAAATTCCTCTCCAGGTTGAAAGTTCTTTTCCATTTCTGTGCTTCAAACCTATGGAAATATAGGAATCAAAGCTAAACATGCTGTCACACAGAAAGTTCAAGTTCTACATTTCGCTGCAGGTGAGGACTCTGCTTTCCAGTTACCTCTGGTCTCTTCCTAGCCACACTCCTACTATTGGGGCTACCAAAGCGATCGGTGCCATCTTTATGTTCTCTGTGGTGTCACCATCTGTCCTGCCCTCTTCCTCGTCCTCATCACCCTCCTCTGCTCACCCCTGACTTTCGGGGGTATGGACTGTAGCTGAAACTCACTTGTCCTTCCATTGCCGTGAAGGCTTTTCCTCTTTCTTTTCTCTCTATTGTCTCTGAATCTAGCCGGATTTATACGGTAAGGCTCCCACCTGCTTCCGATGGCAGAACGACCTTGGAATCTTTCGCTGGGGGAGTACGGCTCTCGTGCCTTCTAGCTAGTAATTAGTGTCAGATGATGTAAACTGCACAGGTTACAAATACAGCTAGGAAAGGTGAGACATGCCTTTTGGTTGAAAATGTTCACATAATTGGAAAACTTGAAAGGTGATCCCTTACCTGCATGCATACATATATATACATAGATAGGTAGATATGTATATGTCATGTATCCATGTATCAATACATATACATATATATACATCTACATATATAATTTCTAATAGGATATGGATGGGGTGAACTCCTCCTCATTCTTCCATTTGGAGCGGAGTTTCTTCACACTGCAGTATTCGTTTTGATAACCGTGCAGAGACAGATGGCATTTTGTCCGCCTTCCAGAACAGAGGACTAGTTTGCTGAGCGATCGCTAGTATAATGAGAAGCCGTGTAAGTTGAAGCTGAGGTAAAACCGGAGCATCTGTCAGTACTCGTGAGCCAGATTGGAGATGCTGCAGACAAACTAATATTTCAACAAAAAGTTGAAGCGAGTATAGATTTGTGACCAAAATGATTGCATTTGATAACAATGCCATAGCAGATGTCCTAGAGTTCATGCTTGGTTTTTATTACTGCTCTGTGAGTGTTTTTGGAAGCGAGACCTACCAGCACAGCTTGTATGGAGCATGTTCGTTATAAAATTTTATTTTACAGAAAACAATGAGATGGAAAATTTGTAGCTAATTTGGTACTTTCCTACTCTATCATGTTTCTTTACTTATTATTTGGGGAAAGATTCTATTCTTGTTTGATTTATGTTGGCACTTTCTGGCCTAATAAAAGAACATCATGTTAATTTGAAATAGGGAATGAGAACTCTGAGTTAATGTTCATGATCTAATATTAAGTTTTCAGTATGGACCATGGGAAGAAGCAGTTCAACCTATTCAGTGCCCTCCTTTTCATCCATCTAGCCTTATGTTTTTTGCTACCTGAGGGTAAATTTTGAAAAGCCTTTCTTTAGGATCCCTGATTAAAAAAGAAACCAGAGAGATATGATTTGCCCACCAACATCTTTTGTCTACACTTAAGTGACTAGTTGATATTTCCTCAAAAAGAGCAATTGTTTTAGATTCAGATGACTTAAGGTCTTTACATGTGGTGAAAAATGTGTTTTTAAGTGCGCATAATGCCTTTCTGGCCTGAGCGCTACATAAGGCAGCGTTAACGTGACTCAGTGTTGGAAAGTCACTTGCTCAGAACCCAGCTCCCATGACATGTACGTTATATGAAGAACAATTATTCAGGGTTTCAGCAGAATGGGAAATAGCTATATAACCTGATTGCCTTATAACAGATTCCTTATTGGGAGACAGCAATTATTTTCAAAGGTTGCTGAATGTTAATAAAAGGTTACATGTGGTAGTGAAAATGTTATAGCATCGAGTTTACAGATGGTAAGATAGTCCAATTACATACAAGAATATTTCTTATTACAGGGGCTGTTAGGACCATTTCTGTGCCAGACCTTTTAAGTGAACGGTATTCACGGACGAGTGTTTTCTGTCTCCCAACAACTCAATGGCTCTTGGGAAACATGTGGTTTAATTTCTGGCACTCCTCTTTTTGCTTCCCTTTGAGATCTTAATTTGGATTGTTTTCTTTCCTAGCAGATTGTGGTGTTGGAGTCTTAGGGTTACAGTGACCCAGTAGCATGGTTTTGGGTTTGCCCGAAAGGGTGGATCTGCAGTTTTAACAGTGTGGTTTTAACACCACACTCCTGGCAAATCTCAGTTTGAATTGGAAATGTTATGATATAGTGACATACTAGTGTGTTAAAATAGATATGTGTGTAATTAAATAAACATATCTAAGCTAAAAGAAGAAAAATAACCCATTCAATGTGACTCTTACCTACCTAAAACCAAGTTTACTTGTCTGTTGTCCTTATATTGCCTGCTTTCTCGGAGCAATTTCATTAGACAATTTTTTTTTTAATTTTTAAAGAGGATTGAATTTTATATATTTTCAACACTGAATATATTATAAATAATTATAGATAAATGTGGTGTTAGGAAAGGCATGCCCAAGATATTAGGCTTCTGGGATGTTTAGACTATTTTCATTTGTTTTTTGAAAATATTGAGACTTGCACTGCAGAAAACTTTGGTGTAGTTTGAACTGTCATCACAGAATTTCCTTCTGCTCGCCCTAGATCCAATCCAATCACTTGCTTCTGTAGAAACCTTCAAAGGCCCAGGAAGAAACTTAATCCAGGAGGAGAAACACCTTTATATGGCATTCAAGGTCTTTCACATCTGCCCCCTACCTTCCTAGTTGGCCTTGACCCCCAGCACTCCTCGCCACCCCACACCCACACATCACACACTGAGCTCCGACCCTTAAATTCCAAGTCACATTAAGGCTTCCTCATGCTTCCTCACCTTGGCACATGCCTGTAGCCTCTGAGTACATTGTCCTCTCTATTACCACCCTCTGTTCCCTTCTTTAATTTTCCTATCAGACATGACATGCATATTCTGGCACTGAAATTCTTGAAATTGTCAAATAGGTATCCTATAATAACTTGTGTGAGCAATCCTATAAGCTCAGGGTACAACTATCCCTATACCTCTCACTTTTTCCAATTAATTGCTCAAGCTCCAACCTGCTCGTTAGCAGGAAATGAAATGTCTCCCTCTAGATACCTCTCCTCCACCCCCTCCAAATGTCTAGGAACTCTAGGGTTTCCCACAGTTCAGCGAAGATGGGCCTCCTGGTTTCTACACCCAAATAAAGGGGAAACTGAAATCCAAGTTCACTCTTGCTATGGCCATACGGGGATGCTTTGGAAAATGGGCAGTGTCCAAAAGTTTCAAGATGATTTTTCTTGCACCTCTCACACTGGAAGAAAGAAAAACACATGTTTGATTTCTGTGGGTCATCCCTCTACCCTAGAATTTTGTGAAAAAGGGAATTCTGATGACAAAATATTTGTACTTAATAACAAACAAGACCTTACATTTGAATAACTCTTTCAAAATACATTCGTATGATGTCAGCAGAGCAGATCTAGTTGCCCCTCGGTAGAGATGAAAAAATTGAGGCTCAGAAAAGTTCAAAGTTAATGAACATGTTTAAGTTTGCGAAGTCAGCTAATCATGGATTTGGGGCCAGAACCTGTTTTTGACTCTGTCTCTCCTTTAAGGTGCTGCTTTTATACTGTGGATCTCCTTTGTTTTGGCCTCTGGCTCCTGGCTCTGCCCTTCCATCCAGGATTGGGCCCATACAATGGGGCTCTCTATGCTTTGGCCTACCTGAAAGAGGCACCCCGTCTGGCCAGTCCCTCAGGATCCAATCCTGACCACTGGGCCCAGAGCAAGGCAGAGAGGGAAGTTTAGATCACTTTCAGACCAAACTTCTTCCTCCTCTATGACTTTTCATGCTATGATCAAATAAGCATCATTTTTCTCTGTCCTACTTTTATTCTAATTGTTTATCTTAACCTGAGATAAGAAAGTAAATTGTTTTCCTGTTACACCTACCCATATGTGAGTGTGCTACTAGGAACCATTCTGACTCTTCTATGACCATGTGGACAATTGTTGTGCTCAGGAACTCACCTTTAGAGTGGCTTTTGCCATTGGGCCATTTATTAAGCAGAATCCGCTAATTAAAAATAGGAAATCAAAGGACAGTTTGGGGGAGAAGTTGCCTCCAGGTTGGGAAGAGGGCAGACTGTACTGAATATATACTCTCTCAGGGTCAGCACACAGGCACTGTTCCTTATGAGATAAACAAATGATGACCCAGGAAACCAAAAGCAGCCTCATTTCGTTGTCTGGTAACTTAATCTCATACCTCATGCTAAACTCAGATCCTGCAGTGTTGCTCATGCAAGACCAGGGCTAGCTTGGAAAATGGACAAAGAAAGGGCATTTAAATTCAAGATTGAAAGAAATTATTTGAATCCCCTTTTGGTCAAAATGGGCATATTCACACAAAAATATGCTTGATGAGAATAAAACGTTTACAAATCAGTGACTTGGCAGAATATCAGTTCTTCCCTCAAAGTACCTTAAAAAAAGGTAGGAAGCTCCCAGGACTGCTATGAGGGAAGTTTAACATAAAAAGGGGTAGCAATATAGAAGAGATACCCATACCCCCATTTTGATTGCAGGATACTCACAATAGCCACAATACAGAAACGATTTAAGTGACAATCGACAAATAAATGGATAGAGATGATGTTGTGTGTACACCCACACCCACACATGCACACGCACAGTGGAATGTCATTCAGCCATGAGAAGAAAAAGAATATCCTGCCATTTGCACCAACATGAATGGACCTCGAGGGCATTATGCTAGGTGAAATAAGCTAGACAGAGAAAGACAAATACTGCATGGTACCACTTAACGGTACAAACTTTCAACTATAAATTGAATGAGGTCTGAGGATCTAAGGTGAAACATGGTGACTGTAGTTGACGAGACCCTTGTATAATTGGAATTTGCTAAGACAGTAGAACTTAAATGTTCTCACCAGAAAAAAAAAGGTAAGTATATAAAGTGATGGATGTCTTCATTATACCTAGATTGGGGGAATTCTTTCACACTGTATACGTCTATCAAATCACCAAATGGACACTTTAAATATCTTCTAATTTTGTATGTCAATTATACATCAATAAAGCTGAAATTAAAAAAAATGGGTAGCTGATCCCAAAGTTATATACTAAATTTAGATGAATCTTTTTTTCAGGGGATGGTTGAGGTAACCCTGGACTGTGTACAAGTGAGAGGTCACAGCCAGCCTTGCTCCACATCACCATCCCTGAGAGTCCTTTAATACTTTAATACTGACTCATGGGGGGGGTATTAAAAGAATTTACATTACTTAGATCACCATTAGACTAAAATTCAGATGACTCATCTGCATGCTGCCGACTTCGGGTAGATTGAATCTTTTTCTTGCACCCACTATGACTTTTTTATCTTTTCACTATGTTAACTCCTATCTTTAAAACAATTTTTTAATGTTTATTTTGGAGAGAGGGAGAGAGGGAGCATGAGAGGGGGAAGGGCAGAGAGAGAAGGGGACAGAGGATCTGCAGTGGGCTCTGTGCTGACAGCAGACAGCCCAATGTGGGGCTTGAAGCCACGGACCATGAGATCATGACTGAGCTGAAGTCAGACACTTAACTGACTGAGCCACCCAGGCACCCCTGTTAACTCCTATCTTTAATGATATTTTTTTTATTGGTGTCCATTGAAACAAATTGGTCTGTTAGGTTTGGAGTAAAGACATTGAAAGTGTTTCCAACAGTGTTACACACAACACACACACACACACACACACACAGACAGACACACATATATGTTAGAAATCTGTAGATTTCTACTTCAAATACCAAGTCATAAAAATCTGTACAATTTGTGCAAATCAGTGGAGAACCATAATGTATGCATATTTTACATAAATGGTGGCACACTAAATGTTTAATTCTGTAACCTACTTTAATCATTCAAAAAACTGAACAAAAGGAAAATATGGTTGCCGACATATTTCCGTGCTTCACCCGCCCTCCACACACACACATATATCAGCATCATTTTTAGTGGCTGCGTGGTAAATAAATTAACCTGTCTCCTGTTGAGGCACATTTGGATTTTTTCCAGTTTTTCACTATTCCAAACAGTGCTCCAATAAGCATTCTTATGAATACTGGGATTTTGTTATTTTCTGATTGTCTCCTTAGGGTTGACCTTGTTCAACTTTGCTAACCTGGTGCGTGAGTGATGATATCTCACTGTAGTTCTTATTTGTGCTGTTTAGATGATTCCTGAGGTTGAATATACTTTTGTATGCTTGCGATTTGTTTTGCTTTTCTTATTCTCTCAGGTGCCCTTCACCATTTTTTTTTGTTTTAACACTTTTTTCTTTTTAAATTTTTTGGTTTGTAAAAGCCCATTGTATGTTGGGATATGTTCCTTTGTCTTACATGTGGTTGAAAATATTTTCCCCAGTTCGTCATTTTTCTTTAACCTTTGAGGTATTATTTTACTGTATGTAAGTTTTTTTTCTCTAGTTTTTATATATTCAAAATTTCCAGACTTTTAAGTTATGGTTTCTGGTTCTTGTATCATGTTAGGCATTTCTCACCCCCAAATTTTAAGAAAAACCCAACCAAATGTTCTTTTATAAACTTTATGCTATTGATTTTTTTTAAATTTTTTTTATGTTTTATTTGTTTTTTGAGAGCAAAAAAACAGAGCATGAGTGGGGGAAGGGCAGGGAGAGAGGGAGACACAGAATCTGAAGCCGGCACCAGGCTCTGAGCTGTCAGCATGGAGCCCGACGTGGGGCTGGAACTCACAGACCGTGAGATCATGACCTGAGCTGAAGTCGGATGCTTAACCGTCTAAGCTACCCAGGTGCCCCTGCTTTTTATTATTACATCTTTGTTCTGTCTAAATTGAATCTGGTATAAAGAGTCAGGTGGAATCTCAACTACTAATGAAATTTTTTATTTCATCTCATACACAAAGTTTAATGTTAGTTGGGGTTAATTTTTTTAATCTTTATTTTCCCCCAATTGCTGTCTAGTTGATCAAATACTATTTATTACATAATAATTCACCTTTTCCCAAATGATTTATCATTAGGCATATATGATAAAATTACCACATATAATGGGTTCTATTTCTAGACAGTATTTAATGAAATACTTGTATTTACTTTAGGAGGCCGTGTCACCTATTACAAAAAGCATGCATTTGAGGCCAGTCGTACTTAGGTATTTGGATCATTTTGAAGAGAACTTATCTTTTCTGAATGCCTAGTATTTGAAGTTACTTTATATACAGCTCTATCATCTCTAAGGTTTTTGATCTTTAGTTAAGCACTTCTCTGACCTTCACCTGTGACATTTGGCCCATCTACCTGTGCCCTAAGGTTTTTGTGAGTCCCAGATGAAATAATGTCAGACAGTCCCTGCTTAGTACAATAGTGCAGAACCATAAAAATGTCCATGTAAGTTGAAACCATGCAAAGTGAGACCACTAATGGGAAAAATTACAATTGTTTTGTGGCCTTTCTAGGTTTTGTCAAAACATTACAAACCCTTTTACCGTTAGTTACAAATGTATAGGGAGATGAAATAAAACTAATATTAATTTAAGGGCATCTGGGTGGCTCAGTTGGTTAAGTGTCTGACTCTCGATTTCAGTTCAGGTCATGATCAGGTTTGTGGGATCAAGCCCCATGTTGGGGTCTGTGCTTTTGGCAAGAAGCCTGCTTGGGATTCTCTCACTGCCTCTCTCTCTCTCTGCCCCTCCCCTGCTCATGCATGTGCTTTCTTTCTCTCTCAATAAATAAATAAATAAACATTAAAAAATAAATAAAACACTAGAAATGTTGAAAACTATAGTGTTTTATTTTTTTTTTAATGCATCAGGAGTAGTTTGCACAGTGATTGTCCTGTTGTGTAACTTAATATAAGGACTGGCCATAATTTTTATGCCTTGGTGAGTTGTCATACTCTTCCAAGTTTGGTTCAGTTTCCAATATTTTAACCTTTGTACTTTCAATATTGTAAAGTATCTCCAAGAGTCCCTTGAATATGAAAATTTTGCCAGTGTTCCTTCCTTTGGGGCCTCATCATCGTTTGCTCACAACCATTTTCCTCATTTATGTGGATTAGCTCACCTTCGCTGGGGTCTTCTGGTTCCATATCTAGGGTCTCTTGAATGGTGGCCAGGTCACCAGTCCCATGGGCAATAATTTCTCCCATATCTCCATTTGTGTTTGATTTGGTTTTCACTACTGCTGTTATCACTTTTTGTTTCTTTGCTTCATTATTGTCTTTGTTGGATGATTTCCTCTTTCAATGATCTGTTTTGGTAAAATGTCCCATGGGTTTATCACTGGGACACAAGGAGGCAACACAGTAACACACTTTACTTAGTGTACTTGAACCTAATAACAGATGCTCAGTGACCAATCACAGACAGACTTTGAAAGAAGTGACATAATTGATTACTAATCATGATGTACACCTGTTATATATGTAGTGCCTTATGGGCTGGAAAGCTAACAGTGAAGTTTATACTCAGTTCATATGCTACAATAACAAATTTGAACTGTGTTGCTGGGGACTTGTTCTTTAGGTAAATAAAGTATGGTAACAAAAATTTGTGCATATCAGAATTGTGTAATGTGAGGACTGCCTGTAAATTATATACCATAATGCGTGACACATAGTTGGCGCTTGTGAAAGATAAATTCTCTTTTCTCTTCTTTTTCCTTCACATGGATCTAGATAGCCCTGAAAAAACTTCAGTGTTGATTGGGGTAGTCCATGGGTTCATTATTTGAGGAAAGGAAATGGTATTGCAGTTTCAGGTGGCCAACTTCTCTTCCTTACAAGCGAGTTTGGAAAGAAATCTGAAGATATGGCTTACACCATATCGTCCAATTTCCAGATCATGCATTATTGTTGTACCCAAAATATAGCCTTTTCCTTCAGCTGCTAATGATCTCCCCCACTCCCTCTTCATGGTTTCCATCCCCAGTTTTGGGCATTAGTTATACTTTTCAGGGTGATTTTGGCTATCTATCCTGTAAGTTTTGACATGGCTTAAACATTTATGGGGCTTCACATTTGACATTTCCAGCCACTATTTATAAATATGTGAGTTTTATTTACTTATTTATTCATAAACATTTATTCATTTTTGAGAGAGAGAAAGCACAAGTAGGGCAGGGGCAGAGAGAGAGAGGGAGACAGAGGATCCAAAGCAGGCTCCATGCTGTCAGCACAGAGCCCGATGCAGGGCTTGATCTCACAAACCGTGAGATCATGACTGAGCCAAGATCAAGAGTCAGACACTTAATTGACTGAGCCACCCAGATGCCCCTAAATATGAGTTTTTAAATTAAATGTTCTTCCTCAAAAAATCAAATGTTCCCAAATCACATAGACATTGTTAATGGAACAAGTGTATTTTCTCAGTGGGAACAGACCTAGGTAGGTGAACCAACCAGAAAGTTCATTCTAGGGACAATGTTTTAAAATATCGCTAATAATGATACTGGAATTGAATTCTTGTTTTATTTTTATTTTTATTTTTATTTTTTAAATAATTTGTAGCTTAAAAATTAATGTTTATTTATTTTGGAGAGAGAGAGAGAGACAGAGCGTGAGCAGGGAAGGGCAGAGAGAGAGGGAGACACAGAGTCTGAAGCAGGCTCCAGGATCTGAGCTGTCAGCACAGAGCCCGACTCGGGGCTTGAACTCATGAACCATGAGATCATGCCCTGAGCTGAAGTCAGACACTTAACTGACTGAGCCACCCAGGTGCCCCTTTAGTTTTTGTTTTTAAAGATTTTATTCTTAAGTATTGGAACTCAGAATCCCAAGATCAAGAGTTGTGTATTCTAGTGACTGAGCCAACCAGGTGCCCCTGGACTTGAATTATTTACTGGTTCTAGGAGACTAGAACATTGACTTTATTGAGGAACCATGAAATGTGTTGTTACCTTAGGAAAGATACACAAGTGTTGCTGTGCCGCTTCTTTCCCTACAGCTCTCCATTTAGTATGTGAAATGACTCCGAAATACCAATTTTAGATATGTCAGTTATAGTTCATGGTTTATCTTCCACAGAAAGATAGACCACCATTTTGTCATTCTTTAGTGAGATGCCAATTGCTGTTAAGTTAAACTTTCTAGAAACAATAGTAGTTCTCTGGCATGACGAATCTCATGGCCATCTGTTGGGGTGGCACTGTGCCCACCCATAGGACGGTATGCCAGTTTCAACAGGGCACAGGTGCCAGCCAAACATAGGTTTAGAAGGATAGCCTGCAAGAACTCAGCAAGGAGATCCTCCAAGTGGTTAGTGATGCCAAATTAGACCCACATGCTTCATTACAAGGGATCACATCTGTTGATGCTTGTGGGCATTATATTGTCAATTAAGGCTTTCTTTTTCTGTTTCTTTATTCATTCCGACTCTGGACTGGGAGTACAGAAAATCAGGGGAAAAACTAGTCCTCGGCCAGAAGAACAATCAGTATTTCCCATGTCTTCCTCTAATGTCCGTCTTCTGCAGTCCCAAACTTTAGTCTAAATTATGTGAAAACTAGAAGGCACGTGACATTAGCTTATGAAGCACTCTGTTATTAAAGGTAACATTTAGGAAACAGCCAACCAATTCAATGTCTGATTATCAGCAACATTTTAAGAATTTATCTGCTGGAACTAGAGATTGTGATTCTAGTTAAATGTGTGTCTTATGTATTATCTGTTATTTTGTTATTGAAGGATTATTTTCAACCAAGAATGAGACAGACCATAATGAGTCATTCATTATCCAGTGTTCTCGTTCAGGTCTGGGCTGCAGTGTATGGCTTGACTCCAGAATAGTGTTATTACACCTTTGTGTGTTTCTAACTACATTCTAGGTTAGGTACATGAGGCATGAGGGAAATACAGCTATCTATGCCATATAGAAAGACAGAAAGCTGGAAACAAAGATTTTGGAGATTTAGGAGCAGAGACAGGGCTGGGGTTGGAGGTCTTGTATGACAGAGACTGTGACATGTGGTAGTAGGTAAGAACCTATTCTTGAAGCATGGGGTGGAATTTAAAATACCATGTCAGCCACTTTTCTCTCCCCCAAATGTTTGTGCACCCAGATTATAGATAAATTCGTGAAAAGCTAATAATATCATAGCTTGCCATGTAAAAGAACCTACAGGATTTTTAAATATATTCCTGACTTTTTGTGATTGCTAGCTTGCATGGCATATTTTTCTTCTCTCCCTATTTTCCCTTAGTCTCACTGCCATAATCAGAGATCAGAATTTTCATGGAAACAGCATGAAGAGATGTGGATGGTTAGGGGAAAAGGAAGAGAGTAGAATGGTAAGCACACAGGCGCTGGAGTCGCAGAGGCCTGGGTTTGAGTCCCAGCTCTGCTAATTATTAATGCTCCCCTTAATGCTGCTAACTGCTACTACCAGCAATGGGACCTTGGGCAAACCATTGGAACTCTCTGGTCCTCAGTTTTCTCATGTGTAAAAGAAAGATAATATATAAGGTACCCGGCATGTGATTGGCAGCGTTATTATTATTAATAGGGTGTAGAGTCAACAAAAGGAAAAGGTGGCAAAGAATCAGTTTTATTTTGTCAGCCTAGAGCCTAAGAGGGCCCACTGGGTACTTTCTCAGAATTCTTTTGGATCGCTGGGGTTGATTTCCTATCACATTCCCCACAGTGTCTGTCCTAAATTCCCATCTTTCTCCCCTAGGCTCTAATTCCATCATACTGCCCGTCATCAGATACATGTGACTGTCCTTGTCTGCATAATTACAGTTTCTCTTTTTTTGTGTTTTATGAGATACTTAACACACACAAATGAATGTATATGTATTGTGTGTGTGTATAGTGTGTGTGTATGTGTGTATAATTTTTATATTGAGCTGAGAAAAAGTGTGATGAACACCCATGCACTCACCTTGAAGGTTAAGGCACAAACATTACTTGGGCACCTGGGTGACTCAGATGGTTAAGTGGTTGATTTCAGGTCAGGTCATGATCTCACAGTTCGTGGGTTTGAGCCCCGCATCAGGCCCTGCGTGGAGCCTGCTTTGAATTCTGTGTCTCCCTCTCTCTGCCCCTCCCCTGCTTGTGCTCTCTCTTTGTCTCTCAAAACTGAATAAACATTTTAAAAAATTAAAAAAAAAAAAAAAGAAACAAACATCGCAAGCACCAGTGAAGCAGCTGGTGCGCTGCTCTAGTCTCGTTATTCCCCCGGCCCCATAGTGACCAACACTACTCTGAATTTGTTTTATCGTTTCTATTGCTTTTTTTATAATTTTACCACGTATATGTGAACGCTTGTCAATGCTTTTGAGCATTATATAAAGGGTGTCATACTGCCTGTTTTTTCCTCTGCAAGTTATTTTTCCCACTCAACATTATGTTTGTGCAGTTCATCTATGTCGATGCATGTAGTTATAGTTCATCCACTCTCATTGAAATATTATTGCACAAAATGAATATAATAATTTATCCATTCTTCCTTTGATGGCCTTTTGGATTGTTTTCCACTTTTTTGCTGCTAGTGAACATTGTTAAACATATCTTTTTATATACATGTGCAAGAGTGTATTTAGGTGTATACCTGGGAGAGAAACTGCTGAGTTTTGGGTATATTATTTTCAACTTTTCGGGAAAATTCCAAACTTTTTTGGGAAAAAACTACATCAATTATTATTCCCACCAGCAGCATACGAAATTCTTTTTGCTCTGCATCCTTACTAGATCTTATGATTGTCAGACTTTAAAAGTTGCCAACCTGGTGCTATAAAACTATACCTTGTGGTAAGCCAAATTTGTGTTTCCCTCATTACTTATGAATGTGGGCATCTTATGTTTATTAGCCATTCATGTTTATTATTCAGTGAAATGCCTCTTAGGTCTTTTGCCTGCTTTTCTACTGGCTTGTTTGAAGTGACTCCATCTTTAGTAACACTTTTTGCCTTAAAGTTGATTTTATCTGATATTAATGAGCGATCCCAGCCTTCTGTGAGGTACTATCAGTACAATGTAGCTTTTCCCTTTCTGCTACCCTATGTTTTAGATATGTCTGTTGTTAAATAGATAGATTTTAAAAAATTCACACAACAATCTTTATCTTTTAATTGGAGCATTTAGTTCATTTACATTTAATATAATTAATGACATATTTGAGTTCAAATCTACTGTTTTTATACTTTTGACTAGTCTTGATTGTTCTTTTTAATTTTCCTTGCATTAATCCATGCCTCTCAGAGTGATTGCTTGTTTGTTCATTGTATCCCCCAACTCTACTCATTTAGACATTATATGCCCTATATTTATTATTCTAGTTGTAATATGAATACTTTATTTCTCTTATTTTGGCTTATAATAGGCATGTCTAACTTATTAAAGCCTAATGGTAAGGAATAACTTCATCATTCCCCTGGGGAATACAGAGAACTGCAGGCAGTTTTACTCCATTTACCCCCTCCCAATTTATATTACCACTATTTCTATCTTGTTTTCTAAGCCCATTGGACATCGTTACTACAGTTTTATCCACGCAGTGCTCATTCCATTTGCCTGCACATTGACTATTTCTTTTTCTTTCTTTCTTCCTTTCTTTCTTTCTTTCTCTTTCTTTCTTTCTTTCTTTCTTTCTTTCTTTCTTTCTTTCTTTCTTTCTCTTTTACTATTTCTTTTTTTAATACTGCTTGCTGCTCAGACCTTCCATCTGTGATCACTATCCTTCTGCTCAAAGTCTATCTTGTAGAATTTCCTTTAGTGAGGCTCTGCTGGTGGTGAATTCTGTTTGGGTTTATTTTTAAAAGTCTTTATTTCCCCTTCGTTTTTGAGATATATTTTTTCTGGGCATAGCATTTTTTTTTTAGCACATTGAAGTTTTTATTCCACTCTCCTCTGGCTTCTATTGTTGGTATTTCTCTGGCTTCTTTGAAGGATTTCTTTTTGTCCTGTGATGTATCTAGGCATAGATTTCTCTTTGGTTTTTCCTACTTAGGAATCATTGTGCTTCTGGAATCTGTGGATTAGGGTTTTTAGTTTGTTCTGGAAAATTCTCAGCCCTTATGTTTTCAAATGTTGCCTCTCCTCCATTGTCTCTAGTTTTTCCCTCTGGGAGTCTGAGGGCTTTACATACTGTATTTTATATCTCTTAGCTTCTCTTTCATATTTTCTCTGTGGTCTATTCCGAGTAATTTCTTCAAATTAATGTTTTAGTTCACCATTTCTGTCTTCAGCTGTACTTAATCTGTTGCTTAAACCATCCATCAAGATTTAATATAGTAGCTATATCGATTTGTAGTTGTGTTTTTTAATTTTCAAATATTTGTGTTCATTATTCATAATCTTTTATTTTCTGCTCATTTGGCTTCTATCTTCTATCTTTTATTTTTAAGATCCATATTATTATATATTCTATTTCTTATCAGTAATACCTATAATCCTTAACGGTTTAACTCTTCTTTCTTGTTTCTTCTGAGTTTTATTCATGGTAACTTGTTTCCTTGTTTGTTTAGTGACTATAATTGTATGCTTCTATTAGGGCTGAAGTTAATCTTGTGGGACTTTTACAGGTCTGGGTTAAGGATGCTTCATTCATAGTGGATTTATATGATTTTGCTGGTCAACAGGAATGCTGCTCTATTAGAATACCTTCTAGGCTTGATGTTTTCCAGTCATTCTGGATGAATAAATTTAAGCCCCAGCCTCTTCTAAAACAGATCTCTGGACACAATTTCTTGGGATGGGTGTAGTAGGAACTCCTCCTGCTATTACTATTATTATTAATTT
This sequence comes from Acinonyx jubatus, assembly GCF_027475565.1. Taxonomy (NCBI): domain Eukaryota; kingdom Metazoa; phylum Chordata; class Mammalia; order Carnivora; family Felidae; genus Acinonyx; species Acinonyx jubatus. Next base: position 118,284,485 of record NC_069389.1, read on the forward strand.
CTGTCCATGTGCCGCTGTGGTGAAGAAAGGTTTCCTTGTGGGCTGGCTTTGATGCCTACCAGATATTGTTTTGGCCTATCTTTCACGGATGCTGTAGGTCCTCCAAGAGGGCCAGATTTCAGTAAGGGTCTCTGGTACAGCTTCTCCATTTGCGTAAACCCAAGGATTAGTACTTTATTTTCAGCTCCCAAAACTCTGGGTTACTGGCATGATGATTTTTATCCTTGGATTTCCCTTAGTGTCTTGTGAGCTCAGCAACGCATTTAAAAATATATTGTTATAATTCATCCAGCATTGAGGAGTTCTGAAGTAGGAGAGCTATTTAGAATATCCTATTCCCAGTGTTGCTAAAACAGAAATCTAGCTTTCTCTTAATTTCGGACTCTCAAACTGTAGTGCCTTTCTTCTTGAAAGTCAGCACCTCTTCTTCTGTTCTGGATCTTATCTCTGCCTACCTTCTCCTAAACTTATTTCTAGTATGTCTACCACAAGTCTATTTGATCTTCTACCTTTCTTGCCTTCTGTATTCAAACACTCTTGTGTCTCCTCCCACCCAAGAAAATCTTCTCACAGCCCTGATGCCTCTCAACCTACTATTCTCTCTCATTTTGTAACTAGTTAATCAAATAAATATTGTTACTAGAAATTTGCTATGTCCCAGGAACTCATCTGGGTTTTAGGAGCTGTCAAGTAAAACAGTTAAGGCCCCTTCCAGAACTGGAACTCAGGCTTGTCTGAGTCTGAGGTTTAGAATCTTTCTACCACAGCTTACTTCATATTTTCAGAATGGTCAGAGATGTATTTTAACTAAGGAGCAAACATTTAGCGATTATCTACTGTGTACCAGGTAATCTGCTAGGGGTTGTGATACAATAGTAAGAAAAGTTTGGGAGGATGCTCTTCAGTATCCTTCTAGTTGGACTAAGAATTGAATTAACACAAGACAGGTTTGCAGGAGCACATCAAATTTGAGAGCATACATATGGGGAATCCAAACAGACATGTAATTCCAAAGACGGTCAGGCAACTGGAGGATTATTTTGACGTTCCAAGTTAAGGAGAGGGGTTGGGGTCTGAGGATACAAAGGAGAGGAAGACCACTAGCAGGACAGTGAGGGGGAATGATCAGAAAAAAAGGGTTGCCCTATTTTGCAGATTAATTTCTTAGGTAAAGTGGAATCTCTGTTACGAGCTCTTTTCTTGGTATTAATAGGTAGGTGTGAAGGGGATGGAGAGCTTTTCCTGAATGATCTGGGTTTTGATTGCTTTTATTTCAAAATCTTTTAATTCGAAGTGGCCCATCTTGGAGCATGCTGCCTATGGCCCCTCCAAGGTGAAACAGGATCCTCACTCTCATGGAGTGTGTGGTAAACAATTAAACAAAGGAGATGTACGGGGAGATAGGAAAGGATATAACAGAGGGATGTAATCTATTGTGGGGGTCAGAAAAGGCATCCCCAAAGATGTGACATCTTATGTCAAGAATGCCCTACCTGGTCTTTCTGCTTATTCTTCCTCACCACTGGTTCAGCTTCATCTTGTTGTTAAAATGCTGTCTTGAGGATTACTGATGACCTCCAAATGACTACATCCCATGGCCTTTTCCTATTTACCTTTTTAAGTGTCTCTGTAGCAGGTAGAGCTTTTTCCTCAAGGCCTTGAAATCCTTGGATTTCTCTCTCACTTTATATACAGGTAGTTGCCAAATCCTATACTATAGGCCTTCCTCTGCAACAAATTTCACATCCATTATTTCTGTCCCAGGATGCAGCCCTACTTAGGACCTCATCATCTCTTGACTAAATTATTGCAACACCGTCTGCTGAGTCTCTGTCCTCGGCGCCAGCCTTGCCAATGCTGCTTCTTCAATTTAGTAGTTTACAGCCTGGTTTTTCATTAGAATCACCTGAGGTGCTCTAAAACACATTAATACCCTGATATCACCCCCAGATTTCTGATTTAATGGATATAGCAGGGGGCTTGTGAATCAGGTTTTTTCAAAATAGCTCTCCAGGTAATTCTAATGTGCGGCCAAGATTGTGATCTAGTGCTCTAATCTGGTGGTTCTCACACTTTGGAGCGTATCAGGCTCTCCTGGAGGCTTATTCAAACACACTGCTGGGCTTTACCCCCAGATTTTCCAATTCAGTGACTATGCAGCTATTGCGGCTGCTATTGGACCAGGAACTACTGTTCAGATTCTATAGCCATCACCAAATTCCTTGAACAAGAAGTCTCATGATATCACTCCTCTGCACAAAAACCTTTAAGGGCTCCCTTTGATCTATCAAAATAAGTATAGACTGTTCATCATGGTCTTCAGAGTCTTTGGCTACCTGTTCCTAGATGTCTGTCCTATTATGTTTGTCGTTACTTCTCTCCATCAACCACATGGGACTACAGCTCCTTAAACACACCCAGGTACTTGCTTGCCTCCATGTATTTGCTCTCATTGTTATCCTGGCTGGTGCTCTTATTCTCATGTATTTACCTGTTGAAATTCTATCCGTCCCTCAAGGTTTATCTCATATACTTTCCCCAGTGGTCCTTCCTTACCTCACTCCCCAGTTCCCGGTACATACATTCATTCACTCACTCACTTGCTCATTCGTTCAGTGTTACAATCCCCCGCCCCCGTACATCTCCCCCAAATCTCTGTAATGTCCACAGGACACTCAACCTATCCTGCCTCATATTATACTACATGTCTTCATGCGGAACCCTTCCCCAGCCTATGCAACTAGATCACACCTGCCTTGAAGGCAAGGAATGCTTTGCATTTATGTATTTATATCCTATAGCCTTGCTAGTCAAAGTGTGACCCAAGGTTCACTAGCACTGTCATCACCCGGTAGTCATTAGAGATGTAAAGTCTTAGATTCCAGTCCAGAACCATTGAATCAAAATCTGTATTTAAAGGATCTGCAGTGACTTGTATGTACATTAAACCTTGAGAAGCAGTTCTGTAGTGCCTAGAACAGCTTGGCACCTAGTAAGGAGGTGGTATATATTGGTTGACTTCAATGAACTAAAATAGAAAGTATAGCAGAACAGGTAAAAAAAAAAAAGCCAATAGGATTTGTTGAGTCAAGGTTGACTCAGAACACAGGCTTCAGTGCACTGAGGGGGTTACCAGAAAGTAGGAACCTTTGTCCGGAAGAATCTGTAATGACTTGGCAGACCAGACAGGCTGCAAAGTGGGCAAAGCGAACTCAGGATATCCCAGTTCCCAAGAGTTTCTTTCTCTACTTCTGGGGTTTTGAGGACCTCTCCTCTTGAAAATTTTGAATTGTTATTTACAATCAATCTTTGCAGAGAGATATTGGCCCGGGGCAATATTGCCTGGTACTGTAGTTACCTCAGTGTGAGGGACTGCCCAAAGTTGTGCACATCGAGGCATGGATCAAGATTTTCTGTCAGACATTTCCTTGTTCCATGCTTGATGGAACAATCTGTGAACACACGCCGTTCCCGGCTTTTACTGGCAGAAATAAAATAGTCATTTAATTAATAATTACTTTTAAAATAGTTATTTGATACTTCATTCAGCAAAGGATTTGAGGCAGTTTACATTAGCATGTGAATGATACCTAAGGAGAATAGAAACCCAAATTTGAAACAATTAAGACTGTGGGAAGAATAACGCTAATGCATACACAAAACATGTGTTCTCCAATGTATTATGAAGGCACCTGACCATTTCTCAACTCCACTGCTATGTTGTAGTCCAAACCAACATCGCCTCTGGCCTAGCTTCTTTCCCACCTTCATTTTGCCCCACATTCTCATCCACTGATCACAGAACAGTCAGAGGATCCTTCAGAAATATATTAGCCTGGTCCTATAAACCGCACCCCCCCCTTGCTAAACAGCCTCTACATGTTCCCTCTTATACCTAGGATAAAAGCCAGTGTCCTTAAATACGGCCTACTAGGCTTTGTGTCTTCTGCTGCTGACAACCTGTAGTGGCCGTTGTTGATTTTGAGGTGCCCAGTATCCATTTATACTTCGTAATTGCATCCCAGTTTTCTTTTAAGAAATCGCCTCTTTCCCCCTGTATACACTCTGGTGGAACCATCAGTCAGGTTCCAATAGAAGGATGTGAACCAATCAGGGGATTTAGGGAAGTCATCCGTGAGGAAATGACCTTGAGCTGAGATCTCTAGGGTGAGTATGGATTGATTAAAGTGGGTGAAGGAAGAGCATTCTGAGTAAAGATAACAGAGCATGTGCAAGGGCCCTGAGGCAGGCAAAAGCTCTTAGAAAATGACAAAAGACCTATATATTTTTTTTTTAATTTTTTTTTTTTTGCAAGCACATCTAAAAACAACGCCAGTAGATACTCCAAGAATGTGAGCATTTTCACAAAGAGGTGAAAGTTGGTTAAAGTTGACTCATCCAAGGGGCAGCACCCAGGCCAGGCCATTCCTGTTACAAGACTCATCCTGGACTTCCTGCTCCCTAGCCGTTTGGAGCTTCTTGAATCCTACCTATTTGGAAGCCTTTCCATCTACCCTGTGAGTCCCCACATCCTTCCAAAAAATTTCATTTGACTTATGTAAACCAGAGTTGGTTTCAACCAATAAAACCTACTGATATACTACTTCTCTGTCACTTGTGTCACTCTCCCCCTCTTATCCTGCACCAGTTAGATTGGTCTTTTGTCATTTTCTAAGAGCTCTTGCCTGCCTCAGGGCCCTTGCACGTGCTCTGTTACCTTTACTCAGAATGCTCTTCCTTCACCCACTGTAATCAATCCATACTCACCCTAGAGATCTCAGCTCAAGGTCATTTCCTCACAGATGACTTCTCTAATTCCCCAGATTGGTTTACATCCTTCTATTGGAACTCTGTTGGAATAATGTGTCTCTTCTCCAAGCTCTTACCACAGTCAGCATTTTATATTGGGTTATGTGATTCTTTGTTATCTCTCTTGGCTGTAGGATGTTATCTACAAGAAGGCAGAGATTGTGTCCATTTTGCTTACTAATGGACTCTTGGCACGTGGGGCAGCCTTCCATCTATGAAATTCCCAATAAATACCTGTTAAATAGATGAAAGCAAAATTTGTGTGGAATTTAAGCCCAAGAGCCCAAGTATGATACTTGTAAATAGTTCATGTTTGTTGCCAGTATAGTCATAGGAAAATACAGTCAGACCTTTGTGCAGTCAGAGGCTCTTTAATGGGAAAAGTGAACCACTCGGAAGTCGTATTCCTCTCTCCATTGATTTACTTGTTTCTTTCTCTGCTCATCCAGGTCCTTAATAAAAATGTATTAAGTACCCAATTACCCGGGATTACAATGGTGAATAAAAGTGAACAAACAAGTTTTGATGTTAGAAATGTGCTTTTCATTATGAATATGGCCAGTTAGAATAGTAGAAAAAAGTTAACTAGTTTTTTGATGTGCAAACAACTACAGTTTGATGTACAAATTGACTGATCTTTTCCTCCCTTTGAGATATTGGCCTCAAAATTTATTGTCAAGAAAATAAACTTCATTGGGTTTCTGTTTTTATTTTTACTTTTTAGGTGGCTCCCTTCATGCTTTTCCCAATGTCGTGGCTCTTTATCTCAATATTAGCAGACACATTTCTAGCTTTCATTGCCTGATATCCCCCAGTATCTCCAATTAACTCGTGGACTGTTGTGACAGGTTTTTATTTTTTTATTTTTTTTATTTTTTTTATTTTACCATTTTCATGTTACAGAACGAATTTTTATTGGCTGTGCTTCTTAAATAACCACATGGTATTTTTTGAGAGAGGCGATAAGTAGGGCATCAAATAAAATAACAACAAGATAAGGTGCTCTACTCCAAAAAGATTGGAAATTACTTGTTATCTTTTTAGAGTTAGCTTCCATCTGTGATATTCTCTCTCTTTCTCTCTCACAAAAAATCACAGCCTGACCCTGTCCATAAACAATGAATATGTTACTCTAAATTCAATAATATTTCAGTTTAAAAAAATAATAAGTGATCGTTTCTTTGTTGTTAATCACTTGCCCTACTTAATTCATTCATTATACTCTGAAGCTCTGAGATTAAGCCCCCAGGCTAGAGAGCTTCATATGAATCCTTTCTTTTTTATCTATTCCAAGTTAGATTAAGTCTAGGTCCTGTTTAATGAGGTGCCACTTGCTGGGTTTTCATGCAGAAAGAATTCCTCATCCTCAGTGGTATGTATATACCAAATAAATTATCAGGCTTTTTTTTTTTTTTTTTTTTTTTCCTGACTACTGCTTCCTGTAGGAAAGACTATCATTATGAGCTCCGTAGGATCTGGGCAGCTGGATTTCTTTGATTTGGACTTTTTTCTTTTCATCAAAGCCCTATCTTATTTTTCATTATATTTAGGGGGTATGAGATTATGAAGAGATTTTGGGACAGCATTTAAATGCCATGCCACGATGAACTTGGAGATGGGGCTATGGGTGTAAGAAATGAATCAAGTTATGGGACTCTCCATGGTCCAGTCCATTTGTACTTTTTTTGGTATGACCTGCTGAAAAATGAGCACATTTACTTCATGTTTCTGCCCCCAATTCTATCATGTGTGTATGTGTGTCAGCACACATGTGTGTTGGGGGTTGGAGTTGCTGATGTTTTTGTCACTTAAATGGCGCCTTTGCTGAATACCCCAGCTCCAGACTGAAAATGTACTCATGGGAGTGTTTGCAGTGTGGACTGCATTCTGTCAAAGACCAGCTTATAAGGTTCTATTGCCCCAACCTAGAGTCACTGTTCTGCCACTAGAGGAGTGTTCCTTTCTGCTGCTGGGCTAAAAGTACTACAGTACCTAGGTCTGTTGGCTAGACTGGGACTCAGCGGCCCTATAGTAGGCTAGGAAGTAGTCAGGGAGACAGGGCAAAGTACACAGAAAAGAAGATAGAGCAAAGGGGCTGGAGGTGGAGGTGGAAGAGAGGAGAGGCAGTTCCCATGGCGCCATTCCCGGACTGCTCTCTGTGATCTGGATCTTCAAGTGTGCTTATTGGGGCAAATTAGTGTGTCTGATAAGAACCCACTAGTAATGAGGCCAGCATCCTAGGTGACATGGCTGTGCACAGAGGACAAATAGTTCTCGTATACCCTCACTGCTGCTAATCACCAACGAAGAAAACCAAGACAAAGTGTAACTGGCAGAGTGCAGACCACTACGAAAAGCTGCAAATCAAACAGAACATCAGGTTATATGTAACTAAAGCCTATCGTCAACAAAACAGATGGATGTTACCAGGTTTAATACTCTGCTAGTTTAGTGTTCTGTGCTCGTGATGGCATCCTAGAGCAGTGCTTCTCAGACTTCTCCATGCTATGGAACAAGTAGAAAGTGACATCTGTTCTGCCTCCTTGGGTAACTACAAGAGGCTGTCCGTGATCAGAAAAGACAGACCCAGGGACTCCGGCTAGCCCAGGTCTCACCCAACCACCACAAGGACTGTAGGGATCAGTCCAGGGGCAGTGGGTGAGCTCTGATCTCCAGCCTTTCAACAAAATGGGGTTCTATCACCTCATTTTGAAATCAATTTCAAGGCATTTATTCTACCAAGCACATTTATCTATTTAACCTCCTAGATATTGTGTGTAGCTGTGAATATATTTTTATTTTTCCCCGAAATCATGTTTTTTCAGCCTCCTACTTCTAAGACAGAGTCACGAGGCTTATTGCCCGAAGGAAGAAGAGAGCCAAACCTGCCCAAACAAAGGGGTTGTTGATCAGTTTTAAATCTCAAAATTGACTATTTTGAGACCATAGAAAGACCATTGTTTTTGAAAGCCTGACTCTGTTGAGAGAGAAAGTGATTTCCTAAATCCCTTTAGCTCTCATTTAGCATATGACAAACGAGGCATAGCCGACTAGATCATAGATGTTTACTACACTCTTAAAATAGAAGTCAGGATATGAGAAAAGAAGTACAAGCCCTACTCCTTCTGGCGCCGGTGGGTAGAGGAAAGAAGACAGGAGAGGGAGAGAGAGGAAGGAGCTCAGATGCTGAGGTCTTCATTTTCCTTTTCTTTTGAGATGCAGGTTACAGTAAGGAAGTTATTTCGAAGTTTCCATCTGGGTGTGAAAGAGCCTGAAACCAGCAGGGGGGCAGAGGGATGAGGTACTCTTGTCATCGCTTCAGAGCCCTGGTGGGAGCCCGGCACAGGGCCTCGTCCAGCGTGCTGTGGGAGTAGTCGTGCAGCACTAGCAACAGGGCAGTGCCCGAGGAACGCTAGGGGCTGCGTAGGGTGAGATTCACTTACCCCAGTGAGGGAGTGGGTGGGGCTGAGAATGCCTGCAGTTAGAACACGACTCCGTGAATGAGGACTCGGGTCTGAAGGAAAATGGTTAAGACTATGGACCCTGTGCTGGATGTGAGCTGGTCGCCCCAAAGGGTAAGATGGAACCCACTGTGCTGAGCTATCACCAATCCAAGGAGCAGAGCAGAACGTTCTACCACTGCTACCAGGTGGATGGCACCAGTTGCTATTGGTCACAACCTTGTGTAATACCCTCCACTTGGCTGTGGGTGGGGCCTGTGACCTGCTCCTAACCAATAAGATGGTCATGGGATGCCATTCCCATGATCCTATTATATGTCAAAGATGAAGGGATGTCACTCCTGTGGTAATGTTTTTAGTCTCCGTCTTACTAGCAGATTGTCTCTAGAGTCTCTCATTCTCTGTCACTGACTTTGAAGAAGCAAGCTGTCATCAATCCCAGTGCCACCGAGAAAAGAATTCTGCCAACAATGTGAGCGATCTTAGCCGCCACCTTAATTGTAGCTGTGTGATCCTGAGTAAAGGACTCCGTTAAGCTGTGTCCAGACCTCTGACCCACTGGAAACAGTGAAATAATACATGCGCGTTCCTTTAAGCCACTAACATTGTGTTAATTTGTTACATAGCATAGAAAACAAATACACACAATGTTACATAAGTCTCAGGGTCTTTTTCCTCCACTGCATCTTGTGGTGGTGGTGGTGGTGGTGGTGGTGGTGGAGGAGGAGGAGGAGACTATTTACCCAAGAGCCCATTGACATCAGAAGAGACTAGGTTGCACTGAGTTTACTCAACAGCAAGAAATTTTTCCTAATATCCAGGAATGTGGGATGGTTAGGACCATAGGGATGTTTTGATAAACTATAGAGAAACAAGGTACTTTTTTGTGCATCTGAGTCTAGTGGGAGTAAATTAACAACACACAGAGACACGCATGTACCTCAGCCACTGTGTGAAGGGTATCTTTGATTTTATACCTGGAGTCATTTTGGGATTGTAATCTTTCTTGGCTCCAGAGTGTTCCTGTGTATGACACCTCTTTACCGCGACGTGACGTTAAGTAAGGATCCACCTGTGAACATCAAGGAGGATGAAACAGGTTAAAGAGCCCCATAAACATCCCGTTTCTTTGAACAGAGTTCAATAAAATGAATAAAACCCAGTATCAATGGCGTCTGTTTGTAAGGTTTGGACTGCTCAGTATAATGAGCCCTCATTCGGGAAATTGTATCTTCATTTGTAAGAAACCTTAAGATATGGAAGGAGCGTTAAAATGGCCCAGTTGATTAATTACACTTGGATAGAGTTCAGATTTGTTCGTGTCAATGCATCTGGGAAACAGTACCCAGTCACAGAGTTCAGGCGTCCTTCAGCCACCATGTGTCTCATGTTGACAGTGTGAAATGAAGGCTTTGCTCTCTGACAGGGCAACTGGAATAGATCACATGCAGTGTTCAGGAGACTGTTCACTTGGGCTTCCCTCAGTGGACTCAGATCTCTCCAAAAAGGGAGGCACTGATGGAGTTTTGTTAGATTCTGGCAAAATGAAGGTTGGCACGGTGGTTGGTTTTCCTACCCAGCTCTGCCAGAGCCAATCGTTCCTGAAGAGCAACGTCCCCATCACTTTTCAACAGAGTTGCATCCTCTTAGGGTGCCAGATTCTGTGCCTCCCTGACTCCTCGATTAATGTGGGCAGGACCGCTGAGTTCCCATCCATTTGGTACCTGAGGGAAGATTCATTTCCAGACTCCTGAAGTGATGATCCAGGACTCCAGGGAGCCCTGGGCAAGCATTGGGCAGAAGGAAACAAAAGGATGTATTGTTGTCCTTCCAGAAACAGATCTGAAGATGAGGTAAAGGGATTCCATCATGGAGCATGAGGTTTTGGCAGTGGCCACACAAGCAGCTGGCAACTCCATGGGGTTGGCAAGCCGTGGGAGCAGCCCAGGGCCTTAAGTACAGCAGAGCAAGGAGGGGGATAAATCAAGCGCCGGGTAGTGTTGGGAGGTACTCCAGTTCATTTTCAGCAAAATTAAATAACCAACTGCTAACTCAATTCTTCTCACATATGCACACACCACTAAGAAAGAAGGGTTGGAGCACAATACATATGCCCTGAGTTATGTTAATTTCCTCAAAATGAGTGCCTTGAAAGAGAAAATAATCACTGTTGAGACAGAGTGATGGTATGAAAGAGTTTCCTTTAATAAATTTAAAACTACTATGGATTGATTTATTTTTAAATGACAAGGTTTAAGTTAGCAAGGGTGAGCATGGAGAAATAGAAAGGGAAAGAATTACTTATGTCCATGTGTCCACGTGTCTGAGTGTGTGTGTGCTTTCCTGAAATAGACACGCTGGTTTGGCTATTGCCCCGTGCCTATATTCTACTTCCCAGAGCTGAAACAATCTGTGTTTTTCAAGAGGAATAGCAAATGGTTTGCGTCACTCTGCATCTGGGTACTGTATTGGTGGCACTGTGCAGGAGGCCTGCTTCCCACTGACTTCTTTAGAGAAAAGAACAGTAACGTTTCAACTTCATAGTGGGCTGTTATCAAACATTTTGAACTGTAATCTTATAATTACTATTAATGTTGCATTAAAAGATTATTTAATGAAGGAGACCATGCCGGGAACAAGCATTATAATGGCTCCAAGCAACCTGCCTCCCACATACCTGGAAGAATTCCCTACTGTTGCAGAGACCGAAGATGAGACTGCTTGCCAGTTCTAAACAATAGGCTTCATACTAGATCTGTTAAGACCTGTTGCTTCTGGCAAACACACACACACACACACACACACACACGCACTCACACGTGCGTGCATGCACACACATGAACACAATCACACACCTTGAAGATACGAGTAAAAATTGATACCGATGGCTCAGAACAAGTTGAACAGAAGTTTCTAGCTTCAACTGCAGTATTTAATCTGAGACGGTGCAGCGAAGACTTCACATAGAGAAGCTCTATGGAGTCTGTCTTCAAGTGTGTTTTATTTAGAAAAAAGATGGTCTCTGTCTACCTCGCACCAGTCTCTGGGTCCTCTTCTTTCACAGCCAGGTTTTTAGAGGCTTGGCCGAATTCTGGAGTTAAAGCCATATTCGTACACAGAAATTGGGTGACGGATCAAGGAAATAACCTGATTGCAAACAAGTCAGAGGTGTTTGCACAGAAATTGGGTTCTGTTTGGGGCAATGTGTCTTTTCAGGATACATATTTGATCAGTGTATTTTATAATCCTTTTTTGGAAAACCGATTTGAACATGTACCTGTGCGAGTTGAAAAACAGAATTCTTGCAGAGCAGACCAGGAGTTTGGTTTCCATGAGCAAGCCCTCCAAATACCAAGAGCTTATCTGTAGTCATCAAGGAAAAGTCCTGTCCTTTACGGAATACTCACCGTGTTCACTAGCTGACCTCAACGTTGTGCATGCATCTGTCTTGTGTGGGGTTTTTCAACTTCAGCCTTACTGACATCTAGGGCCGGGTAACTCTTTGATGGGAGGGGCTGTTCTGTGCCTTGTAGGATATTTGGTAGTATCTCTGGCCTGCACCAGCTACATGCCAGGGCCCCCCTTGCCCAGTCACAACAACGAAAAATGTCTCCAGATATTGCTGAATGTCCCCCGAGTGGAGGTGTGTGGGTGAGCAAGTTCCTCCCCCGATCCTATGTGGCAGGTGCTGTTAATGTCCCCATTTTACAGATGGGGCAACTGAACCTGTGACAGGTACTGACTCAGCCGGGATCATACAGCTCACGTGTGGTGGAGTCTTCAGCTCCTTCTCCTCTGCTGCTGTCTCCAGGCCATTAGGTAATGACAACAGAAGACTGAGTGGGCCTGAGCATGAACTTTGGGCCACGTGGAAAGTGGCTCTCTTCACATGTTTAGGCCTGAGTTTCTGTCCATTGGAGTTGAAGTGGCCATAGCTTTAAAGGGATAATACTAGAATTATGGCTGGAAGCCTGAGATCCTTCCCAGAACCCTCCACTTCATATTTAGCAGTGGCCTTCACTATCAACATCATCATTGGAATAGAAGAGATTTCAGATTTTGAGGATGAATTCTTTTCCAGAGCTCGGCCTCACTATCTCTCTGGATGTCTGGGATTCACCTAGGGCCAACAGAAAGAAGAGAGGTGAAGCATCAGAAGGCTGGCTTCTAATCCTGTGTGACTTTGGGCAAGGCCTTGCCCCTCTCTGGACCTCATTTGGACATGTGTGGAAGGACAGGGCTAGACTTGATTATCTCGAAAGGCCATTTCAGCTTTAACCCTCTTCAGAGGGCTTAGCCAGTATTCATTGTAACATGTGTAGCATGTGCCCTAAGGACCCATCGTTACTGGCTTAATGGCTATGAATTGGGTGATTGACTTGGGGAAGGCTTATAGAAGTGTCTCACAGATACCTTCCTTCCACAGACTTAAGAGGACCTAGGCACAGCCTTGTTCTAAAGGAAATTGTGCAGGGCGGAAAATTCCTTGTCAGTGCTTGTTTTTCTAGGTTTTAAAAACCACTGCTGTCAACATGGGGAAATGCCACTGATTTGGCATCATAAAAAGAGTGTAAAGACTTTTGCTCACAGTGCTATTGTTTTTATTAGGTTTCTGGGGAAAGAACAGCAAAGGATTCTTTATTATATATCTTCAGGTCAGAGCTTTATTGGTTTTGGCCAAAGGCCATTGCAAGACTTATAGAGCAACGGGTAGATACAATGTGATTTTTAAAAGAAATTATAAAGATCAAAATAGAACTAAGTTAAAGTGAATCTCTGAGTGTAAGGGCTGGCAACATTTTAGCATCATTTTAGCATCATCCTCTGTTGCTTTAACTAGGGTCTACAATAGCTTATGCTTTGGTAATTGAAGAATCCACAAATAGACACTTGATACATACACCTGCAAAAGGTAGGAAGTGGTCAAAATTAGCTCTCAAATGTTTGGGTCGTTCCCAGAAAGAGCTGACTTTGTGCACAACCATGGGCTTCACCCACACATACAGGTTTCTCAGGCTAGGAGATTCTGGCTGGTTGTGCCTTCAATCTGGAAGCAGGTGTGCTTTGTAAATACAGTTTTGTAGAGCAGTGGCCCTCCACCTTGGCTGTGTGTTTCGAGCACATGGGGAGCTTTAGAAAATGCTGTTGCCCAGGTCTCACTACCTGGGATTCTGACTTAACTGGCCTGGCATGTGGCCTGAGCATGGGGGGGTGGGGTGGGGTTTACCAGTCCTGCAGGTGATTCCAACGAGCAGCGAAAGTTAGGAACTGCACTGTGAAGACTTATCTTTGAAAGGTAACTTTCCTCAGGTGATTCCTGTCCATGATCCACAACCACCTGGAAAATGATATGTGGAGTGATAACAGATCTAGGTGCATAAGTACTCAATCAATGTATGTTCACTTTGAATCTGAATCTAGAAGAATTATACCTCCAAAAGAGCCATCCTATCAAATGGGGTATCTGGGGGCGCCTGGGTGGCTCAGTCAGTTAAGCGTCTGACTTCAGCGCAGGTCATGATCTCACAGCTCATGAGTTTGAGGCCTGCGTCGGACTCTGTGCTGCCAGCTCAGAGCCTGGAGTCTGCTTCAGATTCTGTGTCTCCCTCTCTCTCTGCCCTTCCTCTGCTTGTGCTCTCTCTCTCTCTCTCTCTCTCTCTCTCTCAAAAATGAATAAACATTAAAAAAAAAGTATCTGATCAAAGATCTGTTCACATAAATCTTTGCCCGCATTTCTGACCTCAACTCCCAGTCTATACATCCAGTTGTCCAAGGCACCCCCTCTTATACATCCAGTTGTCCGAGGAACCCCCTGTTCTATGTCCTATGAGGACCTCACATTCCATGTGCTTGAGCCTGGACTCATGATTGTCCTCCTCAAAACCCACCTCTCTTCCCCAGTTCTCTCTATGGGAGGTGAGACATACCATCGGCCGACCACCATCTAGCTAATCTCTTCTGCTCATTCAACGGTCCCATCATTCAGCCACAGCCTTTTTAATTTGACATTATGAATATCTCTTTAATCTGTCTCCTCCCTTCTTGCCTCCTTTCTTCCTTTTTAAAAAAAGTTTTTTAAATGTTTATTTATTCTTGAGGGAGAGAGAGACAGAGTTTGAGTGGGAGAGGGGCAGAGAAAGAGGGAGACACAGAATCCAAAGCAGGCTCCAGGCTCCGAGCTGTCAGCGCAGAGCCCAACGCGGGGCTCGAACCCACAGATGGTGAGATCATGACCTGAGCTGAAGTTGGATGCTTAACTGACTGAGCCACTCACTCATTGCCTCCTTTCTTCTTCATCACCATCATCACTGCTTTAATATAGGCACCTCTCTGGGGCGCCTGGGTGGCTCAGTCGGTTGAGCGTCCGACTTTGGCTCAGGTCATGATCTCACAGCTCGTGAGTTGGAGCCCCGTGTCGGGCTCTGTGCTGACAGCTCAGGGCCTGGAGCCTGCTTCGGATTCTGTGTCTCCCTCTTTCTCTGCCCCTAACCCACTCGCATCCTGTCTCTGTCTCTCTCAAAAATAAATAAACATTAAAAAAATAAAAATAAATATAGGCACCTCTCCTCCCCTGTTGGCCACAACCTGTTGATCACAACTGTAGATGTTCATTATAACTATCTGGGTGAACTTTGAAAGGATCTTGGTGTCTGAGATCACCTCCAGATACTGGCTTCAAATGCTCTGGGATGGGTTGGCACTCAGGCATGTTTTTAAGAACTTCCTCCTTTCTAGTATGTGACCAGAGTTGAGCATCTATGAGTCTTATAAACTTCTTTAACAGCTTCCTTGCCTCCAACAAGTGTATTCTGTTACCATCTGACATAATCTTATGAAATTCCCATCTGGACCCTTCAATGTCTCCTCATGACTTAAATGGTAAAGTCCCAACTCTTTTGCAAAGCGTTGATGGTCCTTGGAGATCTGGTTCCAGCCAACTTTTGTGTTCCATCCCTCACCATTTCCCTTTAGCATTCTGCTCCACGGGCTCACGTGACTCTGAGTTTGCTCTCACTACTCCCTCTCCCTGAGCGCCATTTCCTTCTCTCTGCCCAGCATTAATACATCAAGATTCATCTTCTGGGATCCTCAACGCATGTTGCTCCACCTTTGTTTTAGCAACGATCATATTGAACACCAATTAAAAAATGCTTCAGTGTTTCTCCGTGCCAACTGGATTGTGAACTCTTTGAGGATGGGGCCCATGTTGGATTCATCTTGTATCCCCAGTGCATGGGTCACTGCTCTGTGCATTGTAGAGATTCAATAAATTGATTCATCTAATAGGCTAGTGCCTACTTCGACCCTGTAAATCAAAGATAATAGAATTGACACAATAGAAATTATTTATAAAATTTGTTCTTCCTATTGTGAGGCTGAAGCCAACATAAATTTGATACGTAGTTCTTGAGGGAACATGACAGGTTCTTTAGGTATTTTATTATGATCTCATGAATACAGATTCTGATGTGAATCCAAGACAACTGAATTAATACTTCCAAGGCACTGGAGAGGTGGTGTTGTTGGTAAATACAAGTGTTTTTTAGGAGGCTCTTTTGTAATGTTTCCAGCTTTGCACTCTTTTTATTGTCCCAGCCCCATTTCTTTCTTCAGATAGAATTTGAGTCACTGAATTGCACTCTGGAAGAATTTTAGAGGATGATCGATTAAGTGGCCCCCTATGGTGCAGGAGCATTTCAGTCTGGCTCCTATGGCTTTCATGACTGTGGCCTTTAATGTCTTCGTGTGTCATTTCCCAGAAAGTGCTTAGTTAAAATAAATACTAGTATCCAGTACCAATCAACTGACTGATAACAGAGAGCCCATCACATGGCTGGTTTGCCCCACTCCCAATCATCAATTTTCTTTTTGGATAATTCATATTTAATAATGATTCTTTAAGTGAATGATACCACTTGGATATATATATATAGGGGCTCCTAAGTGAATATTTTTAGATATATTCACATCACATCTCATTTCACAAAGGACTTGAGGGACCATCTAAGAGGACAAGAATAGACATTAAAATTTAAAAAAAATTCCAGAGTTGCAAAGGTTACAAGCTTTCTAAAATATTGGCAAATATAGGGATAGGGGTTCGAGGGTCAGTTGAGGGAGGACCAGACAGTTTTTGACACTTTGGTATTAGATTGTTAACCCGGATCTTCTTAAAAAAAGGTATTCCATGCTATTTTATAAAATATTTATTAGGAAGGAAAAAGTTACATAAATGTTTATTGTGTTTTATTGATTTCTGTATTAAAATGTCAACAAGGATCATTAGCAGTGCCCAATTGGGGTTTTTCTAGAACCCCATCCTCAGGCAACAAATTGTTACACCATCTACCCCGACCTCGGCAGGACAGATCAGGACCCAGGATTACCCTACATTATTTTTTTCCCCCCTCAAATTCTTAAAATGACAGAAAATAGGAAAACACAAAGAAGCACAAGAAAAGCCACCAGGAATAGCCACTACAGTAAATAAACTGAATAACAGAAGCAGACCAAAAACATAAAGTTTATTACATGCACACAACACCGATTTGGGATTTGTATGGCAGTAATGAAATACCCTGTAATCTGATTTCAAGATTAAGTATGTCCTTAATGTGAAGGTTGGATAGAAGCAGGACTAAGATGTGCCCTTGCTTCACCCCTTAGTCGAAGAACTGGAAATT
The DNA here is from genome assembly GCF_027475565.1 of Acinonyx jubatus. Taxonomy (NCBI): domain Eukaryota; kingdom Metazoa; phylum Chordata; class Mammalia; order Carnivora; family Felidae; genus Acinonyx; species Acinonyx jubatus. Next base: position 118,301,439 of record NC_069389.1, read on the forward strand.
CTTACCTTTGTTACATCAGGGGTGTCAGTGAGAATCTGCTGAAGTGGAATCATACATGTATGATTGTATGTATGTATAAAATTCTGTGTGCACTGAGAGCAAGCTGTGCCTTAAACATCTATTTAAAAGAGTTTTAAAAGTCTGTTACTGGACTCTTACTTAGGTCAGGAGAATGCTATAGATGTAGTATATTTGGTTTGTTGCACAGTGTTTGACATTAATTCATTCAATGAATATTTATTGAATGACTACTATCTGCTACCTCATGGCAGACACTCTTTTTAGGCACAGGTGATACAGTGGTGGTCAAAGCAGTAAAAAAAGTCCATGTTTCTTGGAGCTGACATTCTAGTGGGAAAGAGAGAAAACAACCAACTAAATAACTAATACAATATTCCTGCTGATGTTAAGTGCTAGGGGCTAGGGAGGCCAGGGTGGAGTAGCTGGGGTAGGGCAGGGGATGTTATTTAATATAGGACGACCGGGGTAGGCTGCTCTATTAAGATGGCTGTGAGCGGAAACCAGAAGGAAGGGAGGGAGAAAGGTGGGTATCTGTCTGGATAGAGTATCACAGGTAGAGGGGACAGCAAGCCCAAAGGTTCTGAAGCACAAAGGCGAGTGTTTGGAACCCTGGCTAGGAGGCCAGCATGATTGGAACTGATGGAGCCCAGAGAGGGCAGAGAGAGGCAGACGTGATGGCAGAGGATGGGAATAGCAGACATGCAATGTCCAGGCATGGTGAGGGCCTTAGAATTCACTGAAGCAGAATGGGTTCCCTGGGCCCCTATGGCGTCTTGAAGATAGAGAAATGAATACTGGGTGAACGTTCGGTTAAGTGAATTCCTGGCTGGTGGAGCCACGGCATCCAAAGTGATGATGAATGGATAAGTGCAAAACTGGAGGGAGGGCTCTACGTGGCTTACCATGGAGCTCTGCTCTTGGCTCCACCATCATATGTAATGCTTTCCTTTGACTTGGGTAAATAATCATGGTTATGTGAGTAATCACTAGTACTTAAATAGCACTTACTGCAAGAAAAGTACAGTTCCGATTGCTTCACATGTATCCACTCATTTAATTCTTACAACAGCTTTATCAGTGAGCACTGTTTTCAGCATCACTTCACCAACAAGCCAGTAAGAAGCACTGAGAGGCCAAATAAAGTGCCCAAGGTTTTATGGCTAGCAAGATGGTAGCCTGGTTTCAGACTCCATCCTTGTAATCATCAGTCCATGCTCTCAACATTGGATGCTGACATGTTCACTAAAGTTTCAGAGCTGGAGTAAGTGCTAATGTGTTAGTTGACAAAAGCAGCGTTCATAGGAAAGACATGTTTACATTGTGATCTAGAACACAAGTGCGCCTACACACACACACACACACACACACACACACACACACACACACAGTCACCCAAACAGGAGTTTTATATAACAGTATGTATCTGGTTTTACTATGTGAGATGTATTGTGATCTGGTCCTTTCTAATTTTATTTTTGAAAAAGAGCACATGTAGGGGCACCTGGGTGGCTCAGTCGGTTGAGCATCTGACTTCAGCTCAGGTCATGATCTTGTGGTCTGTGAGTTAGAGCCCCGCGTTGGGCTCTGTGCTGACAGCTCAGAGCCTGGAGCCTGCTTCGGATTCTGTGTCTCCCTCTCTCTCTGCACCTTCCCTGCTCACACTCGAAAATGAATAAATGTTAAAAAAATGTTTAAAGCACATGACAATGAAATTAATCTCACATCTCTATAATAGATCCCAGTCTACCATTTGAAAAACACTGATCGAGAGCAATGTATTAGTGAAGCCTAATCTTCCCAGGAAGCAAGGCACCACTTGCACCTGACCCACCAACACACAGGCACACTTCCTGCCCAGGTATTTCCTGGGAATTGCATTCTCAGAGTAAAGAAGAGCCATGTGAATGGGCTGAGAGCAGAAGAGCATTTTGGTTGTATTCGAAATTTGCCCCATGGAATATAAGGACAGTGACCTAGTTTTCCCATTAGGGAAAGAGGGCAGAGCTGAACCAGTGGTGAGATGGTGGGAAGGTGAGTTCTGTGTCCAGTTGTGTAGTACAGGCTGGGCCATGGAATGTGTTGTCCAGTCCAGTGTCAATGACTTTGCAGTTGTAGTTGTAGAAATTCCCCTGTGATTTTGGCAACAGACTTGCCATCAACCTAGTGTTTCATCCTTTCTTTAGTGTTGTTTTTAAGTTTATTTTACTTATTTTGAGAGAGAGAGAGAGAGAGAGAGAGAGAGAGAGAGAGAGAGAGAGAGAGAGAAAGAAACGGGGAAGGGGCAGATAGGGAGGGAGAGAAAGAATCCCAACCAGGCTCCACACTGTCAGCATGGAGCCTGGCGAGGGGCTCGAACTCATGAACCTTGAGATCATGACCTGAGCCAAAATCAAGAGTTGGTGGCTCAACCCACTGAGCCACCCAGGTGCCCCATCTTTAGTGTTTTTATAGGAATTTCAAGAGAGAAGTTGTCACAAGCTAATAATGTCAACTTAATGTGGTAGGTAATTGTTGCTAAAATTCAATATTTATTGTTGAGTTCAGTAGTAGTATAGTTTATTAGTTTTATATTCCAATTCCTCTATTCATTTCTTTCCTCCCTCCTTCCCTTCTTTCCTTTCCTCTTTTCTTTTTGCCGTAGCAGACTGTCATTGGGGTCCCAGTAATTGATGATCTTTTCCTTTTTAACAGAGAACTAGATTTTAGGTAATCGTTGATTCTGTTGAGCAGAATATCCCTAAGTACAACACTAAAATATAAAGATACCTCCTCAAGAGAAATTCATCTTTCATCTGTAAACTACCATTAATTTAATGATGTGGTAAGTACATCCATTCACCATATGAGTTGTTTTGCCTACGGTGCTGCAGATTCTTGGGTACTTGCTGTGTCTGTAGGACCAAGGCCATATGGCATCACAGTCCTCCCACCCCCTGCCTTTCTTTGAACTACTCTCTTTCCTCTTTGTCTTCTATGATGGCACTTGGGCTTCACTTGGTCATAAAGCTCTTGTACAAAAATACAAGTGTGAGTTCTGAACGTATATTCTAGTACTTGGCTGTAAGGTGGCCACCAGATGAAAGTGATTCTTTCAGGTTACAATAACAAATGAAAATATAAAACTAAATAATTCTTAGAAAACTCCAGAATCATGGAGAATTGGTCATCTGATCTCTGAGAATCATCGAGTTACACAATTCATATGTTTCCAATGAAAGGCACTAGTGTTTCTTCAAGGGAAACAAAGTATTTCCCAGTGAGGGATTTTTAAGTTTCTCCTGTGGTTATCCATGGTGGACACAGCAAAAAAAAAGTCTCGGTGTTGTATAGTTCCTTCTCATGACATGAGCTCATTGAAAGTGACTTTAGGGGCGCCTGGGTGGCTCAGTTGGTTGGGTGTCCGACTTCGGCCCAGGTCATGATCTCACGTCCGTGAGTTTGAGCCCTGCGTCGGGCTCTGGGCTGATGGCTCAGAGCCTGGAGCCTGTTTCAGATTCTGTGTCTCCCTCTCTCTCTGACCCTCCCGCATTCATGCTCTGTCTCTCTCTGTCTCAAAAATAAATAAACGTTAAAAAAAAATTAAAAAAAAAAAGAAAGTGACTTTAATGGAGCAAAGGCAGCATGGTTCAAGTAGGCACCATTCTGGTTGCCAGGCTTGATCTCAGGAGAGAATGTGGAGAAGATAGAAAGGTGGCTGGTAGATTACAGGTCTTTCAGTATGGTATCTGGTGTGAAACTGCTTTAACAGAACAGGCTGCCAAAAAAATAAGAACAAAAACAAACACACACACACACTCTCTCTCTCACACACACACACACACACACACACACACACAGGCTGCAGAGTCACAGGTCTGGATTTAAATCTTGGCTCCGCATCCTAGGCTGGTCTCTGTTATTTTCTCATTAGCCTGAGACACTTAAAATATTTCTAATTGGCACCAGTGTGGCCATAAACACAAAAGCCAACATGGGAGCTGAAATCACAAGGCAGTGCCCAGCCATAGGTGGTCATCCAGATGGTTTCTAAAATGTTTATCGCCGATATTAATTTTTTAGATCTCTTGATTGAAACTAAAACCTTCACTTTAAAACATTCTTATGAAACTACAGAACCCTGAGAATATGGCAGTGGATCTTACTTTAGGAAATAGTGCGCTAGATAGAGCTTGCTAGACCCAGGAAAGTTGGATGACTGAGGTCAATCTGTAGGTCTGAAAAGGATTTAGTCAACACTGAAATGGATAAGGAGTGGGCCAGGGGAAGTCCCAATATTTTGTGGCAGACCTTGAGTCAGAAGAGAGCTTGTTTTATTTGAGGATAACTGAGCATAAGATCTAAGAAAGCAATATATGTAAACAAGACTGAGAGAGAATGTGCCTCACAGCTGGCTTCTCACCCTGTAACGTGCACGGGAATGTCAGTGTGTTTTGCAACATGCAGATTCTTATTGTGTAAAACTGGGGCAGGGCCTGAGATCCTGCATTCCTAACTCATTTTCAGGTCATGTCAGTGATGCTGGTCTGTAGACCACTCTTGAATAGCAAGGGATTAGAGCCCGGTTCTCGCATTTGACTATCCCTTTGAATTTCCTGGAAAAATTGTAAAATATGGATGCCTGAGACCCATCTCCAGGGATTCTGACCCAGTTGGTATGGAGTCTGACCTGAGCATCATGTTGTGGGAAAGCTCTCAGGGTGATTTTTATTATGCAGGCAAGTATGAGAAGCACTGCATTATAGAGAGCATCCAGAAGTGCGTGATGGAGACGTGGGGAAAGGTCTAGAAATCCTGCCACATAAGAGAGAGCTGAAAAACTCCCAGCTTATTTAGGCCAGATTAAGAGGCGTATGTATGCACATGTGTGTGCAGTTAAAGTCCCTGTGTTCGTGTATGTGATGGTAGAGAGGAGGAGGCTGAACCTGATGGCTACAGAGGATAAATCCTGGGTTGAAGGATGGAAGCTGCAGACTAACTTGACTTCAGCGCTTCAGTTATGCACAAATTGCCCCTTTCTGACCCACTGGGCTGTTCACCAGAGGAATGAGCTACCTCTTGGGGTCGTGAGCTCCTCGTCACTCAAAGTGGGGTCTGCTGGCAGGATTTCAGAAGAGCTCACTGCAGAGGACAGGAGTCTAGACTTACCTGACTTCTAAGTTCCCTCCTGAGGGGCAGGGCTCATGGAAACCCCTAATTGGACCCCACCACCTGCCCTAACAATGCCAGGTTGTGACTCCAGTAGTTACTGTACTCTTCAAAAGTTTTAGCAACCAGAGAATAGATATAGCCGAAGAGACCTCATTACCCGACTAGGGCTTTAATTATAAGATAACTTTCTTTCCTTTTAAATTTGAGTCGTACATTATTTTTATGCAGTTGATTAAATAATAAACCTACCTTCTCACCCTTATTTGTGATTGCATTCATAAGCCATGAATAATTAGAAATAATATTTGAAACAAAGGCCTTCTGGGCTTATCTCATGAAAAAAATAATTAAACCATAATGAAATTTCTTAAGAATAATCAGCCTCCCTACCGTCACCTCCAAAGACCACACACACGTGCATGCACACACACGCACACACACACACAACACTATGTGTGATACTTCCCAATGGGTGTGGGTCATTTGTTCTTCTACGTGAGGTGTGTGTTCTGGGTGTTGTGGCAGATTCTGTTTTTTATCCCTGTTAGATTCACTGGCATTTTGCGTTGACCAAGCGGTCAAATCTCAGACTTCTTCACAGTGGTCGTGTAGAGGAAAAAGACCAGGCTGGGGGTGAAAGGGAGCTCGGGTGAATTCTGCAGCTGCCTTTCTTAGCTGCCCCGTGACCTCAGGCAAATTGCCTAAACACTCCAAGTCGTAGCAGTACTACTGTCCTTACAGGGCTGGGGCCGTGATCGCCAGGATATCACCCGTTAAGTACCTAGCACAGTGCTGGGCACGTTCTGGGGCTCAACACAGGGCACAGCTCTTATTGCTATACTGACAGTAGGATTTATAAAGCCCTGACTTGCAGGCACCACATACATATACATGAGTAGTGGGTAATACTGAATGGTAGCTGGCCCCCAAGTGGCATCTGATCTTTGTTTGCTGATTGAGAACACCCGAGAAATGCTTCATCCAAAGACATGCCTTTTTTGGTACAGAAATGGAAAATGAACAGATCCTGGTATCTAGGATTTTGTGCCACCACCCAATCCCTTCTAGCTGTTGCAGAGGGTGGAAATGACACTAATGATGACCTCAGCAGCAGTCACCCTGCACATAACATTCCTTTCCCCGCCCCAATTTGCGATATGGTTGACATACACCACTCTATGAGTTTCAGGTGTACAGCATAAAGGTTGGCCTCACATTGTGAAACTTACCACGGTAGGTTAACATTCATCATCTCGTGTAAATCAATAAAGAGAAATGTTTTTAAAAGAAAAATTTTCTCCTTGTGATGAGAACTCCTAGGATGTGCTCTCTTAGCAACTTTTCTGTCACATGGCCGTGCTCACTACAGTCATGTGTTGTATATGACATCACTAGTGCTTATTTCTCTTAAACTGCAAGTTTGTACCTTTTGACCACATTTTTCCAATTCCCCTTCCCCCCAGCTTCTGCCTCTGGTAACCACAAATCTGATCTTTCTATGAGTTTTCTTTTTTTAAGATTCCACATATAAGTGATACCATACAGTATTTTCTTTCTCTGTCTGACTTATGTCACTTAGCACAGTGCCTTCAAGATCCATCTGTGTTGTTGCAAATGGCAGGATTTCCACATTTTTATGGCTGTTTAATATTCCAGTGTGTGTGTGTGTGTATGTCACATCTTCTTTACCATTCATCCCTGCATGGACACTTAGGTGACATAACATTTCTTGAGCTCTTACTATATATCAGGCACCACTCAAAGCTTTACATGTGGTTTAATATGAGGTGACTATTGTTGATCCTATTTTACAGATGAGGAAAATGAGGCCCAGTCAGGTTAGGTAATTGCCCAGGAGTACATACACAAATGGGAATGTGTACATGAAGATATATGTTCACAATCTCTTATCTGGAATTCTGAAATCCTCTACAGATGGGAAACTGAGCAGTTTTTTTTTCCTGTTGTTTTTGTTTGTTTGTTTGTTTGTTTTTGCAAATGTGCTGGTTTGGTGTCAGAAGTTGACCTTAACTTACCAGGAGGCTATTTACAATCTCTCTTTATCCTACTTCATCTGAGTATTCATCTGCTTTGCCTCAGAAAAGTTGTCTTGATTACAGGATATTGCTCCTGACCCCAGTGGGAGTCTTACATTACATAGAGTATATGCATTGGGTTCCGTTTCTGAAATCCAAATAACGCTGATTTCTGAAACATTAAGCTCCAAGGATTTCAGGTGAAGAATCATGAGCCTGCTATTGAAAATATCCATAGTTTTGGGAATATATCCATATTCGAGCCACACTATGTGTGGGTCAATTAACCATTTGTGAGCTGGACTGGTAAGCTTACCACGTAAGGGACTGACTCACTAATGGCCTTTTGGAACAGACCCCTTCTCTAATTTTGCCTCCCTGCCTGTAAAATTCAAGCAAGAGAAATTGCCTGAAACCCTGCTCTCTCTGATGTGCTAGTGTTATCTGAGGAAGGCTCCTGCTGGGATTAAGGTTAAAGACCAGGAAACCTAACTTGCAAACAGCTGCAAACAACACAATCTAATTTCCATCATTAAAGGTAAAAGGAGACATTTGTGAGGGTTGGAAATGTGGTTCCCCAGCTCCTTGGAATACTTCTCTTTTGCAACTCTGGTTGGGGTAGAAGCTAAGGCAAGTGTAGAGGGACGTAGCCAGCAGACCCCGTCCGCTGTGTCTCAGCCAGTCCACCGCTGGCTCTGGGGACCCCTCAGCGCTTCACCTTGGAGCAGAGCACTGGAAAAATTGCTGTTACAGGCTTCCATGGCGCAGCCGCTACCGCCCTCTATGTAGACTTCTGCTCAGTACTTTCCAAGGTAAGTATTTGGTTGAAGAAGCAGCTGAGCTTTTTGAGGAAGAGGGAAGGGCAGGGCAGAGAGGAGGCACAGCGCAGGAAAGACACGAGCAGGACGTCTCCCCGATGATTCATCAAACCCCGAAACACAAACAGGATGAGATATTTCTCACCGTGGTTGGTATTTGCCACCAAAGTATTGGTTTTATTTTGCTTTTGTTTTTCTCTCTTTTTTTCCCCCTGTGCATTTTGGCACTTTCTTACTGTGTGTTTCAGGTGACAGGATGGAGGGCACTTAACGACTTTCAGGAAAACGCAGTAAAATCAGAGTGAAAATTGAATGAGATTTCTTATGGTGCCCAAACAAGAACCAATATCTCAAATCCATTCTGGTACATTCTTTTGAACTTTTTGCAGCGTACAAGCAGCTAGCCTGTACTCAGAGTCATGCGCCAGGCACCTTTCTTGGCACTTAGGTCGTTTATGCCAAACAACAACATAATGCAGTGAGTGTGTGTTTTTTAGACCTATTTAGGTATAACTCACGTATCATACACTCATCCATTTAAAGTATACAGTGAAATGGTTTTTAGGACATTTACACATAGGTGCAACAGTCACCACAATCAATTTTAAAGCAACTTCTCACACCCAAACTCACTCAGTTTGCTTATTCATGCATCTACTGAAGGGCATTTGTGTTGTTTCCAGTTTTTACCTCTTGTCAATAATGCTGCCATATGCATTCTTGTGCAAGTTTTTGTGTAGGTCTCTGTTTTCACTTCTCTTGGATATAGACCTAGGAGTGAGTGTATTTTCATTATCCCTTTCATTATCATTTTATGGTGGAGAGCAGTGAACCATTGAGAGAAGGGGTAGAGGTGGGATTTAAGTCGGGAAGCGTCGTGAAGGAGCCCATACTGGCTTTTTACTATGAGGTCATATGTCTCTTCATCAGAAAAGCAGTGCATTGAGTCACTGATCCAATTGAGCATACTGGCTTTATTTAGAGTTATACCAACGTGAGTTCAAATCCTGTCCCATTTAATCATTGTGTAACCTTGGGCAAGTCAGTTAATTTCCATGAGCTTCAGTTTCCTTTTCTGTAGAATGGCAGTGAAAGCAAGAGTAGTTGCATCGTAGGTCACTGTTATTATGAAAATTAAAGGGAGTACTCATGTGAAGTGCTGAACATAAGACTTACCTGGTATCCCGTGCTCAGTGGCTTTTAGCTATTATTATTATTATTATTATTATTATCATTATTTGCCTCTCCTGCAGCACCTATGACAGTACTGATAAAGTCTAGTTCAAAGTAACATTAACAATGAGATCTGTGATGTTTGGGTTGTCACTGAGTCCCAGGGCACGGTTGGAGTCTTCCAAAGGAAACTGGTCTTTATGAATTGCCGGAATTCGAGTCAGTGCCCTTGCAGCTTGAAGACTGACCAGGGGGCAGCAGAGCTCACTGGCCTGTTGGGAGCACCACTCCAGATGGACTTGGTGATCAGGACCAGGAAACCAGCTCTGTAGTGTTTTGAAGCAGTCTAGACACATTGGAAAGGTTTCTCGTACATATTTGACATGAGTGAGGTTATGTAGGGTGGGGACTAAAGGTGGGGACTCTGGCACCAGATGGCCTATATCCAAACCCTGCCCTACCACTTAGTCTCTGTGGGAGGGTGGGCAGGTCATTTAACATCTCTGTGTGTCAGTCCCTTCATCTGTGAAGTAGGGATAATAATAGCACTTATCTCACAGGTCTGTTGTGAGGATTAAATGAGTTCATAGACATAAATCACAAGGAACAGTCCCCGCACAGAGTATGTCCTACATATGGGCCCATTGTCGCTGCCGGTCCTGTTCTGACTACTATCCCATTGGCTTGTAGCCAAGGGTCTCTCCAGGTGCCTGTTGGCCCAGTGAGATGACGTTAATGTGGGTTGTTTCTTGTTTCTGTTATTGTTAATGTATGACAAATAGCCCCAAAGCTTAGTGGCTTAAGATAACAACCATTTTAGTGGGCTCACAGATTCTATGGTCAAAGAATTGAGGTCATTCTTTTGCAACTTGTGGCATCAACTCATGTCCCTCAGTGACCTTCAGCTGGTATACGGACTGGTCTGAAGAATCTACAACGTTTCATAGCCGGTGGCTCTTTCCATGTCTGGTGGCTGGGTAGGGATGACTCACAGATCAGGGCCGCCACCAGAGCACTTTCCCCTGGCCTCATCAAGTGGTGTGGGCCTCCTCAGAGCATGGCAGACTTGGGGCTGCAATGCATAGGCAGAAGTCACATAGCATCACTTTGCCACAGAGCCAGGCTTTGCCCCCCAGATCTGTTTGCCAGCAGAACCTGTGTTTGTAATGAGCCTTTCTCCTTGCTCTAGGGAAAAACGGGATGTACAGAAAGACATCTATGGCATAAAGCTAACTACATATGGCAATATTCACTTGGTTTCCTCTTGTGGTCACTTTATTACTGATAAATACAGCTGATGCTTCCATTGCGTGTGATATGATTTTGAAAGAAGGGAAGGGAAACAAAAAGGGATTCCTTTTTCTTAAAGACAAGCCGGTTTATTCTTGCTCCCAGAAAGCTTGTAGTTTTCACTTAACTCAAGAAAAAAGGAAAAATACTAACCATGAGCCAACTTGAGGAAGCAGCAGTTGGGAGCTGCTAAGATATATTTCTCTGAATTACCAAGTGTTATGTGTCGGGGAAAATGGGTTTATTGAAATGCAAAAATATACAGTACATGTTATGCTAAAAAGCGCCTATGGTGTAATTTAAATTTAAGTATGCTACCAAAAAAAATCAAATGTGGAGTAGGCTCACTTCTTTTATCTTGAGATAGAGTCTGTCCTTCAGACAATAATTACAGTGATTACACAATCATTGTTTAGAGGGATCAGTGATTTTAATGTGACTGATATTGTAGGCAGTGTGGGCTTTAGAAAACATTATGCTTATGAATGAGACAAGGCCAAAACTGTTGAAATTCACGTGTGTGCAGGGTTCTTTGTTTCATTAAGACGACCTTGTCAGATAACATGGCAAAATGACAAGTTCATATCATCTGCTCTGCGATTTTAGTCCATTTGGTTATGAATGTCAGCTTCGGCAAGCCCACAAGAAGGGAGTTGAGAATTTAAGGTTATTGTATTTTCTTAGGTGAGGGTTCAAGAGAGATTCTCGGTGAATTCAGATTCAGGTAATATTTATTTAGTACCTTCCCCGTACCTAGTACATTGGGCGTTCTCATCTCGTGCTTGCTCAATCAGTCTTCCTTATAGCCATTTGTGGTTGCATGAGCCTGTTTATATTATGAATGCGTGGCTTGTGAGTGTCACGCTTACCTGTGTGGCCCGGAGCGGCCCCACATGCGCCGCTCTCACTCCAGGTTTGCTCCATCTTCAACTGTTCCCGAATTGTCCATTCTTCAATGTACTCTGGGTTTTTTTTTTAAGTTTATGTATTTATTTTGAGAGACAGAGCAGGGGGAGAGACAGGGGGAAGAGAGAGAATCCCAAGCAGAACGTGACAGTCCTGTGCTCACGGCACAGAGCCCGACACAGGACTCATTCCCATGAGCCACGAGGTCATGACTGGAGCTGAAATCAAGAGTCGGCTGCTTCACCAAATGAGCCACCCGGGAGCGCCAACATACTCTGTTCTTTTTCAATTCTAGACTTCAGACCTGTGCTTCCCTCTGCCTGGAAGGCTTTTCCCTTCTTACAGAGCAACTTCAAGTCTTGGTTTAAATGACCTTTCCAAAGATCTCTTCCCTTACTCCTCAGATGGAGCTAGTCCTTCCTTCTGTGTGCTTCTAGAAAGACCATACTCTGTGTTCTTTTCCAGTCGTTTGCAGAGTCATCATTGTTAAAATATCTGAGTGATTCCTAGGTTAGTTTGTTTGTCTCATCAGCATTTAAAGACCAGCAGGGCGGGGGGTTTTGTCTACCTTGAGCTTCACCACACCCTCAATACCTACTTCGTCCATCGCCTGGCACGTCATAAATGCTCAATAAACATTAACTGACAGGCGGATGCTGAGAGAATGATTGACTTGCACACGATCACACAATTGGCTTCTGCAACATGGTAGAAAAAATAGTAGATTCATGGTTTATCCTTCTGTTCATACTCCAGTAAAGAAAGTAATAGTTTATGAATAAGGTTCTGCCTAATCGCAAGTGTGAGTGTAAGTAGTATCAGCTGAGTCAGGTTTTCTCCTCAGATGTGTCAAGCATGACAAATAGAAATCGAGTCTGCTGTTTAAACAGTTGTTCATAGCAGATTGTTGCAGTGGTTTAGAACGTGACCTTTGGAGCAGGACTGTCTGGGTTGGAATTCACTGCTGGTATTTACTCAATGTGTGACCGTAGGCAAGTTCCTTAGCTTCACTGTACCTTGGTTCCTCCTCTGTGAGTGTGGATAATCATAATAGTATCTACTCATAGGAAAGCCGTGAGGATAAACTGATTTAATACAAGTAAAAGGCTTAGAAACATAGCTGGCACAAAATAAGTGGCATGTAAGTACTATTTGTAGTGCGTTGAATACCGTCCCCCCAAAATTCATGGCCACCCAGAACCTCAGAATGTAAACTTCTTTGGAAATCAAGTTTGTACAGAGGTAAATAGTTAAGGATCTTGAGATGAAATCACCCTAGACTTAGGGTGGGCCCTACATCCAATGAGTGGTGTTCTTTTTATTTTAATGTTTCTTTATTTATTTTCAAGAGAGAGAAAGATAGAAAGCATGAGAGGGCAAGGGGCAGAGAGAGGGAGACACAGAATTCAAAGCAGGCTCCAGGCTGTCAGCACGGAGCCTGACGTGGGGCTCAAACCCACAAACTGTGAGATCATGACACGAGCCAAAGTCGGATGCTCAACCAACTGAGACACCCAAGTGCCCCTCTGGTGTTCTTATAAGAAGGGGAGAGGACGTGAGGAAAGGACATACTACCTGAGCAACACCGAGGGTTGCTGGCAAACACGGGAGGCTAGGAGAGAGAGCTAGAACAGTGGGGCTGAGGACTAGCCAGCGTGCCATGTGAGAACCTGAGATCAGCTGCTTCCCCTGAGGCCTTGCCATCATTGCCAGTGCCCACCTGCAGGCCTCCCCAGGCTCTCTCACCGCCCCCCTGCTATGGTTCCTTTCCAGATTTCTCCTCCCATGGCAAACCGACCTTCTAGCCAGTGTTTTCTTGCCAGACCCTTTAGAAGCCTTGTCATAGCTTAACTGTTTTCCTTATGGAAATAATCTCTTCATGGAATGTTCTCCTGCCCATCCTGTGTCACCTGAAACCTAGCTGCCCATTGTGCCTTTGGGCTGGGAACTCTTTTCTCAGCTCCGCATGGACACTTGTTTCCTCTGGCTCCTTTAACAATGGGCCGCCAAGTTAGGGGCTTAGAACAACAACAAAAATCTATTCTGTCATGGTTTTGGAGGCCAGAAGTGTGAAATTGATTTCACTGGGCCAAGATCAAGGTGTCAGCAGGTCTGTGCTTCCTCTGGAGGCTTTAGGGGAGAATCCACTCTTTGCCTTTTCCAGTTTCTGGTGGCTGCGGGCAGGCCTTGGCTTATGGCTGTATCACTCTAATCTCTGCCTCCATGAGTGCATTGCCTTCTCTTCGGTGCCTCTGGATGTCTCCCCCTACAAGGACGTTTGTGATGTCACTTAGAGCTAGCCCAGATATTCCAGGATAATCTCTTCATCTCACAACCCTCAACTTAGTCATGTCTGTAAAATCCCCTTTTACAAATAAATCAACAGTCACAAATTCTAGGGATTAGTCTGTTCATGTTATCAGCCTCCCACACCACTTCTTGTAGAGAACGCCATCACCTTAGGGCTGGATGACTCCTTACCTGATGCTCTCTCTCCATTCAAAGGTCTGCCGTGTCCTAGATGGTTTCAAGTCTTCATGCCAATAGTCCACCTACCCACCCTGGTCTCACAGTTCTCTGTCCCTCACATCCTAATCAGCTCTGTGTTCTGAAGGCTCCTCATCTTCGTCGTGAATGTCCCCTTGCCACCAGAAACTCTACTATCTCACTATCTGGCCACACCACTGATGCATCCATCTTTCTTATATCTTTCCTTCTCTGTTCATGATTAAAATTTATTATTATTATCATTTGTTTTTACTTAAATTCAAGTTAGTTAACATACAGCATAGTCTTGGTTTCAGGAGTAGAACCCAGTGA